>NC_134643.1:156378371-156710309 GCF_030463565.1 Pelecanus crispus
TGAAGAACCACACTAACTCCTTTGATGCCAATTCTCCCCGCTCCCATTACTGCATAGTGAAGATTTACCATTTTTCCCTTCTCAAGCATTAATTCCTCTTTGTTTACTAGTTGCATATTTTTCTTCTTTTACTTTCTCATTAAATTCTGTCCAGAGGCTTTTTTTTTTTTTTTTTTTTTTTTTTAAAGAATTGACTTGCAGGTGTGTAGTAAGTGAACTGTTAGTTATCTTTCTGCCTAATGCTTACATGCTTGAATATTTCTGATCCATTTTATTAATGGGCACCTTTTAAGAATTATGCCCTCTCTGTGCTGGTAACTTTCTATACCATGCCAAGCAGCAAACAAATCAGTCCTTGAAGGAAAAAGGGAGATGTGGGTAATTTTTTTTTTTAATAGTCTAGAATTTTATTTTCACATTTTTAGCTGTTCTCTCTTTGGGGTTGTGTTGTCACTGAAACTCAAGGCAGGGGGAGCCCTGTTTGTTAGCTGTTAGACTGAAGTCAGTGGGAGTTTAGTTTGCAGAAGGACTGAAAGATCAAGCTTGTAATTACTTTAGTATTTAATGGGCATGTCATGATAATGCATTATTAAATCTAAATAGTACATCTAGTGGAGCAAAACAAAGGGCAAGTGTAGCATTAACAGTCTCCATAAAGGGTATCCAACCACTTGCTGGTTCTTTCAAAATGAATTTTGCTTCAGCTGGTGATCATAGTGCTCTGGTGTAGCTCCTGTACTAATATGATGTGCTGTGTAAGTAGAAAATCCATGCTGGGTGTACTGCTCTCCAAAAGTGGTGACATCACGGCTATCTTGAGTAAGCAGCTAAAAACCAGTTGGTGGTGGTTGTAAAGCTTCATAAAAATGTATTTCTTCTGTTTCAGATTATAAGAGAAGAAGGGATTCTCTGGGTTGCTGAATCCAGCCTCCATTACTACTTGTCAATCTATAGCTGGTATAATAGGCAAAAAGAGATCCATTCGGTAAATAAGCTCACTGATCATGGGAATGATTTTGATGAACAATCTTAAAAATATACACATACACGTAGTTCCAGCTTTAAAACTAGCACTAGCTATTCCCAAACATGTCAGTTGTTAGTGCTGTATCAGTAAAAACAAGTACACATGGAATATTAGAAGGAGATGCCTAGACTCAATTATGAATGGATAGGGCCATCTGCTTTTAAATATCATTGTTGTTTCTATTTATATATCCCATTTCATCATCAAGTCCTCATTTTTACACCTTAGGTGCACAACGTTGTAGTTTTCAGCTTTTGTCTAAGAAGATCAATGTCAGAATGAGCCAAGGGAAAATTTTACTGAAAAAAGTAACTAGTAATCGTTATGGAGCATGTACATGGATTCTTCAAACTACCTTTTAATATATTATTTCTGGACCAATATTCCTCCCACTTTAAGCCCTCAAGTCATCACAGAATGCTATAGTATTGAGCAGATGAGGTTTTAGCAATCTATTACTATAACCTCATGTTTCATGTTGAAAAAGAAAATAGCTCTTTCGTGTTTCTTCATATCTTTGTGCTCAAGAAAGACCTTAGAGGCACTTTGACCAATTTTTCATTTTTATGGGAGAAGCTAAATTTAGAGTAATTACATAAAAAGCTAAATTGTGAATTAGGTAACCTGGTAAATTTGCAAGCTCCTTCTGATCTTCAAGCAGTGGAAGCCAATCAAAAGTACCAAAAGGGATTGGACAGAAAGATCAATTTTAGTTGTCCAGCCATCAAAAGCCTTTTAGTGAATACTGCTGTAGAAAATTATAAATCCCATTAATAAAAATGCTAAATGAAATAAATACTAATTTTCAAGAGTAATCTGCTTCATGTGAATAACAGTTCTATCATGATCCATTATGAAAATTATGTGTTCTGGTCATGGAAATGACTTAGAATGCACCATCAACTGTATTTTACAAAGTTCACCATGACTTAGCAGAGATAGTCAAGGAAAAACATGTCACAAATGTTGCTGAGTTTGGGCTTGATATTTAGCCTAATCTTTTCTTAGTCCAAAAAGTGAGCATCCTAACCTGGCATAATAGTCTTCTTGCACTCATTACATTTGGAAGAGTATTCGTTGGAGTAGCAATCAGTACAAAGTAGATGTTCCTCTTTTGCAGCAAAAGGTTTGTCCACCAATGAATTCTTGCACTGGAAGCAGTGGAAGCAGGTTTCATGCCAATGGCGGTCCTTGTAAGACAGATCCTGTAGAAATGCAAAACCACAGAGTAAGCAGAATGGATAGTTTGCACAACTGGAAGCTCAGAGAATGCAAACACGTCCATATCTGAACCACAGACAGGAGCTGAGGCTAATTCATGCAGCTCAAGGAAACAAAATGTTCTGATGAAGGTGAACTTATTTTGCTGTGATAACCAAGAACAGCTCATGACAACTATCGACCCTTTTTCAGTTCAAGGTAACCTTCATTTTTTGTATGAGGCAGAGGAACAACTAGTTTCATTTAGGTGTTTCCTTTGAGAATAAAGCTCCATTTCTGAGTCAGATTAAAACTTGTTAACCTTATAGGTATAATAGGCTTCCCCTATTTGTCTTAGCTATTGCTGGTTTCTAGGTCATTTCATAGCCATTCATTGCTGGACAGAAATCCTTTTCCCAATTACTTTCTGGTATTTATTCAGTTCAACAGATTTACACCAAGGGTGGAATTGGTCTGATCTCTATTCCTTTTTTTTTCCCCCTGCAACTAATTTTTACTGACTTTTGTGTTTTCGTTTACCTATGTTTCAAATGCGGACCAGACTGAAAGATGAGAGTTCACATTGTACCTGCAGCCAGTGGTCCACAACACTCTGGCCAAAGATTAGGGTGGGCATCTAAGTGTTTAAAATACTTTCTGCAGTGGTACTTTTATTATTTTAAAAAAATGGTCCTTTTAAAAATTGTGACCTAAAGGGATGGATTGTGCCTTTTAAAATTTAAATTAAGGTGGCCTAATAATATAACACTTGAACAGTGTCTTTGGACTTCAAACAAAATTGAGTTTAGATCATTACAAGAAAGGGTGTCTACCCCAAAATATATAGGCTTTGGTTTGAGGTGGGAGTGTGAAGTGTTAGTATTGTCATGAATGGGGAGCATAAAAATTCAGCAGAAATTACTTCTCAGGTTCTAGCTCAAGTTCCACTGTGTATTATTGCAAGCACTGAATTAATGTGGTTAACTGAAGGAAAAGAATGAGCTGTAGAATATTAGATCTTTTAATTGTGTAGAGGGAAGCAACACAAAGCGTTCAAACATAACCTGCCCTAAGCTGCTCTTTGTCAGGGGTCATGGGTAGCTCCAAATATGCAGTCTTAGCCCAGAGCAAACAAAAGATACTGTGGATTTAGGTTAACCTAAAATAACCACACGTTATGTCTGCAGGAGCCTTGTTCTCATAAATAGCTAACAGGAAATAGTTACGAAAATAAAACGAATAAAAAAAACGAAATAGTTTTGCCTAGCTCAGCTGATGTGTGGTACCTTGTTAAACTATGGTAACTTCAATCAGAATTTGACTATGCAATAAAGACTTTTTGTTTGGACATCTGCGCTACTCACCTAAATTTCTTAAATCACTGTGAGTAACAATTGGTACCCAATGTGTCTTTCATCTCAGAGGTTGCACTCTGCAATAGAATATCTAAGCCTCCTACTTTACAGCTTTCAGACAGTTGTTTATTCAGCTTGTCTATTCATTTCAGCTAACTCCTTTTGAAACAACCCAAATTTCTGACTGTAAAATTTTAATCTTTTCTAATAGCAAAATGAAAAAAACTCCCTTTCTTTGGAAGTTATTTACATTTTTTTCCCCTTAAATGAGGCTGAATAGCCTAAATCTGATCTCAGAGGGGAATAATATTTTCAACAGAAAAATACAACATACAGACAACAGTTTTCCAAAACATGAAATGTGCCTGCTAGAAAATAGAATGACAACATAGCCGTTTTTCTTTCTCTTGCCTCTTTTCCCACTTGATGCCTTTCTCCTCTTTTTGCAGTATTCTGCAAGCTATTTTGATCTCCAAAATTCATATGCTATTATCTGCTTTTGTTTTGCCTTGTTTTATCAATAAAATTATACCCTGGACAAGGTGTGTGCCTTTTAGAAGAGGAGTAATGAAGACAAGAATTAGGTGTCAATGATGAAAGGTTTGATCCTTGAGTCAGTTGTGATGGCAGCTTGTATAGACACTAGCTAGGTAGGTGAAAGTAGCAGATACGTCATCGTGGCAAAGTAATGAAGCACAGCTACAACCCAAAGCACCCAAAATGCAGACTGACTTGAATAACCTTTAACTACCTTGGATGATCATAATAGATACTGTCACTGAATGTAGAGGGAGTCCAAGATGTCTGGCTTTGACATGCCTGCAGCAGAATAGTAGACCGATGAAATGGATATCGCTTTCTCTCTCTGAATTTGTCACACTCAAAGCAAGGAAGTCCAAGGTACCGATGAAACCATTTCTGCATCATGATTCTTCTTAGGTCAGTGTAATAAAGTCACGAGAAATCAGGTTTGGTCTGTTTCAGTGTGTTGTGTATCTAACTGGAGCCTTTGGCTTGTACACAAGCTGTGGCTGTATTGATCTGGAACAGATTCTACGCTGGAGAAGCTGCATGTGCAAAACTGACTTCAAGCTGGTCCGACTGTTAGGCTGGTCCTCAGTTAAGCATTAGGATTACTCCAGGCTTTTGAGCTCTAGGTTATGCTAGCTGACTGTAACCCAAATAAATCTGTTCCAGTAGAACGTACAAGTGATATGCAACTAATTCCTGTTTATTGCATGGATTTCCAGGAAGAACTAATAAAGAAAATTACTGTTGTGGACTCAGAACTGGAGTGTATCCTTAAAATATTGATGAGCATGACTTCTCAGCTGCTTTATGCAGCCTGGGGGAAATGAGTCCCTGGTGCTACATATTTTAACTGTAGTTTTAAATGCAGCTTCCTGGTTTTAAACTAAAGGAGGATAGATTTAGACTGGATATAAGGAAGAAATTGTATACAATGAGGGTGGTGAAGCACTGGCACAGGTTGCCCAGAGAGGCAGTGGAGGCCCCATCCCTGGCAACATTCAAGGCCAGGTTGGACGGGGCTCTGAGCAACCTGGTCTGGTTAAAGCTGTCCCTGCTCACTGCAGGGAGGCTGGGCTGGATGGCCTCTAAAGCTCACTTCCATCCCAAAGCATTCTATGATTCTATGTAGCCCAGAAGAAATGTGGAGAATGACTCTCTTTGCTATCTATCTGTACATCTATATGTGAAACCTGACAGCCACGTGTTCTTGTTAGATAAAGCGCGCATAAACACAGATAAGAGACTGAAGAATTACCATAGTATGAAATTTGTGAAGTGGAACAGTGTTTACATATATATAGATGCATGCACACAGATGCTCATGGACATGGTCTGCCCTGTACAAGTGTTTTGCAACTGAAGTGCAGAGAGCACCAGACCAGTTCCAGATGTGCCGCTAGTGAAAAGAGAAGGGGAGGAGGGCAATGCCTGTCTCTGCAGAGCTGCGATAAATCCTGCAGCAGAATTTGCAGGGAGAAATATTTAACACTTCATTCAGTTACATTTCTCCTGAACATGGAAAATAATCCTTCCCTTATCTGGTTTCATTTGAAGATGAAAAGTAACCAGATTAGCAAAACCTAAAACTACTCAAATTTGAACGAGTGCTTTTCTCAGCCTGATCTGAGAATCAGCTCAGATGAAAGTTTCAGCTCAGCGTTCCTTGGTGCAACCAAATGAATGGTGGATGTTTCTCAAACAGATGTCAGAGAGTGGGCCAAGTGGAGGTCTTTTGTATACACTCAGATGACTGACTGTAAGAATATGGTGCAACCAAAACTTAATGCAGATCCTATTTCTATCCGAAACTTTAGAGTCATCCCCAAACCCAAATAGGTTTGCAACTTATGGTTTTGAAAAGCTGTTAAGTGCTTTTTAGACAAATTTAATTTCACTTATTTTTATGATGTCATCCCCAAAGAACACTTTGTCAAGGTAACTGTTTTCAACATAGGCAAAATCACATTTAATAGCTCCTCCATAGTTCTGTGCAGTTTTGTTCCAGCATGGTTTATTGGCCTCTAGGATGGGATGCCGGTGACTTCTTTTGTTTTTTTGAACTAGAAGAGCCCCAAGACTAGAGTTACTAGGTAAGTGGGTTAAGCATAGACTCCTCATATCCTGCAACTGCATTGTCTTCTACTCTGGCTTTATAAGTCTAAGTAAACTTAAGCAGTTATGTATTTCCTTTTGTCCTGAACTGGCTTTCAACAGGGACTCAACAGGAAGAGGGAGATTAGAGACATTATTACCAGAAGAGTAACTGTATATGTTTGTTCGTGAATGAAGACTACATCAGACTTTTTTGCTTGCTGCAATGCTCTTTTCAGAAGGTTGAGCAGAGGAAATGGGGTATGACAACAAAACGCTGTACAGATTTTAGCCATGTACACCCTGTAGCAAAAGAAATAAGTTAGACTGATACTTTCCTATCAAAAACATGTTCAGAAAAGGTAAAAATAAGTGATATGGTACTGAATCCAACACCATAGGGATATGAGAAGAGATGAAGGTATCTGCCTCTTTTACCATTCCATTTCACAAGAACTAGTCTAATGTTCAACACTGAATAAGTGTTGCAACTCAGGACAAGGTTTAAACATTAAAAAATTTAAAACTAAATATTTTCTCCCTTTCCTGATCCACATTACTACAGGCTTTATTTTTTTGTTTAGTTTGAGTGTAAGACCAACCCTTTTGATTAATGTTTGGCCTGCGTACTGACACAGTAGCTTTATCCCACAATCCACTTTTAATTTCATTCTCATGTTTTGCAGAGTTTTCACCCCGTCCTGCCTGCCAAGGCTAACTTGTAGACTGCATTAAACAGTGGATTACTGTAGGTATTTCCTGTATTTGTGACGGTTTCTGTGACATAGGGCCTGCAAGGAAGCTATTAAAAAAGCCAAAATCAACCAAAAGTCATATTTCAGCAGTTAAGCAAATGAGAGCACAATGGATGGGTTTCCAGAAAGAAGCATGAAACTATAGGTGTGGTGAGCGCACACCAGGGGTGTAGGCGACAAAATGCCATTCTTTTTAGAAAGAGTAAATTTCTGTTAGAACCTGTTGGCATACAGATAATGTGTAATAGCTGTGAGAGAAATGGCATAGTGTTTTTCTACTGCCTGCCAGTGCCTCCTACCACTTAGTACATGACCCTTTTAATCTGTCTGTGAAAGTTTCATAAACATCAGCTAGCTAGAATTGTTTACAGTTAACGAAATGGCCTAAGTCCAAAGGTGTCATTCAGACATATGTTGCCATTCAGGGTTTTTTTAATGCAAAAAAAAAGCATTTAAAATAAAGAACAAATTAGTTATTACTCAGTTACATTCACAGTTACCCATAAATTACCATAGGAAGACTGAAAGACTGTGAAGCAAATTCACTCCTGATTTGAATTCAAAGAAATCTCATCTTCAGGATAGCCGTCTTATGGGCTCTCTGTGCCATAGGTAAAACACAGGGTGAAAATCTGGCATCAGTTTGACCATCTCAGAGCCCAGTGCTGTCAAAGTTGGAGTATTACCAGTGTCTGAGCAGGCTTAAGTTCAACTCAGGTGAGATGATGCTATACACTAGTGCTGGTACACTACAGTAGTGTCAGAGACGGAGAGAGCTGGCTGTCCTCTTGTCCACACCTGGTTTACTTTGGTGTACTTTGTTTGTTTGTTTTTGTACAGTAATTTTCACCCAGACAAATAAGCATTTAAGATGCTATCAAAGCTAATTCTTGCTTTGCACTTTTAAGGAATCAGGAGCTCCAAATCTTAATCCTAGTCTTTAGTCTCACATTTTGCAAATCCTAAAAAATATCCATCGACTAACTATATAGCCATCCTCAAGAAGGAAATTCTTCACAGAGTGAAAATAAGAACATCTCAACTGCAGCTGTGTTCTCAGTTCAGCACTTCTCTGTATAGAGGAACAGCAGTGGCCAAGAAGGGACTTGCAAAGGAGGATCTGAGGACAGAGCTACATGGAGCTTCTCAGGCTGTAATGCGGGTGTGAGTGTGGGTGCCCGTGCCAGATGCAGAAGCCTGGATGTGACCCTTTCTGGTAACACTGTCACTCCATTAGGTTTTTGTTCCAAATTTTACAGCTGTATAAAGTCTATGTCAGAACATACAAGTAGATATGGACTCCATTTTGTACGTGAAGTAAATATACTGGTTTTATGCCCAAACACAGTACATTTTATCTTCTTTTCTCACGGGAAAGGCAAATGCAATGTGTGAAAAGATATATATAAAAATACATACATATATGTCTTTTGTATGTATATATTTCTTATATGTTTATATACCTATGTATATATACGGTTTAATGAGGAACAGAAACATGATTTTTTGTGGCTTTGTGTTTCATGGCTGAATTATGCTCAGTCATACAGTGCACAAGCTTCGACTGAAATTTATCTGGTGGCTGAGGGCTCTCTCAAATGTATTCTCTAGCGTCTATACTGTCATTGAAAAACTACTTTAGTTTTCCTCTCAGTTGGAACATTAATAGGATCTCTTTTTCTATCCAACCACATGTTTTTTCCAGAAAAGTTGTAGGAATTTAAGTGTGCAACTTTTATCCATCTGTCAGAATTTGGTTAAAATTGGTCAACATGTTCAAAAGATGCAGCATAAAGCATGGACAGGTACAAACAGCAGTCACAGAAACAAAAAAGGCCACATTTGTTTCTGGTACATTTTACAGGTCTTTAAGAAATCTTGATTTACTATCTTATAGTTCTGTTTTCCACATATAGTTCTGGTTCTTTACATACATAAAATATTTTTATATTGCAGATAATTAGGGGCTTTCTTTTCTTTCTGCTATTGGAGTGTGTCTTGCTGAAAAGTACAGAAGAGCAGTATATCGGATAACACCCACACTCCCTAAATCCATAAATCTGGGTTGAAAAGTTCAGCCTGATTAATTCCTGAATACTTTGTCCGAGATTTGTTGAAGCTGGTCCAAGTTTTTAAATTCTTGAATATCAACACATGGAAATATCTTCCTAGGGGATTAGAAAGAGACCTTAAAGCAAAAGCACATTCTGGAACAGGGCAGAAATATTTTGCTTTTTCAGGTCAAGCCAGCTGTATCTCTTCTCTAATCTGAATATTTATGAGATGTAGGAAAGCTGGCAGTTTTATACCCTCTTACAGATTATTGCCAGTTCCCTGTCATGACGGTGAAACATTCTCACCTTTTTAAGGCTTCTGAAAGGGGCTTTCCTACTGATTTGCCAAAAGGGTGGGGTAGATCATTTTGGAAGATATGAGACATTTATTTTTCCCAATCTGAGTAAGCATACATTTTTATATCTCTGACCTAGTGATAGAGAGGTAGTATCAGTAATAGGGACTAATTGATGCTTCTAAAGGTATGGATCAGCAATGTAGGAAATCAAATTTCTGACCTCCTTGTACCAGTCAAGAATCCCATGGCCATGCAATGCAAATTGCTGGTCCAGTGCAAACTCACTTTGTCAGTGAAACTCTTGACCAACTTTGAACAGGTCAATTTTGTGTGAGGAGGATGTATACTGGATGAAGTCTGTCTGTAGCAGACCAACAGACACTTCATTGGATGGCTCAAATATCATCTGTCTTCATTCAGTCAGAGTAAAACTGGCATGAGCTCCAGTTGTTTTGGTTAATTTAAAAGAAATGCAGGTGGTGGTGGTGGTCACACCTTATTTGTACCAGGTAGGTGTTTCCATGTGGGGCAGCAGCACATAGCTCAAGCAAGCAAGGCCTCTGCTCTGTCCTTTCCAATCTTTAGTTAGATTCCACTGTCATCATTCTGTATTTAAAAGGCTAATTATTCTGTGTTCTAACTGACTTACTACTTGGGTCAGCATTAGCCAGATTTTTGTGGTCCATGAGTTGACAGCTTTTCTGGAGCATGTCTTGTCTCTTGATGACAACTGAATTCTGGTCACTGCAAAGCCAGCAGTGGCTTAGCTCCCTCTGACCCAAAGTTAGGCAAAATCAGCTTCTGCCACTTTTCCAGATCCCAGCTGGCCCCAAGGACAGTTGGACTCTCCTAATGAGTTAGAGATACTTTCTAACATGAGATCATCAGATCATCCTATGCCTTACAGGAAGAAAGGAGTGTTCTTCTATTTCTATTAACATGCCTGGTAAAGAAGGGTTTGCCAAGTGAAGTGGTGAAAAGCACATACAGGGGTCCAGAAAGCATGCTCTCGCACCAAAAGAAACCCTAAGGTAGCTGTTAAGCTGGATTCTTCCAGGCGACAGCACCATGTCTCAGAGCTATGTATCCAGGTTACTCTGTCAAGATTTCTGTAACAAGACACAAATCTGGCATACCTTGCAGTCAGCACCAATAGGTTTTTTGCATTCCTCGCAGGTGTTGGAAAAAAGGTTTTCGTAGCAGTTCACGCAGTAGGGGCTGTCCTCCCTCAGGATGTACTTCTTACCAAACAGGGACTCTTTGCAGTAGTGGCAGTCAAAGCGTTCAGTCATGTTGGCGTCTCGAGTCCAGCTATCCTGTCACGAAGACAGAAATAGGTACTTGTCAGACTGAGCTACACTTGACCCAACCCCCCAAGAAAGGTTTATCAATTCCAGTTTATCACATTGTACCTCAATTTTAATTTAACTTTCAGTCAGATAAATAAACACAATAGGAAGAGACTGGTATATACATTTTGCAGTGCTGGGTAATGACAGTAGCCCACCTACTTTAGCCATCCACTGACCCGTCTTTGACCAGAGCTAGTGTTAGACGAGAAAGAGGAGTAAATCCTGAGTTTGAAGAATTCACGTGGGATTTGTGAATGGGATTTGACCAATAGGTACAAAGCAAGAAGCTGTCTCTGTAGGGGATGAAGGGAGCCAAGTACATGAAGAGGATGAGCCAGCTAATCTTCAGCAGGAACAACATCTCCTCCATAAGGCAAAACAAAGGTTTGCATTACTGGTAGACTTTAGTCATGCACAGGCTATTGGGTACCACTGTTACATGCTTCTGCTCCTTCCTTCTCTGCATGGTCAGTGAGCCAATGTCTGGTAATCATTGCCCTGCAGTGAGAGCAGTGATTTCTGCTCATGCATGGGACTATGGGCACTGCTAACAGCAGAAGATGGGCGGCTGGTGATCATATATCTGATTCTTCTCCAGTGCAGCTGAATGAGTTATCCAACAGCTGTAGCATATTGGGACACAAATGGGAGCCAGCTGCCCTGGTTCCGGCAAATGTCAAACAATGATTATGGAAGGGGAAAAGCAAGTAGAAGAAAGTGCAAACGAGGTATCAGCTTGTCTGAATTAGGGACAACTGCTGTTTGCTCCTTAAGTCTTGTTATGTCTCCAGCATTTTCTGGATGCACACACAAGCAATGATGACACAAATGCCTTTGATTACTTGCATGAATGTTCATTATTGCCTGGGACAATTTATTTTGTGTTTCATTAGAGTCATTGGCTTCTTTCTTAACCTGAGGCTTGCAGCATGTGTTGCACCTGAAATCTGTTTGGAGGTCACAGCTGGAGCAGGGCATAGCTGCCTGCTTAGGAAGGGGGATGTCCCAGGCAGAAAGCACATTCCACCTGGACTGCATGATCTTCACTGCCTGCCAGGCCTCATCACCTCTTTAAGCCACATTTGATCTATAAAGCCTTAAATGTTTTGGGTACAAACATCCTCAGTGACTACCTCTGTCTTTCACACACGAGTGACATTTACAGCAGCTGAAGTCCTTTTGCCAACTTCAGCTCTCAGTTTTAAACAAAAAGTTGTTACTTGCTTAGTGTTCTTGGCACAGGTTGCTCAGTTCTGGAGTTTGTCCTCTCTTCTGGCAGTGGGAGTCACCCTTAGGGCAGTCTGAAATCCTGAGTTCTCCTCCAGGATTTCAGTTTTTATTATTCTCTTTTATTCCCCATAGCCAGAGTTTGATTAAGGTTTTAGGGCAGTCTGAATGGGCAAAGTTTGTTTTGATGGCTGGAAAGCTTTTTTTCCCCCCCTTTTTTTTTAATGCTTGGTTGACTGCTGAATTGTGTGGTGACTAGCACAGACTAAGGGGCGAGTGCTTTTATATGTGTGAAGTAGGTAAGTGATGGCTCAACTGCTGGGAAGTCTTTTGAACTCCAAGTAACTACTAAAGGAGAAAGGGAGACAAACTACCAGATCCTGAAATGTGCTTGGAAGCAAAATCCTGGCAGCTGGTCATCTGTGCTACTGACAACCCAGAAAGAGTTGCAGTCCAGCTGCTTTGACCCTACAGATGCTCTAGGAACTAATTAACTTTCTTATCCCAAAGGGGAGCTAGGAGTGTGTTAGGTGCTCTTGGTCCTTAAGGAGTAGAGAGGATCATAGGGACTGAGAACAGAAAGGTGGAAAGTAAAAAGACTTATGCTGGAGAGAGAAGTGCAATGACTACCCAAAGCTCCCCTCTAGCCCATCTCCAAGAGCAGTGGCTAGCAATCAAAGTGTAAGGGAGGAGAACAGGGCTGGTACAGAGAGACCTTTCCTTAAAAACTGCTTCCAGCAAGTTAGTCTCCTCTTGAAGCAGAGATGCAGTTTTTAGCACAACATTTAAAAGGTGATGGTGGATTTATTTTCCCCTCCATTTTGAGCCTGTTTACACCCCCAACCTACGTAAGACATTTGTACTTTCCCATGAAAGAACTAGAGAGGAGTTAGTTTCCTTCAAGGAATACTTTCAGCAAAATGAATGGAGTCAGACCAGTATAAACTGGTGTGTGTATCTATGACTGAGTCCAAGAGGACTGATAGTTTTGTTCAAATAGTCTGTATGTAGAACAGAAATCTGTACTTTTTACCAGACTTTATCAGGTATTTTTTCCAAATGATAGGACTTGGTTGCACAGTTAATTTGCATTATTGCTAAGTTGAAGTGTGAGCAGGAATCATTTATGAACTTGCATTTTTCACCGTTCTTCAGAATGAGTTCTTTCTAGCCCTGAATGAGAAGTAGATGTGTGATACTGAGGAGCGAAAAATTTCTCTGCAGTCAAGATGTGCAAAAGGAAAAAACATAAACTGTGATTCCTTTACAGGTTTATACCATTTCTGTCCTTCATCCAAATCTGCTAAATATAAAATATGGAAGTGGTTTGTGACTGGAAGAAGGAATCAGAGGTGAATGTTCCAGTTTCTTGGTCACAGGAGGTTTCTTCTTGAGTGCTGTATTATTTTCCAGGTACTTTTCACAGGAGCAGAGACAAGCATTGTTTAATAGAATAGTCACTGCTGTTAATTTAGAAAATACCTGGGCATTTTCCTCCCTATCCTGAAAGGGTTTAATCTAGTTTTTTTAACTGTGCTCTAAGATTGTCACAGTGGGTTGTCCCCCTTGCCCTGAGCAGGGAGAGGCAGACCTGTTTTCTATGTCCCAAACACATTTAGGGGTGAACTCTGCTCTATGAAGACACTAAAGGGGCAGCTCTGGATGGGGTTTGAGGCCCAGCTCCAGAGATCTGAGAAATTAAAAGACAAGAAAGGAAAGTTTCCAAGATCTGCATTTTGGTTTTAGTTGTGTGAATCTTTTATTGGATCTGGAACTAATTTCAGATCCAATATCTCTTAAAGTTAGGAATTCAGGTTCATGTGGTTTCATTCAGAAAGCTGGAATTCAGGGTGAAGCATCCCAAATTCCAGGCTGTTTAGGTCTGGGTCTTCGATTGGCTCTCACAATCTACTATGTGATATTTTGAGGACATTTGACAGTTTTTTTCTTCTCAGGAGAGAAGAAATTAAATGTAAAGTAATCATGGGACCTATCTACTGAAGAATTAGCAGGATTGTCAAACAAATAATTTCACCATTGTCTTACAAACAAGAAATGCAAAATCATTTGATGATTGAGCAATGTTTTTGGCTGTCACTTGGTGCACATGGTCCTCTGCATCACCAGTCCTTTGGTTCCTGTCATATACAAAAATCGTGCTTAGCTTAATGCAGATTTTATGCACTGCTTTGGGCTTTAACAAAAAAAACTAATGACTTTCACAGTTGTGGATGGACACAAATTGCAATTCAGCCTTCTTGCTATTGATCTATTTCTTTCTCTTGTGTTTGATACTTGTTGACTGTAAAGCTTTGTGGGCCAGAAGCTCATCTTTATTATACCTCTTTGAGGTGCAACAAGGTCTTTAGATTTTGTCACAGTAGTCATTTTATACTTATGCTTTTTCAGATTGCTCTCAACATTATCATGAAGGAGAAATTGATTTTTCTGCCATACAGTCTCCCTCCTACAACATCAGACATAACAAGTACATCTCCAAAAGGAAAAGAACTTTCCATTGAATGCCCAGAAGAGAAGTTACAGCTTATGCCAAATGTTAAGACATGGTGTCTTCCAGGAAGTAAAGAATTGGCATGAAAATTACCAAAAAGTTAGTAGGCTGACTGAAAAACTATGCTTCTTTCCTCTTCTTCCCCTGTTTGCTCAAATAGTCTCATTTTACCAGCAGTAATTGTTAAAGTTATCATATTACCTTATAAAAATTAGGGTCATAATGTGATTAAGAAATCATCCAGTGTTCCCGCATCCCATGACACTATTGACTACTGGAAAAGGGGACTAGCTGCCCCGGACCTTGCCTGCTTTTTCAAGTATGTCTGCAAGCCTACTAAGAGACGTTCTGTGCATCTTTTATTTCAGCCCCTCTTAGGGGGTGTTGAACACTGAGAGGTACAGATGCGCACAGACAAGAGAGAGAAAGAAGCCAAGGGAAACTGTCTAAAAAATGTAGGAGTTGTTTAGTTTATTCAGTGAAATGAAACTCTGATCTCCTGTTGTAACATTATCTGGAGACACAAAATTAAGCCCCTGTAGATGCCAAAGGGGAACTTGCTGAGTTAGGTCAATAGGGCTGGGCCTCTACCTGTGCCCCTGGAGCAGGATGTTCTGTTAGCCACCTGCACAGGAAATAAAAGATCTTCGGAGACACCCATCTTCCTCCAAGAAGTACACACATTTCTCCCACCTGACTTTTTTCCAGAAGAACTATGCACATGGAGAATTTTCTGTTTATTTTCCTTCCCCTGAGAAAGGAAGATTTGTGTCTGGCAACTCCAGTGACATAAGCCATGCAAATCTAGAGCATTTGGAAACAATTTATGTTAATATTCCAAAGGCTAAAATGCAAAGATTTATGATATACTTTGCAACTATGAAGTAGCAGTGCAAACTATGCTGGTCTTTCTGGCAAGAGGTGATTATTTTCCTGTAACTTAGCAGTTATTGACACATTCATTATCTATCATCTTGTTGCAGCAACTGCAAGCCACTTTTCTAAGAGCTAATAATTTTTCCAAACCAGGCCATAATACCATGCAAGGGGAGAAGGGGGAAAGCTAATTTTATTTGTTTTAAGTTTACTTTAGGAAAAGAAGAAACGACTGTTTGCCAGTAGCACTGACAAGAAGAAAAAAGAAGTAACATACAGTCAGAGTCCACCTGAACTTCAGAAATTCCTGGAGTAGATACACATGACAAACACCCAAAGCATATGCCCTGTGTGTTTAGAGGCAGTAGCCCTCTTTATTTGTCTGGGTAGGTATAGCTTATGCTTTTCTTCATGGAATGAGTGCCCACAGATACCACGACAGAGCAGAGGGAGAGCAAAGGGAACCTGAGTGCTTGGAGGTCTAGTTGGCCATAAGGCAGGTGTTGCTTGGATCCCTGACACTCCAGCAGCAGGCTCCTGGCCATGAGGAGCCAAGCCAGCTGATGCAGAACAGCCAAGTCTCCCTCCATGGGCCACAGAAGAACTTTTGCTTCCTTACACTAAAGATGGCCAATGCAAAAGCTAACCAGGTGCTGAGCGGCAAGTGATGCACAGCTCATCCTGAAGGATCTCCAGCCAGCCACTCTTCTCCTTCCATAGGCCTTCTGTCCCTGCCAGTGGCTACTGGGTTACCACTGCATGAAGGTGCATTTCTTGATTAAAGAGAGGAAAAGGAAAATAATTCTGCAAGGTTATTGAGACATTGAAGCTTATTACTATGACTGTTATTCATGCCATCACCTTTGTGTAGGTCCTTAAAAAGGGGAGTCATGATTGCTGTAGGGAACAAGTTGTTGGGTATCCCTGTATCCCATGATCTGCGGTTTATGCTAAGCTTGTAAATAAGACAAGGATGCTTAGACAGATGTGGCTGCACTCTCTAATTTTTTAAGTTGAGAAGTGGAAGCCTTTTTCTCTTGCTGCTGCTACGGAAGAACAATCCTGTAGTAAGCCCATCAAAAGAATCTGGCAACCTGCCTTCAAGAAATCAAGGCCTTATAACATAATATGCCAATGCTTTTTCAGAACAGCCCTGTTAACAAGCCCAGACTGCTTTACATATTAAGGTTAGGATATTAGAAGTATCTAATTACAGAGGTGTTCATTGCTGCTTCTGAAGTTTTTAAGCTCAGAGTAGATACTCATAGATCTCCTAGAAGCTCCCTGGCAAAAGCCAGGAAAACTTGGTTTGATATTTGAACATAATAGTAATAACAAAAAACAATAAAAATCAAACCCAAGTAAAGAAACCTCTTCCTAAATATCCCATTCCAGCCTTTCTATATACATGCTAAATATTAAAAGCTATTAAAAAAAGAGTTTAGATTTTAGTGGACTTTTTAAAGTTACCTTAAAACATTCTTCAGAATCACAGTCAGGTTTTTCCAGCGACTCAGCTTCCTTGTACACGGCTGACTTATTTTGCCTATGGTATAACATTCTGATGTTTCTTTTTAAGTACTTTAGAGCAATTTTCTGAGCAGACAGACTGCCTTAACATGTGCAGATAACCAAAGCATACCTGGTTCCTGTCTGGATTGCACAGTCAGCCTATCATGAATTGGAAAGTGGATAGTCTGCTGTTTAAGATTGTTTTCCCTAACATAATATTAACAATAATTTAAAAAAGATGTTTCTCATGTAGTCAGGTTCCTCATGCGCCTGGCTAAAGTAATCCCAGTTATAGTAGTGGAGAGGGAACACTCCAGTTGTGGTTTCTGTGTGGTTTGTTGTGTTTGGCAGTCAATAAGGGTCTGCTCCAGTTTAGAGCCACTCCAGCAGTGGTAGAGCAAGCACCAGTGGTAGTAACTACAGAGGCCACAGAAGGACTGAGCACTGACACTTTGAAAGTGCACCCCACACAATTTACACTATGATTATCTGAGGCTGATTTTGAAATGACTGGAGGAAGCTTGGTCTTACCAACATTCCTGCATACATTTCAATTACAAAAGGAGCCTATGGAGCATGACTCTTAAATCTACTATAGCAAGGAAGAGCACAGTTCAAGCGGAAAAGCTTGCTCTTATTTTCTATCTTAAAGCCTTTTGAAACTGCTGTCTTCCTTCTTTCTCTTGCAGAATAAGCAAAGGCTTACTGAAAGAGTACGATCAAATACTTGGTATTACTTAAGCATAGGAATTCGTATTTCTAATAAAAGCATTTAAGCAGATAACAGAAAACAACAGAGGAGAAATAATGTAAGATTAATAAAACCAATTATTATTTCTGGCCCTGCCCTAGAGAAATAATGTATAAGCTAAATGACTGCAGACACTAAACTCCAATGGAGGTTTGTTTTGCCAGGAAAGAATTGCTTTCTCTTATTGACAGGCACACTGCTAAAAGCAGAGAAATTAGACCCTAAGATAAAAATATCCAGAAGATGCCACATGCTACCATGCAGTGACATTTCTGAATTCTCCCATATTTTTGAAATCCTGCATAATACAATCCAGGGCACAAAACCAGAACAATGTCCCAAATATTCTACGTTTCCTTCTTTCTAGAAAGAACAGAAGCAAAACTGAGAGGACCCTATGGAGGAAGAATGCTTTGTTATTTGTCCTGGCCTCTAGCAGAACAGCTCTGGGTCTCTCTGTCTGGTTCTGTTTACAGAGGCAAGACCACAAAGCCCCTTTCTGTCTAAGATAATTGGCATGCGTGGTGATTTGGAGGATGAGTTAACGTATGTCTTTCAGCTACCGTATAAAACTACTGTAGCAGTGAATGCCTCAGGGCTGTGAGACATCCATACTTCTCTGCTCAGCTGCTGTGCTTTTGGCTTTCTGAAATGTGGCAGAGGAGGCTATGTAAACCTTAGCGGTACCCATTCAGCTGGGCACATCTTAGCAAAATACATTGATTACACCTGGGTGAAACTAGTTTGGTCCCATTTGTTTGCTGGGATTTGGGACTGCAGACTGGATGCGGAGCAAAGAGGTCAGCTATTAACACTGAGTCAAAGTACCTGTGGTGCATGAGAGATGCAGGAGCAAGCACAGAAAGATGCAGAGAGCCTGGGGACATGGACATAGGCAATCTTTTTGTGGGTGAGATCTTTTCTAACTGAAGAAGGAAGATGTTGGGTCTACCATGGAGAGATACATGGCATAGTATGGAGGAGGAGGAATTCGTCAGAGGTGGGGTCCTGGTCTCTGAAGATGCTTTTGATCTAAATCTCAAAAGTGCTTCAGAGCAATGAGAAAACAGGGGAAGGGAAACGCTTATAGATATTTTATGGTTTTATGCAACTGGCTACTTTTATTGTGCAGGATGAAATAAAGTGGTGTGTTTTGAGTCCTTGTGCCCATGCTTGCCAAGGGTCTAGAACTACCTCCCACCACCAAACGTGCAACCTTAGGGCTTGCTCTGCTGTTGATAGATTTGCAACTTTAAAGTCGAAAAATTGCTGTGAAAGGGAGAGATGAATATCCTTATATCAGTGTTACGCTTACATACATTCCTCTTACAGTGTATTGCTATATGTACAGTATTCATTTAGCATCCTAGTTAATATTATCCAATTTAATATAGAAGGGTATGTGAAAAGGAACAAAATGAGGGCTGTAACTTTTTCACATGGCATGAGTGTTATGGTGTTCAGCCTTAAAAGAAGCCTCTAGTGGTTTTTAATCAAACTCTCTCTCTCTCTCTCTCTCTAGCTAATTAGTATTGTTGAAATGTTAATGCTTCAGTGGCTGTCAATGTATCCAAGATTTATTTCCATGAAACCTGTCATTACCCTGCCATTTCACACCCTCACTTGGGGTGAATCTGCATCACAAATAACTGTGCATATGTAAATGAAACATTAAAATTACACAATTAGAATTAATCAGTCTAAAAATGCAAATTATGAGATCCCCAATGTCTGAAGCAGTACCCAAGTAAGAGAAGGTGACTGCCTACAACACTACACCATCCAGAGTTTCTCTGAAGATGCTCAGGACCGATTTATCCATCAGAGAAACATGAATGAGCCTCAGACCTGCTTGTAACTAGTCTGTGGGGACCTTGCAAGAGTGGCAGCATGCTGGCCAGCAGCAACAGGCATTACTTCAGTGTTCAGCCTGATTTTCATGGAGAAGCAGCCATTTCCTCTGGCTGGTGGTGTTAACATTTATCTGACCTTCCCTTAATTCTGAATGTCCAGATGCCTGTGAGGCGAGGCAAGGCAAGGAGGTGAGGGCAACAGCAGGTAAGACTTGGCTCTTGGGGTCAGGGCTCAGTGTCCTGGAATGCTGAGCCAGGAGTCATTCATGTCACTATAGGTCTTTACAGCCTTCCTCATCCATTTCTTTTGGGATGAAAGCTTGAATTTGCAGTGCAATGCAGCAGAAACTCTTGCCAGCCCTTACAATTGCAGGAGCTGTACTTTTTCACCAGCTTTGAGGGTTTTTTTGGCTCCTGATGTTTAAAGCGTGATGGGATCCTGGAGGACTGTGTTGTGTGTGATTGAAGAAGATGTCTAATTTTTTTTTTCTAATGCAAACTGTACCAGCTGTGAGTGCTGATGTATGTCTGTCTGGATAGAAAAGATGTGATTTCAGGGAAAGGGCTTCCCTAGACTTCCTTAAGAAACTGTATAATTGTAGGTGGGAAACAGGGCCTTATCTGTATCCTAGTACTTTAATTGGGAATCACCATTATGTGTGCTTCATGGCAGGAGTTTTGCATATACAAACACAGTGTAGCCACTGCTATGTGATAACAGTGATTGCCCAAAAATTAGTACTATTTTTCTATAAAACCCAACCACCTGGAAGTGACTACTTGGTGCTTGCATGTGCAGCCCTGCTGATTCCCTTGGGAGCACGTTCGGCAGAATGGTGAGAGCCAAAAATAAGTATATTCTACCCCAGCACTTCTGCCATCTTGGGATTGTCTAAACTTTCTCAAAAGACCTCAAGAACTGGTCCATCCCCCAGCCTCAGGCCTGCTAGTCAGGTGGAGAGGTCAGGTGGTAATACCAGGTAACTTTCACAAATATGATTTCTCAGTAACTGCGGTTTGTGTCCTTTCAGCTGCCCCACTCACCTCAACCACGTGTTGGCTTGGAAGCCAAAGATCATCATCTATGTTACGGCTAGGGTAAAAGATAGTTTTATTGGTGCTCTGGTCAGATTTTGGATACAGCAGTGTTTGCCACTATAGCAGTGTTTTGAAATGAGTTTTCAATAAATAGAGTACCTCATATACTTTTAAAAAAATTTTCTCCAAATGTGGTCAAGAACATACACAGGCTCTATTGACAGAGCAGCCTTTAGAGTGCATCCTTTCCCAGTTATATGTACAGGGCGATAAAAACCCAGAATTGTTTATAAAATAAAATTTTAACAAAGACTATTTTTCCACCTTCCACAACAACATGCCTGAAGCAATCATTTTCAAAGTTTATCATCTGGCTGATAAAAGGCACAGAAGATTTTAGCCAGAAAGCAGGGAGTCTCATAAATGCATGAACTGATGAAAATAAGGTTCATAACAGAAACCAAACAGCAACCTTACTTATAGCATTCCTTCACATTCGGATGCATGTGAGTATCTAACAACACACACCCTTCTGTTGGTCCCTTCTAGGACAATTCCTATTTAAGACAGCGTACAAATATGTATAGCCAACAATAAATGTTATAGCTACTGACCATGGCAATCTCAGTGTCAATCAGCAATCTCCGTTAATATACCTCTAGATAGGATTCAGGGGAGTAACAACAACAGGCTGACTGCTGCTTGCATATAGATTTTATAAGGTTTGCTTTCTTGTGACTGTGTGTGTCTTTGTACACAGCAAAGCTGAAATATGCAGGTATCTGGTGAACTAAATAAAAGCTCTATCCCTTTAGGGAAGTAGAAAGTTTAGGACAGCCATTAAAGCAGACAATGAAAGTTAGTATTTCCTTTATTATGTACACAGAGAAATCCATGATAGATGGCATACATTAAGGACCTGGGTTATTGTGGCTACACACATGCACGCAGAGAGAAGCACGGAAGGAAGGAATTCAGAGCTATTAATTGGGATTTGTGTTCTAATTTATTCTCTCCATGTAAAAAGGAGAAATACGATGCTGATGGCTCCCCGTTTTTCCCGTACACAATCTGTCTACAGTGTTTGCCTGCAAAGAGGAAAGGCTACCTTTGTTTCATGTGCATCTGCTCTTGCTACAGTGCAAAAAATGCTCCTTTGTTGAGCTCGGCAGCAGGAGTGTGCACGGAGGTGTAAGGAATCTAAGACCCCAGCTTCTACTTTTTATCACCTCCTCAGTGGATTACACACGCAGCACTATACAGTCATTAAAAATAGTTACACATTAAATGACCCAGCACCTCATCAGCTCGCTGATGTGTCACTATACGGACAGACATGCAGCAGTAATTGCTCTGAAAAGAAATTTGTCTTTTTCTCCTCTTCACACCCCTTGTTGTGTGCTCAGGAGAAAGGGGGACCGGCAATGTCTCTCCTCGCATCCTTACCCAACAACCCACTGGGGCATTAAACAACCCTCTCCTCCTCTCTGCACCCTTTGTTTAAAGCGACACTTTCAAAGATATAGTCCATGGGTAGTGGGGAGGGAGGGGAAAAAAAGGGATATTTACTTACAGAGCAGTAGCAGGCAGTTAATGTCACCTCCTGGACCAGGGACAGGGGGTCACATCCATTAACAAATATGTAAGGAGCACACCGGCCTGCTTGCAGAGGAGAGCTGTACAGCTAGCCGGGGCTTTCTACTGCCTGCAAAGAGCGGCTCTTCCGATTTCAGCTCTGCAGTCAGTGTTGTGTGGAAAGAGGCTGCTGCCTTCCCCAGCCTAGTGAAACCCCTCTCTATCATTTTACCATATAAGGAGACAAAAGCATCGGAGACACTCATTCTTTTAGGCGCTCTGCAGCTGGCATTCGACACTTTCTCTATTCCAAGGGTGTCGATACTTCCCCCTCCTAAACATCTTGTCTTTCTTGGCCCCCTTCCTAAAACAAGGCTCCCCTCCTCCAGCCTTTGTTTCTCTAAACCCCTGATGCTTATTAATAACGTAGCTTTGCTAAGTCCGAGGGATCGCGCTTTACAGGAGGAAAGGTTTTACAGCAACTCAAGCCCAAACATTTGTAAGGCTCTTCACCTGGCTGAGAGAATAAAGTATTTGGTTAAAATTGGTATGAGGCTTTATTCGCTTGGGCTGTTTTGCCTGCTGTGACTTAGTTCCTTGCCCAGAGAAGAGTGAAACAAGCTGACTCTCTTCTCCTTGGTGGAGAGGTGCACATTTTTCTGAGGAGCAAGTGTGCAGGCATTTCTTTACGAGCATTCAGAGCCCATTCTTGTTTCTCTCCACCCTTCTTTCTTTCCAAGTTCCCCCATAGTGAGGAGGAAAAAGAAGAAAAGCAGGGGAAATTAATGAATCCAAAAAAACCCCTTGTGTAAGAGAAAGCCAAAGGAACAGATTGTCTCAGCACATGCTCAGGACCTAGTGGAGATCCCTGCCAGTGGGCACATGTTAAGTAGAGGGGGAACCATTAATCCTCCTATAACCAGGAACTAATTTTTCTGCTACAAAATCCAATTTCATCTATCAGCCATTCTAGCAGAAACATGTTCTGTTAATCAAAACAGTGAGGGTCCTGGGAAACCTCCCAGAGGGAAGAATTTGGATCAAAAGCACACAGGAGATGTTTGCTCTCTGCCATTTGAGGTATAGGGTGGAGAAGCAATTCAGGGTAATACTTCAGTAATGACTGGTGCTTGCCAAAGGGAGGTGCTTTAATTTGAATGCTTTCAACCTTAAGAGAAACCACTAGGATAAAAATGTAAAGCCCATTAGCCCACAACAGTGTTGCTGCTGTTTTGCATCCAGATGACGCAAGGTACTCCAATGTCCTTTTGCGTTGCACACTGGGTGGTGGAGTTTTGGCAGCGGTGCAGGTGTGCATATGGGTTGGCTAAGGGTTTCTCCTGCAAAACAAACTTATGCCAGAACCCTGACTTGTACTTACTGTCCTCTTGTGCACCTGAATGGTAGTCAGATTTGGAATGGGGATGAAATGTCAGTCTCAGCTCTACTCAAAATCTACAAAAGCACAGACAGAATAAAATGGTGGGAAAGGGCCATTCCTAGTTCTTCTATAAGTAGCAAAGCCTTCTTTACAGATGTGAGTTATTCTGATGACCAGCAATGCCCATGGGTTGATCTGTCTGTTGCTGCAGCCTTTGCAGTTGCTTTTTCAAAACACAGGCATTGTGCCCTGGAGAACCGACCATGGACATATGGGATTAAGGAGTTTGATTGGCAATTAAAGCTTATTTAAATCAAAGCTGCTGCACTCCCCAGCCACATGTCCCTGGCTCCTCCCTGGCATTTGCACTGGCACTGGGAAATAAGTTAAACCAGACAGTGAGTAATTTTCAGTGAGCCCTTGAGCTACCATGGAGCTGCACCTATGTCTTGGGAGAGCTGCTATTGGGTTTCCAGCCCCATCACTGGCTTGCTGGGTGCCCTTGCATAAGACATTGCATCTTTCTGTTCTTTAGTTTCACTGTCTGTAAATACAGAGTTCAGGACAGCCAAACTCTTGTGTGAGTTTTTAGCAAATTTACAAAGGACTAGTTACTGCAGAATAGTAATAATAATTATAACGTTTCTTTCTTTTAGATTAAACCATTGCACAGTGACAACAATAATCATTTATTTCCATCTTAGTTACAGTTCTTACCTCAGGTCTGATTTAGAAGTGCATGTAAAGAAGAAAAATGGGCCCTGAAGGTGATTAGATTTGGGCTATTTGAGTCAATTTATTTCCAAACCCTTCTAAAACAAATTAAATATTCCAAACGTGCTATTTGATTTTTTCATTTCCATGATATATTCATTTCCCTATCTGTCCATTGACAGCCACTGCAGCAACTCTGCCAGAGATTTTTTGATGTGACCTGCTGGAACACAATACAAGTTTTTTCCACAATTACAAGTTAAAATATATACTGGCTCCAGCTGAAATAGTTTAGTTTAACTGTTGCAGGTCATGGGTTGACTTTAGGAAGAGAAGATGATTTTCATCTGATTTAACCTAAAATCTCTGACTCCTTGAATGCAGATGAGCCTCTGCCAATTTAAAACCTGACAACCTGTGGGCGCACTGTGGGACGTAGAATCATAGAATCGTTTAGGTTGGAAAAGACCTTTAAGATCATCCAGTCCAACCATTAACCTAACATTACCAAGTCCACCACTAAACCAATTCAGGGTAGAGTAGCAACCCCATGCCTCCTGGCTTGGTGGCTGGATCATTTATAATGAAAGTAAAAACTAGGAATCATTAAGATTGGAAAGGACCTCTAAGATCATCAGTCCAATCATCAACCCAACACCACCATGCCCACTAAACCATGTCCCAAAGTGCCACACCTACCCGTTTTTTGAACACTTCCAGGGATGGTGACTCCACCACCTCTCTGGGCAGCCTGTTCCAATGCTTGACCACCCTTTCCGTAAAGAAATTTTTCCTAATATCCAATCTAAACCTCCCCTGGTGCAGCTTGAGCCCATTTCTTCTTGTCCTATCACTAGCTACTTGGGAGAAGAGACCAACACCCACCTCACTACAACCTCCTTTCAGGTAGTTGTAGAGAGCGATAAGGTCTCCCCTCAGCCTCCTCTTCTCCAGGCTAAACAACCCCAGTTCCCTCAGCCGCTCCTCATAAGGCCTGTGCTCCAGACCTTTCACCAGCTTTGTTGCCCTTCTCTGAACACGCTCCAGCACCTCAGTGTCCTTCTTGTATTGAGGGGCCCAAAACTGGACACAGTATTCCAGGTGCGGCCTCACCAGCACTGAGTACAGGGGGACAATCACCTCCCTGCTCCTGCTGGCCACACTATTCCTGATCCAAGCCAGGATGCTGTTGGCCTTCTTGGCCACCTGGGCACACTGCTGGCTCATGTTCAGCTGGCTGTCAGCCAACACCCCCAGGTCCTTTTCGGCCAGGCAGCTTTCCAGCCACTCTTCCCCAAGCCTGTAGCGTTGCATGGGGTTGTTGTGACCCAAGTGCAGGACCCGGCACTTGGCCTTGTTGAACCTCATACAGCTGGCCTCAGCCCATTGATCCAGCCTGTCCAGGTCCCTCTGCAGGGCCATCCTACCCTCCAGCAGATCGACACTCCCACCCAACTTGGTGTCATCTGCAAACTTACTGAGGGCACGCTCAATCCCCTCATCCAGATCGTTAATAAAGATATTGAACAAGACTGGCCCCAAAACGGAGCACTGGGGAACACCGCTCATGACCAGCCGCCAACTGGACTTAACTCCATTCACCACTACTCTCTGGGCTTGGCTACCCAGCCGGTTTTTTACCCAGTGAAGAGTACACCCATCCAAGCCATGAGCTGCCATCTTCCCAAGAAGAATGCTATGGGAGACTGTGTCAAAGGCTTTGCTGAAGTCCAGGTAGATGACGTCCACAGCCTTTCCTTCATCCACCAGGCGGGTCACCAGGTCACAGAAGGAGATCAGTTTGGTCAAGCAGGACTTGCCTTTCATAAACCCATGCTGGCTGGGCCCAGTCCCCCGGCTGACCTGCAGACTTGACACTCGGCAGCCACATCAAGACTGCATGGAGCTGTGAAAGGGCTGAGGGAGAGTAACCAGGCAGCTCCTTCCCTCATCCCATGATGTGGTGTATGCACTCCATCAAACACCACTAGGCATGGCAGGGGCAACCTCTGACCTCTTATCCTCCTTCAGCTGGTCCACCTCTGCTCACTTCACCTTTTTATCTGACAAGTAAATATTCATCACTAATTGGCAAAAACCCTCTTTCCCATCAGCATCAAATCCACTGAAGGGAAGAAAAACAATTTTCCTTAATGATAATTAAGGAAAGGGAGATGGGGAGGAAAGAGCAGGGGCTTTTTTCACTGGCAAATTTAATATTTAAGTGACCCACTTATTATTATTTTTCTTTTCTTCATTTGTTCTCTGATTAGCCCAGCACAGATCAGCCATCTTCAAGGCTTCAGAGGAGACAAAGCAATGAAAAAGGGGCAATGTTTCTAATAGGGTGCCTACATTTAAGGTTGAAAATACAAGTCCCATTCAGTGCCATCCTGTGATTTAGAAACATACCCTATGGCTTATTTATTTCTCATCTGTGTAGCATTTATGTAGCATATATTGATTGATCTTCAGTGGCCTGCATGCTTTAACAGGTTTAATTCTAATGTAGAGAAGCCCATACTTCACATATGGGAAACAAGATGTAAAAAGTATCATTTTCATAGCAGAACTTCTCAATGATTTTATTAATCCTTCAGAAATCTCACTTCAGCTACTGGGTTGATGCTGGAATAACTACCATTTCAGCACTTATCTCCTTTTCTGGCTGAAAAGAATGAACAAAGAAAAACAGTGGAAAGAGATGGCTGGAAGTGGAATATTTCTATTTCCCCCAGTTTGAGTCAAAGAGAAATTTAATGTCTCTGAGAGGGCAGGGGAGGTGGAAAGATACACTTTAAGGTTTGAAAATGGCTAAGCTACTGACTGATTCCTTCCGCCACTGTTTTATCCTGGAAACTCTTAAGTTACTTTATCAGAACTCAGCAAATCCCTTTCTGATGCTGGAACCTAATACAAGCTTC
Source organism: Pelecanus crispus (assembly GCF_030463565.1). Lineage (NCBI taxonomy): Eukaryota > Metazoa > Chordata > Aves > Pelecaniformes > Pelecanidae > Pelecanus > Pelecanus crispus. The sequence continues at coordinate 156,405,399 of NC_134643.1, forward strand.
CATTGAATACAGGAGTGTGCATTTAGGGGAACTGCTATTTTTGGCACTACTGCTTAGGAAGTAGTATAGACTCATGCAGATGTTGCCTTTTAGTTCATTAAACCTAAAATTACAGCCAGGCAATATTAATTTTTTTCTGAAATTTCATTCTCATAAGATGTTCTCAGATATGTAGTTTTCCCCAAGCATGTGAGGAATATGCGAAGGGTAAACAGACTTTTTTTAGTTAGTCTATTTTCTCTACCCATTCCGTCTCCCAGTCACAATGCTTTTTGCAACATTCTGATCTTCCTTTCTTCCCCTAGGTGACTAGATCTTCAAGTAGAAATACTCAGCAAGTAAGAAGTATCAGAGTTTCACAGACTCTGATGAAGAAATGATGGATACCTTTGGACAATCCATTAAAACACCTGCAGCCAAGGCAGATAGGGAACTTTACATGAAATGAAAGTCTGCCTGCTTTGGGTTGATGCAAGACTTCTTTTATTTTTGGGAGGGTGTTTAGCCTAAATCAATGTGAAAATCTTAGTGTTTTAGAAACTCCAATCTAATCTGGAAAAAGATGTTTCCATATTTGCTTTCTCAATGTGTTTGAATAGTTTTCACATACAGTATTAAACAATTTCCTTCAGTGAATTTAGAGAAAGGTGCCATGGCTCAGTAGCACTGAATAACTGGTTTTGTATAGGAAAACTTATCTTCAGAAGGGTAATATATTGCTATGTGATAAGATAGATGATACTGACTCAAATTCAAGGCTGTTTCTGTAATAGCATGTTCTGGGATGGAGCTGAAAGCAGTTAAACCATTATGGTCAGATTGGACAAAGATTTTGTTCAGTTTTTAAGGTTATTCAGGACCTCCTTTTCTATCCAGTTAGCCCTAGTTTCATTCAGAGAAATCCATCTCCTGAAAAAGATGTCTCAAAGGGAATGTGGCAGTGAGACACCAGTCAACATGTGGTCTGCCACTCTCTATGTAATTGCACCTATGTCCCTTTCTCCATGGACAATTGAGATGTAGAGAAGGTTTGGAATGGATGACCCAGGCAGAAAGACAGCTATATCCTGTGTCCTGGTTTTGGAAACCTGCTGCTGCTTTCCTCTATCTCAGCTGTGGTGACAAACAGCTCTTGACACTGATGAGTAGTGGGGCATGAATTGAAGGGATCACAGGGGAGAAGAGTAGTGGTGCTTGAGGAAGGAGGGGACAGAGCACACCAGAGGAAGCTTCAAGGAGCAAGCCAGGGTTTTAAGGAACTGGTATCTGCTAAGGAAAATCCCTCCTGGTGATGGCTGAGTTTTCAACAGCTTGGAAAGCTGAGGTACCACATTGCAGGACTGATGGGTCCTTCATTGGGAAAGCAGCATTGTCAGAAGAGACATGCCAGGTCTTCAAGAAAACATAAAAGCCATCAGAGGATAAAAGAAGCCAGTCAAACATTTCCCCAAGCAGCAGGTGTCTGTGTCATAAGAGCCAGCCACCCTGGAGAGCCCTCACCAGGCTGCTGAGCAAGTGAAGAAATCATGAAGTCTTGTAATGAGGCAAGTGGAAAGCAACAATTCCTGTTGTCAAATACAGTCTTCTCCTTCCCTACTTTCCCAAACATTCTTTCTTATTCTTTCCTATCACTAGAGAACAGATGGTGCCTCTACTTTAAGAAACCAATGTGAAACATTTTCATCTGTGCCATCCTCACACCTCTTTGGAATCTAAGCATTCCCTAAACCCCTCGGCTCCATAGTTTGTTCATTTGTAAACAGGGATAGAGAGCCTGGTGGCATGTCTTTGGAAGTGCTTTGGGATCCAGAGACAATCTCTGACAAGACACCTCTTTAGTGGTCTGTAGAAACAGTGACTCTAAACACCGATAGTGCAGAGACCTATGCGGAGGAGCTGTTACTTCTTTCCCTCTGGATTCAGCTTAGAATCAGAATCACAGAATCATTTAGATTGGAAAAGACCTTTAAGATCATCCAGTCCAACCATTAACCTAACACTAAAAAGTCCACCACTGAACCCATTAACAGCAGAGTAATAATTTCATGTTTCCTGGCTTGGTGGCTGGATTATTTTTAAATGAGAGTAAAAACTAGGTATCATTAAGGTTGGAAAAGATCTCTAAGATCATCAGTACAACTAGGTATCATTAAGGTTGGAAAAGATCTCTAAGATCATCAGTCCAACCATCAACCCAACACCACCATGCCTACTAAACCATGTCCCATTTTTTGAACACCTCCAGGGATGGTGACTCCACCACCTCTCTGGGCAGCTTGTTCCAATGCTTGACCACTCCTTCTGCGAAGAAATTTTTCCTAATATCCAGCCTAAACCTCCCCTGATGCAGCTTGAGGCCATTTCCTCTTGTAAGCTTGATGCCATGTGGGGCCCTGAGTATGACAGATGGGAAGAGGCTTTTGGGTTTCCTACCCCTGCGGGTGGAACCTGGGATGTCAAATTACTACAGAGTTTGCAGTAATTGCTGGTCTTCTGAACTGGCAAATACTACCCCTTAATTTAGGATTTATTCATTTTAGTATAATCGTGATTTATGGTTCCCTGTTTCAGACACATGAAACAAGCACACTGTGATTGTTCCAAAAAGCTAATCACTCTGTATTTTTGATAGCATAAGAGACATCAATTCCGTAGAAAATAGCTCACATACCTAGTATTCCCCACAGTGTTCCCAGCATGCTCCAGTGTTTTTAGACAAAGTCCCCTCCCCAGAATACTCCCCCTCCCACTGCTCCACTGCTCATTGCTTCTTTTCCCAAACTTACTTCTGTGTGAATAATTTCCTTCTGCTCCCCTTAACGCTTTGTCTGCCTGCATCCCTGGCATCTTTTATGACCCTCTAGAAATAGTCAACAGCAACGTTTGTAGCTGCCATTTCCCCTCGCCAGCCAGCCAGAGGCCCAGGGAGCTTCTGAGCAAAGAGAGGTTTGTAAAACTGGGCAATTGACAGACACCTCAAGAACTTATCTAACTCATTTCTAAGGCAGGAGCGACAACGTCTAACTTGTTCCTGGCAGATCTTTGTCTAATATACCCTCAAGGATTTATGTTAGGGCTCCACAACCTCCAGAGTCAAATGAGCATAAGTTTTGTCAGTCCAACACAGATGGCAGAAAGAAAGAAAAAGACATTCAGATTAGACTTTTCAGTCTAACATGAGTGCTTGTAAATGATGACTAGCGTCAGGCAGAACCTGTAATTTCTGAGTATTCAGATCATGCCATAGCAGTATGAGAATTGTTGAGCAGAAGGGTTCCTCCAACTTGTTATCCTGTTCTTGGGGCCTAAGAAGTGACTTGGGAAGAAAATGAAAATAGCCTGTAATGATACCTCCTCATAATACCCTCCCAGCCTCCAACAACTTTTGGCTCAGCCTGGGATTTCTCAATCTGGAGGCAGTATACATACTGAGTATCACTTCCATGAACTTGCACAGTTCCCTCTTGATCCCATGAAAGGAAATTCATAGTTTCCTGTAACAGGTAGCTCTACTCTATGCTGTTGAAGAACCATCTCCTAGTGTTCGTTTTGAACATTTTACCCACTAGCTTCTTCTGAAGCCTCCTAGGTCTTACTCTTGGAGAGATCATGAGCAACTGATCTTTATTCACACTATACAGGCTGCTTATGTCTTTGTCAATCCTTATCATATCTCCCCTCAGCCATCTCTCTCCTAGGTTGGAGAGTCCCCGCCTACCTAGTCACTCTGTATGAAAGTTAATCCCTGTGTTTTATCATCCTTCCCCAAACTTTTTCCAATATAACAATTTACTTTTTTAGATGAAGTGGCCAGAATTTTAACATTCAATATGCTTTTTGGCTGCTGTTGAGCACTGAGCAGTTTTTTTCTTGTAAGCCTATATAACCCCCAAATTTCACACTCAGGTGGTCAGCTCAGAACCATTACTTTACTTTTTTTTCCCATGTGCACAGCTTTATGCTTATCTACATTCAGTTTAAGATGCTGTTCCAGTGCCCACTCATCCTGTTGCCTAAGATCATTCTGTTTCTCAGTCTTAGTAGAATTTCCGCTATTAATCTCCTATTAATCTCCATTTACTGCAAGAACTGCCTGTTTATCTTTCACCGATTTTATGCAATCCATGCAAAGATCTTCCCTCTTATCCTGTGGCTGCTTACATGTTTTTAAGGGTGTTTGGTGAGGACCTTTGTTGAATACGTGGAAAAGTACAAATAAGCAGATGCTGCCAACGAAAGATCTCCCATATCTGTATGCTTCTTATCATTTTACAGGAACCCAATGGATTTGTAGAGCATGCTTTCCCTTTACAAAGCTGTATTATATTTCTCTCAATGTATCATATTTATCCATCTTCTCTACCCTGCATAGTAATTTTTACTAAATTTATCAAACTTACCAGGCTCTAATTCCTCTAGTTTCTCTTGGAAACATTTAAAAAGGCTGGCACTGTATTAGCTACTTTCAGGTGCTCAGTTCTAAGCCTGTTTTAAATACAAGGCCATACACTATTATTATTTCAGCTAATTCATCCTTGAGTCCCTTTAGATTTCTTGGGTGAACACCATCTGGTTCTAACGTTTTCTTCCTATTCATTTTGTTTATTTGTTCCATACCTCTTCTACAGACACTTCAGCTTGAAATAGATCCTCTGACAATCCCCATAAGGAAGTGTTCTGCTGTGGGAAGCTCTCCAAGTTCCTCACAGTGAACACAGGAGCAAGAAAAATTAATTTAGTTTTTTCTGTTACAGCCACCTCTTCCCTGAGGACTCCTTTCGTAGCCTGGTTATGTATTGGCTCTATCATTCCCCAAACCATTTGATTTGCCTTGAATTCAAAAGAAGTATGCAGTTGCACACCACTTCCTAGGTTACTTCAGACTCCTAATATTTTGATATAAGTAGAAATAGTCACCCTCTTCGATCTGAATATGATTAGGGACATCCTGTTTTACAGAAACATCCTTCTGTATGGCAACAGTTATTTTTCTTCTCGACCACTGTTGGTATATACTACAGATAAACCGAAAGGGTCTGAGATGGAGGCTCAGATGTATATTATGATAGAAAATATGAGCTTAGATTGTGCACTTTGAAGTAGAGTCTTTGCTGTTGATCCTTTTAGGCCTGTGCTTACTTTGAACCCTATAAGTGCTCAGGCCCTTTAAATAATAGGATTAAAGCAATCTTTTAGTTGCTGATGTGAATTTCATGTCTAACACTTCACATAGAGCTGAAAAAATATATCATCCATTGTCAGCCCGACAGACATATGGATTGTGTTTGTCCCTGTCAAATATATATTCACATGGCTGTCTACTGGAGTTGCTGTCTTAATGTGAATGAAATTCAAATGTTGTCAGTAAAACAAAATAAAGGTTTGTAACAATGGCCTGTCTTGAAGATAATGTGTCTCATGCTGGAAGGTAAGTAGTTCTTTTTGAATCATTAGAGAGGAGTCAGAAATTGCATTACAAAGCAGCGCTAGTCCTTTCATTTCTCTCTAATGGCTAACCATAAAGTCTAGTGAGTCCTTGCTGGGTTGCTACAATACAAATGCCTTACACGACTGAGCACTGCCCGCCTGTCTGGCTGCTACCCAAAGAGCACCCAGTCCATACTGATGTGGGCTCTTCCTTATATCCAATAGGATTTCCAGGAATCCAGACCCCTCATTTACAAGGCAGAGTTCCTAACACTTGGATGTGCAGAAAAAAATGGGGCTGGCTTGTCTGGCAGCAGACACAGCACTGGCAGGCAGCAGAAACTGCACTCGCAGGAGAGAACAAGAGGAAGACCTGGGAGGAAGGCAGGCTGCTCTGCTTGGGTGCCCACAACTCTTCTACAGCCATGCTCATGCTGCTTTTCCTGATGGCTTTCTATGTGAGCATGCCTTGGACCCAGAGCTGTTTGCTATTTCCTTTAGTAAGCTGCATATCCACCTGACTTTGCATTTGTAAGGACGGGGGAAAGGCAGAAAGGAGGCATGGCTGTAGGTACTTGGGCAGGAATCCAGGCTGAGTCTGGTCACAAATCCTCTCCTAGCAGCTGGCACAACCACCTGTGTAACCGAACCCTAATCTATTCCAGGCACGACGAGCTGGATGTGTCTGTGCCCTTAACGTGCTAGGTCTCTGCTAACTCAGCCACCCTCATTCAACAAATGAGGAAATGATTACCAAAAGCAGGCAACTGGGAGGAGTGGCAGATTCCACTAGAAGCAATGATAACTAGGGGAGGAATGGTTAGGGCAAAGGGAAGACCGTGCATGGACCCAAATGATTCCCAGCACACAAGCTGGGTGCTCCTGCTCATGGTGGTGGGAGAGGGTGCCACCCTTGTGTGTGCATTTTGCCATTGGAAGCAACGCAAGGGCTGCTGAGAAGAAAAGGATGGTCAAATTGCCCTCGCATAGTGCAGTCTCCTTGCAACCTCCTTGTGCCAATGACAGGGGGATCTTCTCAGGGTGACCGTATCGTCCATTCGTCTGTCCCCGCTGCCTTCCCTGCCTGCATCTATAGCAGTAGCTTGTGTTGGCCCAAACACAGCAGAGGATGGTCCACACTGTTCAACTGTAAGTGCAGCCCCTGGTCTGGTTTAGCCCAAAGCCTGCATCACTCTCCCAAGGGGTCTCTGGTATGGCCCAAGGCCTGGCCTGCCCAAAGGACTGCTCCTAACAGGAGGGTGGATGTGTCCATCTCATTTTGCCTGGTAAGACGGTTTAACTGTATGGACACCAGCTGTTCCATGCTAATTGGCCTCAGGGCCACTATTTTGTTATAAACCAAAATGTTTTTAACTGAGACAAAACTAGCTAACAGGGAAACATGACAGTAAATCAGATCTACCTATTTGTGTTCAAAAAACGGGTAGATGTGGCACTTTGGGACATGGTTTAGTCTAGTCTACCCTTGATTGGCTTAGAGTAGACTTGGTAGTGTAGGTTAATGGTTGGACTGGATGATCTTAAAGGTCTTTTCCAACCTAAACGATTCTATGATTTTCCACAAGGATGTCCTTAGAAAACCTGTTCCTGAGATTTCTATGGTTTGGTTGATGTAGTCTGTTCCTCTACCTCATGCACCATTTGTTCTGCAGGATCAAGAGAAAGCCTTTTTAGCCCACTCTAGTCCCTCTTTCTTGAATCCTTTGCTGCTTGTAGTTCTGTGGTCCTTTGGTCTTCAGACCTGGTGGAGTGTGGATGTAAGGTCCTTGAAACAGACAGTATTGCTGTTTGTTTCTCAAGTGAGTACTGGGGTGCCAACACCTGCAGCCACTGTCTTCCTCAATTCTGTCTGCCTAAAGGTCTTCTTAAGCAGAACAATATGTCTTTTTACTGTGTGCTTCACATATTATGCTTGTGTAATCAAGTCCATATAATTATACCCTCTGCTTAACCACCAGTATTCCACAGCAACAAGTACTTGTATCCTAAGATGCTAATTGCACTAATAAATCTAGATCTCCTTAGATTATGCATCTGCAAGTCATTGAACTGCAAGACTTCAGTAAGATGACACTACAAATAACACCATGGCTTTATTTAAGGTTGTGGTCTACAGAGAAATGTGAATATTATTATCATGAAGCTCGGCAATGTTTCTGCAGACAATCTTGGAGGCCTCAGAGTAAAACTTTTACTAAATTTGGTGAGATGGAGGGTGAACCAGTTTACAAATGAATGACCTTATTAGTCCTGATAAGTTCCAATTGTCTTTTACAATCGGTTATTTATAATGATTGAATATTTTCCCATTGATTGCCTAACAAACAAACTTACATAAGCACCTTCCACTATTAGGAAAATTCTGTTCTTTTTCTTATTTTAAATGGTCAGTCTAAAATGAGAGATAACCAGTGTCCTAGCTGGCCGACTGTCATTGTTACCACAGTCACACTGATATATTCTGGAAGAAGTTCAGTAAAAATAATACAGATCTAACTCATAGCACCAGATCAAGAAAGTACCAGTCTCATGCAAATGCTATTCTTTCCATCCAAGATTTCTACAAAAGACTGTTAACATTTCCATTGCAATCTCCAATTTTTCAGAGACCTTCAACTTTGCACAAAAAGGTGCATTAGATTAGATTGAAAAATTTTCAGGTAACGTTGGCTGAAAAGGCTATTGCCATTTCAAATTTTCAGTAGGGTTTGTGTCATTTTCTCCCTGCAGATGAGAATGGATGGTCTAGAAAACCATTACTGTTCAGTCCCTTCTCCTAAGTTTCTATGCTCTTTTATAACCCTTCTCTCCTGAATAAAATCTTTCACACTTTTTTGTTTTGAGAGGCAAAGTAATTTTTGCAGATTATTGCTCTCTGTTACAACCCCACCAGGCAAGGAAAAATTCCTTACAAAATATTTCCACTTCCTACATGGGTTCTTGTTTCCACCAGAAGCAATTCCCATTCATCTGACATGCTCCTGTGCATCGGGTCCCACTTCACACCTGGAAGCAGAGTTTCAAGAGTTCCTACAGCACCAGGATGGCCTTGGTTCACCTCATGAATCAACAGAGAATGCCCCAGAACACATCAATATACAGGAAAACCAATACAAGAAGTAAAAATGACTGAGGAGAAAGATGAGAAGTAAGCACAACCCAGTTCTTATTACAGAGAGTCTACATTACTAAAGCACCCTGGTTCATAAAAGTAGAAAGGAAGGGAGAGTTTGCAGGGGACTTGTGATAACAAAGTCTGTTCCTTGATCAACAAAATGCTTTGTGTAATCTTTGCAAGTGACCTATAGTGGTATCCTTCTCACCTCATTTTAACTGACCAAATGTTAGCTGACCCAAACAAGCCATCCATGATCCCACTACAGTGGATGGAGAAAAAGAGGTGCTTGTGAGGCCTGATTTGTTAGACACCTATTGAGGATGAAAAATGAACTGTCCTATAGATGGTGCTTTCCTTTCCACATTGAATCTAGAGGGAATCCAGCTGCCTAGTTTAGACAGGCACCTGAGCTTGGATAGCTGAAGTGTGGCAGGTATGTTCAGGCAGAATTCACGCACCTGAATTCACCCACTGTATTCCCCCCTGCTTTACTGAGAACTGGACACAACGTCGCTTGTGTTGACTAGAGGACTTTTAAGGCAGATGAAAGGAACAGAGGGGAGAGTTTCTCCCCAAGACTTATTTCTTGGAGCCCTGGGTCGCTGCAGCCCTGAGCTGGGTCTCACAGCCTGTCAGCCCTCGCCGCACTTCAGCACTTGAGTTGCCCTCACAGCTGGCCCTTACTTCCCCTTTATGAATTAGGAAAAAGTGCTACTTTTCTCTCCTAAAAGGACTTTGAGAGAAGAAATTCTCGATGATACGAAATGCGGGCCATAACGAGTACGCGACACACAATGTGTTTAACCTGTGTTCATGTGAACTCCTGAGCTGGATCTTACACCCAGAAGTTGAAAACTACAACAAATAGAGTTTATTCTGATAGCTTCCTCTCTTTTATTGGTCTGTACCAGGACTGCCATGCTATGCAGTGTTGGCACATCTCTGTCTTATAATTGGTGTCCTAACCCCTTGAGTGTCCCACTGCCTTCTGCACCCAACACCAGAGGCTGTGGGGCGTGTTGCAGTCAATGGACTTCATGCATAGGAAATTAGGATACTCAGCATTTAAAAAATGGGATAAATGACAGAATAATAGGCTTTTGTGTGGTGGTATCTGTGGATTGTAGGTATTCCTGTTTTCGTATGGTAATCTCTAGGCGTGCTGGGCTTTGCTCTCCTAGCTGCAGACTACCAAAAAGGAGCACCAGTCAGTGTTACCTACTCCCCTCCAACAGAAAGCATGCAAATTTCTAGTGAGACTTTGGTGAAAATCCTTTAAGCCTGACAGGGAATATGCTGATCTGAAAGCCCGCTGGCTTTGTTTATGAAGTGTGTGAAACAATTTCTGTCCCCATGTCTGTGCCCATTCTACTCCCATGACGACGTGGTTTGATAGTGTACTACTTTTCCTTTTTTAAAGGAGAGTTTTCCTCTCATGTCTTGCAATAGGGAAGTTTCACAGAGACAGCAGGAGAAATATATTATACAAGAGAACCTGTACAACTGGCTTCACACATAATGCTACTGAAAATATAAAGTGAAATTGGGGGAAAATATTTTTTCTTCCAGCTCTTTCAGTTTCACTACTTCTTGGTGGCATGTATTAATGGTAGCCGGTAAATCAACCAGCAGCAGAAACATTTTGAGTTTTATGAACTTGATGGATCCTTTTAAAATGTGTATGGTAGTGCTCCTTCCATGTTTGTGTCAGAGCGAGCTGAGCAAAACCAGGCAGAATTGCTCCAACTGCTTTCAGAAAAACTAGGACTCTGTGTAATATGACCTATGTTTCTCAAAGCTAATCAGCATTAGATGATGAACATTGTTGAAACAGCCTGAGATTTATCAGCATGAAACTGTACGCTCTGTGATATAAAGCCAAAGATAAAATATTACAGCCAGTAATAACTCATCTCACTGAAAAACAACAGTGTCAGAGTGCCTGTGCTCTGGTTAGACAATGCACAGCTACAAAAAGGAAAACTGGTAAGGAAAAATGTGAAAATGCACTTTGGTTGTGCAAATCTACACACGTTTGGCACTATTAAAATTAGAAGGAAAAGGAGGACATCTGAGCTTTGCTAAAATCAGTGGATGTTTCTGAGAAAACTCTCATTGATTTTACTGGGGCCAAGATTTCCTCCCCAAGTCAGTATTCACATTCCCTTCCTTCTCTGGTTTTCTTCCTTGTAAAATGGCCTTTTACATTTTCTGTATTAAAGAAGTGTTTGAATGAGTCTGCCCCCTCCCAGCCTCTTGCCAGCTGCAATCAAAGGTCTGCCTTGTTCTGATGGCTTGCTGTTTGGAAGGGAAAAAGTAAAGTTATTCATCCATTAATCATATTTTAAAATGCTAGGTAAGAACAAAGTATTATTGTTGGAAAGACTGCCTTTGGAATGGGTTCACTTTGGGAACAGGCTTTGGGCCTTTTTTTTTTTATTTCACTTTTAAATTCAAACCCAGTGAAAAATCACTGCATTCATATGTATGTTCCTGCATTCTTTCAAACTAAAGATCTTTGGCCAATATATTTTTTTAAAAAAAACCCCTAATGTTTTGCTGCACATGATTGGAATGCTGCTTCTGCTTCTTGTTTTTAAGAGGGAATACTGTCAATACACGAGTGGCAATACTTTAATACTAAGTGCCCAACCAGAAAGATGTTGTTATTTTTATTGTTTTAGCCTGAGGCTTGGATGATAGACAAAGAATTTGAGGACATGAGAAAACCTCTGGTATGGGACAAGTGAGACTACTCTATAAGATAATATTAGTTTTGTACATGATTTCTTTATTGCGCAATATACTGCGGAGGCACATCAGTTTAGCTTAATAGCAAGATCTTGGGAAAAACAGACCAAGTGGAGCAGCGGGTCCGGCTAAGGCAGCTGCCAGCTCCTGCTGGTGGCCTGCTACGAGTCAACGCTGCGCTCTCCGGTGGGACGCACTACCTTTGGGCTCCAGCCAACTTACAAAACTCATCTCACCAGTGCTGAGGAGCAGAAGATCGCAGCTCTGTGCAGATCTGAACAGAGCAGACCACGGTCTAATGGCAAGACCGTTACTGCTGGAGAACAGAGACACGTGCGGAGACACTGGCTGCTGTGTCTGAAGACATTAAGCCTTCCAAGGCATCCGTGCGGGGACAGTAAGCCTCGAGATAAGACAGGCGTGTGGGCAGACGATTTGGTATTTTACATTCCTTTTTCCTTCCACTTAAGTTATGTGCTGTTCTTCTCATGAAAGCTGGAGCAAGCTTGTTCCTAAGTGTGCTGCCTCGGCACTAGCTACACTGACGGTCACAGCCCCCCACAGAGCTCAGCCAGACATGTTAACTGAGGACGTCCACCGTGACAGTGGGTCCCCATCATGGGTGAGGTTGGACATGCAGGGGCACCCTCAGAGGCCATGTCTGTACTCATAAATCGGGCAGGACCACAGGATGCTCCCAGGCACTGAGACTCAGTCAACCATGCTGGTCGGTTGTCCAGATGCCGGCTAGGGCTCTCTCAGCTAGGCATGGCTTGTCCTTAGGAAATGTTCTGGATGTGGCCACCTGTTTTCAGAGGCCAGGAGTGTGTAATGGCCTGGGCGTGGCCCCAGGGCCGCATCTCCTGCAGGAGCATTGCTGGCCGTATTGCACACAATGCCATGACAGAGCCCGAGAGACAGTCCTGGGACGGCACCCAACTCCTCCACATCCACCAGCCCGATCAGTACCTGATGTAAACACCCACCTCTCAGCTGAAGTTGGTGGATCTCCAGCAGCTTTGGACCAGCTAAGGACCTACCCGTTTGCCTTTGAAATCCTCACTTAGGGACTGAGCCCAACACCTTGAAGTGGGCTGGCCTTTCCTACAAACCTTGGCTTTGGGTCAGGTCTAAGGAGTCCTGGTCCCCAGGGGTGCCAGGGACCCATGATCCTGTCAAAGCCCATGGAGCAATGGTCACTCAGCATTTCAAAAAACCACCTTCTTTCATTTAATTTCCTAAATAATGGAATAGTAAACAAACTCTGGTGCAAAATGTGATAGCTTTAGTTCTTGGGCTGAAAGTAAATGAATATTTCCTACCTTTGTGTCATACTTTGTGATCCTTGGATTAAAAAGCCTTTCATTATAAGAATGTTTATATCAAAAATGCATGTGTAAATGCATCCAAACAAATGTACACACATGCACAAACAATCTTATCTTTCTAAAGAGGTCTTCTTTTATTGACTTCATTTGAAAATTAATGCTCTCATGAGATGAGGTTAAAAGTAATTTAATGTAACAATAGCCTGATAATTGGCATTTGGCAGTTATTGCTAATGCTATTTTACAGGCTAGTTCTGACGAATTCGTGCTTTGACACCCAGTTATGTTTCAGTGCTTTGCTTTCTTTTCCCTTTTCACGCAGCTGCTGTAATCCATAACAAGTGATTGTTTAAACATGAAATCAGCAAGTGTTGCCTGTAATTTGCCTTTCTTTCTTTCAGGGACATTAGGATTTGGCCTGAAAGAGGCGAAAAAAGTAAAATGTTCTTTCTGTCCTCTTTTTTTTCCACTATCTATTCATTTTCCAAATATTCATCATAAAGACGAAAATGCTGATAGAGGGGAAAAAAAAAACCCTAATCAAAAGCTTTCTGCCTGAAGTCATTCAGTTTGCTATTCAAACCAGGAAAGTGTCTATAGTTAGACGTGGTTGTGTTCCCTGGGAACATGAAAACATGACAGCGTATTATTAGTGCAGAAACTAAAGAGCAGCTGTTAGTTAGCACCTGGTTCCCAACAGCAGACTGGAAATACAAAGAGAGACACTCTGTGTGTGCCCTGGCAGCAAGAAGGGAACAAACATCTTAAAATCTACTCTTCCCATAAGAAAGCAGCGCTCCCCTCATGATGTCTACACAGAGCCCTGAGAAATGCTTGCAAAGGGAAGGTGAAAAGGAGAAAAAGGCCCAAAGGACAGTGAAAACCAAAATAAGTCACTGTCTTACCTTGCTGCAGCTTGGTGCTGCCTCTGCTTGTGGGTCTGCGAACGAGAGAGGACAGGGACAGACTCGCTGCTTTATTGGATTGCCCAAACTATGTGTTTAGTAATTAGACAGTTAGGCATTCATGCTTCAGATGAGCTATAAATATAATATCTCCAAAGTACCAGCCATCCACAGGAGATAAGGACCTCAGCACCTCTGTGCTACCAGCCTTTTAAGGCATCATAGCTCAAGCAGCACAAGGTCCCTGATGGAAAGGGCTGCCACGCTCCTGAGCAGCCCTGGCCCTTTGCTCTGCTCCATTTGGGAGTGCCTGATCTTAAAATACACTCACCTGCTGTAGGGAGGTCCTGCAAGGGAGCCCAAGGAGCTGGCGTTATTTCAGGGTGTGATATTTTGGCTGAGCTATAAGCAACCCTAATTTCTCAATCAGGTTATCTGTCAGGGCTCTGAGATTGACAGAAACACCCTAGGAAATGTCGACTGCTCTGCGGATGTAACAAGCTCCAACTTCCCTTTGTCTGTCTGTCTGTCTGTCCATCCCAGGTGCGTGCAGCCTTGTTGCAGGGGAGTCTATGCCTCATGTCCTGCCTCGTTTTACCCCTGCACTGTCTCGTGTGGGGGATGTAGTGCCAGTGCTACCATTTCACAGCAAAAAAGCAACTTTAGAGTCTAGCCTTAGGTCATGAAATAAATCTGTGTGGGCGCGAGGCCATAGCTCAGGAGCAAGCTCTCTGCTTGGGGCTCCCTTCCCACTGCAACGCAGGTCTGATGCTGGGTGAAGGGGACACTCGTACACGTACGGAGTGAGAGATGAAAAAAATGGTGGAGAAAAGCTCTTCTGGCAGCTGTTGTAGGCAGCATCTCGCTGGCTCCGGAGGAAAACCTGCCTGAGCAAGGCTCAGTGCAGAGGTGGGGTTACAGCCTGTCCATCTCCTTGCCAGTGCTGGGCTCAGCTCTGTATTTTGATGTACTTCTGCAGAGAAGGTTGCAGCAGAGACATGGCCCTTGACCCAAAACTGAACTATTTTAACATGTTTTCTTAAGGGGAGGAAAAAGAAAACCTCTCTTTAAGATAGGGAGGTGAAGAAACAGCATCAGGCAGCCTCCACATGCAGGCAAATGACTCTCTCCATTACACAGCAACACACTTCTCTGAAGAAGTACTGTGCTGTTAAACTGAGATTGTCTGTTGTTCCTCCTCCTGGGTGAAGCAGGAGTATTTGTTGAGGGATTCAATTTCTTTGCTGGATTTATTTATTACTTCCACGGTCTTGTAGAACCCTTCATCTCCCTCTTCTCTCTCTTCCCTTCAGAGTGCTGGTCAAGTAATAGTCTTTAGGAGATAGTGTCACCTCCCAGCTTGTCTCCGAGATGTTTGTTTGGATAGCAAGCATGGGTCAAGCCGTGGGAACTGGATACTAACACAAACCGTGTGCCAGTCTTTCTGACATGTCAAACAGATTTATGGCTTGACATGGAGCCCAGTCAGGTTTTATGGTTTTAATTCCAAACCAATGAGAAGTTGGCATCTGGAGGGTTCATCCTAACATAAAAAAGCTCATAACAGCATGTCCTCGGCCCCTGCCAAGCAAGATGATTTGAAAGCCCGAGTCAAGTCTCCTGGAACAAATGACTTTCACCCATCTCCTTTTGTCCGTGCAGAAATGCCCAGCTTCCAAGCACCGTGGGCGAGGAACATGGCCTAGAGACTTAGATTAGGGATATAAGAGAAATGTCGCACAGATTCCTGGTGAAAATATTGTTCATCTAGAGCTAGCGGCCTTTTGCCACATGTTCCTTTAGCTACCGTGTAAACAGCCCTTTCTCATTTCCCAGAACAATAAACAGTTATGAAAAGCTATATAAGCAGCAAAAATGTGGTAGTTAGGACATGTGTTTGGACAGCTCTGGAAAGCCTCAACCTTTTCCTGTTAGCCAATTTTTTTGCTTGCATGATTCAAAGGTCCGGGTGACTTTGTAGAAACAACCTGGATAAAAGATGGTTGTCCCTAGCCCCAGTCCAGCCTGTTCTGGGCACTAATGACATCTTTAATCCCCACATGTCAGCCCAAATACAGAGTACATTTGGATCTGGTGTAAACATCGAGCAACTTGGGGACCAGCTTGGCGTAAACGTGGCCTCCCGGCATACTTCATCTAACTACTTGAGAAGGTGGATTACAGACCTGTTAACGCAAACTTTACTGCTTTTCTCTCTGAAAAAAGCAAATGTCCTGTAAAGCTGCTTGCCCCCCACTGTCCCTCTAATTGAACTGTCCCAGTCACATTTTGGGTATTGCTTTACCCTTTGATGAGGCTCACCAGGGAAAGGAGGGCTCCTTGAAAAAGGATACCATCAGAAGGTGAAAGAATCAGCAACAAGTCAGGCTGATCCTGTGCTCCCCACAGCAGGTAACAGCTGAGCTGCTCCCCCGATTTAAGCAGGGAAATACCCCCATGCTCAGGGTGCCAGCACTTCTGAGATACAGAATGGTGGCAGGCTAATGATAGACGAGAGGTGTTCCTTTGGATGTTGTGAGGCTTCTTAGCTTTCTAGCAGCATTGGAATTTAGCCCTTTAAAAAGAGGGTCAGGGGCTGAAGCTCTGTGGCCCAAAGCAGCGGTGGCACAGTGGGCCCCTTTGCCACCTCCATAGGTCCGCGGCACCAGATTCAGCCCTGCTGCTCCCACGACTAAGGCACGGGGAGGAAGCAAAGCAAGAATTTCAGCCAATTCTCTACTCTAAGGTGATGGGAGGTGCGTGTGCTAGAAGAGCTGCTTTAGAATCATAGGATCATAGAATCGTTTAGGTTGGAAAAGACCTTTATGATCATCGAGTCCAACTGTTCTTTTGAAACGCAAAGGAAATGCTGCAAGCTTTAAAGCACAGCCCCCTGTGGAAAACATACCAAGGTCCTGTTACCCATTCATTGCACTGAGTTTAGAAGTTTTACCACTGATTCCTCACAATCAGGATTTGCCTCACCATTCTCTGCAAGTCACAGAAGATGCCAGAGTGTGGGCATCTGAGGAGGATGTAAATCTTCAGGGTAGCTTTGACAAACAAAAGCTCACCAGCTTGCAACCGGTACTGCCTTTTCTAAAGGAAGAGCTCTACTGACAGATATTCATGGGAATCTGACCTTGCTGTCCTCACATTTGTGTTCATGGTAGGTAGCACAGGGATCAAAACTGCGTTATGATGTTGTTGAGCCTTTAATCTAATTTGGGGGATTTAGAGGTAGGTTCTGTACACATGATATTGACTGCCAGACACTTAGTAGCAGAGCCAGAGGGGAAGAGGGAGCCTGTGGAGATTTTGCTGGGAGTCAATATTTTGCAAACATTTTACACTCAGGACTCACACTGAGGAAGATGGGATTAGCATTTGCTGCTATGAACTGGGGATTTGGCTGTGCTAGCAAGCCATCAGCCTGCCTGCTTCTTCTCGCCCTTTGCAGCCACAGGACACACCAGGACCTTCCAAATAAGACATATGCACATGAAACCCCAAACCCAGCTGCCCCACACCTAGAGGAAGAGCATCCACAAACACTGACCCTATGCAAACCCGCGAGTACACAGCCTTTTGCCAGGAGGCACACAGGGCATTAGGAGCATTGCACATCTTCAGACCTTCCCATGCCTGCGAAAATGCTTATGACAGGCAGCATTTGGGCTCTGGCAGCGGTGGCCTCAGGGACGCCGGTGACCTCCAGGCTCCTGGGGATGGAGGAGCACCTGCAGGACCCCAGCCCCAGCTCCCTCCCGGCAGGCAGCTGTCCTCGCTGCCACCACCATGCCCAGGCTCTGGATACAGATGAGGTGGGGATGCCTTCATATGAAGCAGCGAAAGTATGTGTGATTTCCAAGGGCCTCATCTCTGCCCAACTTCCCCTCCTGCCCTGTGTTTTGAACCAAGGCTCCAAGAAGATGTCATCGCTGCAAAGCAACACGTAGGCTTGAGAGCAGGCTGAAACACTCGGAGCCCTGTGACCTCTGTGTTTTCCACGGGCGCTGTCATCAGCAGTTCACCTCACCTACTTTTTGCCATCAAAAGCTGGCATCTAGTGTAAGCCAGTTATCTGCGTGCTTTCTTTGGTGGGTGGAGAGGCCTATCTCCGGCTGCTGACTACAGGGGGAGAGGAGATGGCTCACACCAGACAGCTAACCTGTGGTGACTGAAGTTGTGTGAAATGTGCCTCACTCAGCCGAGGTGCCCTTGCTGTGTCTAGTGTGCCATAAAAATGCCTGTCTTGGGCCAGATGTAGGTTAGCCTACCCCATTTTCCTGCCTCCAGTTATGGCCAGTAGTTCATGTTTGGGAATATATATTCCTCAGAACAATTTCCTGAATTCCCCCAGGTGTTGGTTTGGGGACTCTCTGAGACAGAAGCAAACTATATTTAATGACCTTGATAGATTTTTTTTTTTTTTTCTTTCTGTGAATTTCTCCAGCTCTTTCTGAACCCAAGCACTCTGGGTGTTTAGTCTGTCCCATGCCCAGTCTCTGCAGCTTGCACCCCCAGAGCTGGGGGCTGGCAGAGGCTCAGAGCACAGGCAGGAGCTCTCCCTCCAGCACAAACAGTGCCCCATTCGGGTAAATGATGCAGATGAGCCTTGGTTTGAATATTCAGACACCCGACTCTCCAAAACCTCTAAAACCAAACTTTGCATGGAAAACCTAGGGAGCTTTCCCCTTTCTCCTCCTCTCCATTCCCTGTCCTGCTCACACTGGGGGAGATGAATCCAGTCCCCAGTCTGCACTGCTGCCCTTCTGCCCCTACTTAAAGCCCCCATATCTCAGGGTTCACTCTGCAAATCTAGTGACACAGCACTGACAAATGCCCGGAGTGAAGAGAGGACTGGATGGTGCCTCTTTAGCCAGAGGGAGCTCTGGATGTATTTTCAGAGTGCAAACAAGGTTGGAAAAGCAGGAATCATTCCTTCTTCACTCCTCCGTTTATCTGCCCAGCAAGTGCTACAGCTCACAAAAGGCCACTGCTCTTAGCAGCTGTTTCATGGCCCCACCTCTGCCCTTTCCCATTTTGGCTGAAATACTCGTTCACTCCACTGTAGCTGCTGTTTTTGGATCATGCTAAGACTTCTTCAGTCCAAAACTAAATCTACCCTTGTAATCCACTAAACTAAGTCCTGATAAAGCTAAGCAGGCTTCACTTAACAACAAACTGAGATATAACTATTTGTGGGTTGCAGTGACAAAAGGATCCAAGTGATTGCCCAAGTTCAAAGCAGATGGGAGAAGCAATCCTAGTAACACCAAATTTCAGTACCCCATTTGCACGTTTACCTGCCTGTTTGAATTAATGTCCTTACCACACTGTACCTTACTCCACCAGTGAGTATGAGTACATGTGCAAAAGAAACTTTCAGGACTCCTTTTAGGAAAGAGGTATTTTCTCACGTGATAACTGTTATCTGAGAGAAGTACAGTGCTGTGAACCCAGCAGTGAGAGCTGGGAATTGCCACCAGCAAAATTAAGTAAGCAAGAGCCCAGTCCGCTTTGCCTGCACCCAAGTACAAGGGTGCTCGTATGGATAAGGAATTTCAGCCTAAGCAGTTTTATTTTGGCATCTCTAGAGACTAAAACAGACTTTTGTAATAGAAGCTGCAGATTGCCTTAAGCATAGGTGTAATTGCCAGCCCACCCATAATAAGTAATAATAATCCCAGCTCTGGCATTAATTCATTGTGCGACCTTGGACATGACACTCGCATCCACATTATCAAACCTGGCAAGTGCATGCAAGTCCCACTGAAGGACAGAGGAGCTGCAAATGCCAAGCGCTTAAAAAAAATCAAATTAAGCTCCCTGGGGCTCATGTTTCCCACTTATAGGGGAATCTACAAGAGAGATCATTGCTGAGAACAAGATCTGAAAAATACACTGAGATCATAAAAAACCTCCAGCCCTTAGAGGACTAAGAATTTCCCAGACCTCCACAGCCATTAGAAGGATCCTTCTGGCAGGAGCGCATTTCCCATCAAAAAGCCCCAAGACTGGCTGTGATAGCCCTTTCCCTACATCTTCTGCCTCAGGGTTCATGCTGGGTGGTGGGCACATGGTCTCAAGCAGAGGTGCTCCAGCACCCCAGAACTGACCTGTCTGCACCCACTACATCGCAATCGATAGGCTGTTCTTAGGACTTACTTTATAGGATGTCAGTCTTCACTTGCAAAACCATCGTGACATTATACTTCCTTCAAAGGCACTTCCCAAAACAGTGCAGAAATAGCAACCGGGATAATGCAGCTGGCAGTGGTGATAAATCTAAAATCTTCCACAGAATGTTTAAGCCTTGTATCATCTCTGCACACTGTGGAATAGGGCAGTGGCCCTCCTTTTGGGATTGCCTTGGTGTAAGCCTGGTGGCTCAGGTTAGCTGCTGAAGGCCGTCATGTGCAATTTGAAACAAGCCCAGCAATATTGAAAAGTTATGTTTATAAAGAGCAGCTGTTGGCGTTACGGTGTATATCCTTCCCCTGGAGACATAATCAGCTGCATAACCGGTAACTCAATCTTTGCTAGTGGTTTCTTGTGTTGCTAATAGAAGTGCAGCCCAGGGCTGCCATGTACCTTTTAGGCTATTTAGCACAATGAGAAAAATTTCACTGGAGAGCCTAGATTAGCCTGGACACAAGTGCCAAAATTAATGTCAAACCTGACACCTACTGTTTCCCCTTACCCAGATCCTGTGTGTGACCATGATGATCCTCAAACGCTTGTTTTCTCTCTTCGTTGAGTCACTGATTTGCCGTTGTTCTCATCCATAACATAAAAAGTCTTCACCTGACTATATTAATACTTTATCTGTTTCAGCGATGCATTTTGTGAGAGCTCACAGTGATTTTGCTGGAGGATGAAAAAAGCTATGTGTATTAAAACTGGCACCCTAATTTTATGGCTGAGTTTGACAGAGAACATGACATTTACCAGGAGGACAGGTCTTTATGGTACCTCAGTTAAACAACAGAGCTACTTCTATCATCATCAGAGCTGCTCAGATTTTTCCAAAATGATTCAAAGACAAATAATCAGTTCCATGGCCATGCATTCATTTGAAAGTCTTGACAGACATGTTTAGCTTGTTGGAGCGCAGAAAGAGAAACCAAAGCCTGCTGAATGAGGAAGTGACAGGTCTTTGCTATGTGTACCTCATCAGCTGAGACTAGCTAATTTGTTAGTTACACACTGATCAAAATACGCAAAGAGCTGTCTGTTTTTCAGATTGTTAGGAAAAAAACGACAGTGCCTTTTTCATGCTTTAAAAAGATACAGTTGCATACAACATAACTGGGGGACAGTGAGATTAGAGTCTATCATGCAAAATCTGCATTCTGTTTTTGCACATATCCTGACTATGAATTTGCTGATCTTTTTCGAATTGCCACCCATATGTCTCATAAAACCATCATCCAATGTAATACTAGGCCATCCTTAGCATGACCATCATTTTCTTTGCATTTTTTCCATGTTCCACCATCTCTTCTCCTTTTGGCTGTTACGGTTAGCACACCACATCTCTCCCCCGCTTCCTCTCTGCCCCAGGCATCTGCAGCGTCAATGCGTAGTCTGCCAATGTCCCCTCTCCACTCAAGCCACAAAACCTGCAAGCTAATCCTCTCAATTGCTGCCTCCTTAGCATGTTGCCACCACTTCATTCCACTCAAGGATTAGCAGGTGTTTCCTCCAAACACCTGCAGTTTTCTCCCTTCACCTCATTCCCCATATCTCCCTGTTTAACTTTATGTCCTTACGGCACATTAGTCCTCTTCGTTTCCAGTTGACAAATGTTCTTCACGTTATTCCTCATTCATCAAGCCTCATACAAGCGTGCGCGTCTGGCACCGTTTTGGCAGGGCATGCCAAACCAAAACGAGAGCTGAAGCCATCTGTTGTAGCTGTTGTTTTATGGCTCCTCTGCCATGCTGGAGCACGCCCCTGCCTTGCAAGCAGGAGTCTTGCAGAAAGCTGTTCAAATCAATTAATCACCCAGACACGCAAAGTATGCCCAGCACCAGTGATAAGGGCAGCTGCCAAGCGTAGCCCAAGCATCTCTTGGAAAACACTTCTGTAAACAAATCTGCCATTTAATTTTTGGGCACAAGCATTAAATATTCTGGAGAGAACCCTGCTAAGATGGAGAGGAGAGGTTCACACTTCTCTTTGATCTGTGATTGCACTAAGCTTGGCTCCTGCTCAGCAGACAGCAGTGCTTCTTTCTGTCTTTTAGGAAGAAAGTGCTCCTTTGCAAGAGTGTATTGAGAAGGCGGCATTTTTCTGAGTCCCTGCACGAGCCTCGGGCATCGCCCATGGTTTGCAATTGAGCTTGGGCCTGAAGAGGTTTGATAGCTGCCAAACCTAAGGGAGTATAAAAAGAAATGCCTCCTGGCATTGAAGAGTCTAGAACAAAGGAACATGAACAAATAGAAAGAAAGAGAAGTTGTTTTCTCTGCCTTGCACGCTGGAATGCTTTTAGGGCATCCAACTCTGTGCATCATCACAACAAATCCTAAAATGATACTAGATCCCAGACCTGTGGGCTCTCTGGCTCTGATCCTGCTTTGGTCCTGATCTATTCTTGTGTACAGGAAGGGCTCCAGAGACAACTTTTCCTTCTGGAGATCAAAGTTTTAGAAAAGCAAATATTGAATTGTATAGAAATACAACCATTTCATTAATAGAATCTAACAGGTCGGGGGAGGTTATATCTTAAAAAAAAAAAGAAAAATTGAGTGCTGCAGAAGAGATGTGAATCTCCATTTACTCCACAGCTGGATGCCAAAACCAGCACAGAGGATGCCTGCTCCTCTGCAAAGCTGCAGGACGTTTCCAGGATGGCTTGTGCAGAGCCATGGGAGAGCATCAGTAGGAGCTCACCTGGGCACTTAACCAGCTCAGCTGCTCTTTTCATTCCCCTGATTTGCGTCATCCAGACCTGATCTGAAAAGATTAAGGATTGAAAGCTAAGCTCTGTGATAGGGCCCCCTAAAAGCCCTTCCCATGGGGCCTCCCACTGCCCCAGCCTCAGCAGGAGAAGCCCCTCGCTCCCCAAACTCTGCTGCAGCTTCGCCCCAGGGCTAGGTCTGGCACGCCTGGGACTGCTGCCAGCCCAGGAGGACCTACTCTGCAGTCATAGCCATCTGCCACCAAACGTGATGTAAAGTTGCTGCCCTGTCTATAAAAGAGGCTTCCACCACCTCCATTACACATGCTGCAGGGCACTGTGGCTCGAGGGAGGAGGAGGAGGAAGGTGTGGTAGAGAAGGCCCAGGGGATCCCAGAAACATAGCTCCCGAAGTCTTTTCTGGCACAGTTGCATTAAAAGACTGAACAGAGAAGCCTTTCAAATGTGTGCCCTATTGCTGCTATGACAGAAGGTGATTTGCATCATCTTTCAATGTGACTGTGGATAACAGAGCATTTCTGCTCCTTTTCCTGTGCTAGCAGCTCAAATTGCTCAGCTTTTTCTTGGTAGCTTAGTAGAGTTGAATGCTAGAATCTTATCAAGGACAACCCTCCTGCATAACATCAGCCAGCCAGCAGTGCTTGCGCAAAGAAAAATAACCCGTAGGTCAAAATCATTCTTCACAGGGGTGAGATCAGGTTAATGCCAAACAACCTAAGATCATTCCTCCTGTTGTTAATGTGACAGTGGCAGGTATGTCTACAGTCCTTTCAAAAGAAGTAAAAACTTTCATGTGCTTGCCAGCAGCGGCCAGTTTTGAAACTTTGCAAGTGAGGATGGGCACTAGTGTCACATATGAGATCTAAACACAGGGACTGCTTGACGCAAAGCATTGGCTAACACAGATCCTGGATTTGGGAGAACAGATGGAAAATAAAATTGTGTTAATAGAATACGGAGTATGATAAATGACTTTTGGTTTTAATGTTTTCCAAAAATCTCTCATCCATACCTTCAAAGGAAGAAAATGCCCTCATGGGGTATTGCAGGGGCATTGTTCATGCCAAGCATGTTCATGTCATTGTCATCCTGAAATAATTTGGTTACCATTAATTCTTGTCTCGATGCAGCCAAGATCTAATTAACTACATGCATTATCACTGTTTATATGTTTATATCTACTATGATTGTTAGCTTATGCATATATATGAGCTGGTGTTTTGCATGTATAAAGGATTAATGCAAGGAGGCTTGAATCCTGCTCTGCCTTTGAGGAGAAGCTTTCCTTCACAGTCAGCATGCATTAAGCTAAGCACCAGGATGGTGATACTTTTTCCCTGTCTGGGCAGGAGGACATCCCGTCTACCCAGCAGGCACCAACACTTCTCAGATCAGGTGGTGGCATGAATGAGAGAGGTGTGAGGGGGACCTGAAACATCCCAGGGGAGAAAAGAGATGTGCAAGGACATACATATCCCTGAATCAAGATCCCTTCAATGAAATACATGCTCTGGACCAAGTCTTCCTTAAAGATGAGTTTCCAGCTGAAAGATATGTAAGCATGCTGAGAGCTTTTTAACTGGATAAAACAGAGAACAGAGTTAGAATAATCTGTCTGCAGATGTAAGTTTTCTTTTCTTTCTGCACAGCTGCCTCTAAATAAGGAGATTGTACTGCTGATCTTTGGATTCCTGAATAAATTCATTCCTTCCTTTATCTTCAAGCCTGTCTGGTGGTAGGAGTGATTTAAGGATAACTGGCAAACCACCATCATTCCATTCTGAAAGAAGTGACAATTCAGTAACTGGGGGTGTTGGACTTTTCTCCTAGAAAAGATGCAAAGCCAGAGGTTGCCAGACGTTTCTCCCCAAGTTGCACAGGACATTTTGAAAGTTGCTAATGAGGCTTGGAAAGGAAGTCTTCTTGAGACAGAGTCTATCTCTGGAAAGCTAGGAGAGTGCCTCAACACAGGGTCTCCAGCAAGTTCATGGTGTTAGGGTGGTCGAATCTGGTGAGCTTCAGGGTGTGGGTGAGGCTGCTGCAGCTCCATGTTCATGGGTCCAGCCTGTAGCCAGGCTGAGCATGTATTCCCGGTAGGCACACATGCATGCTCACACATACGCGCACACAGTGTGCACATCACCGGTCACACGGACCAGCACAAAGAGGAATCAGCACAAAGACGTTCCCTCTCTCTGGGGGATCAGGATTGAAGTCCACTAGTGGGATATACACACAATGTATGGGTCACTCCAGGAGCTGGTCATAGACACTCTGTCCTCTAGTGGGCACCTAGCTCCCAGTCTCGTCCAGCTGCTCGTGCTCGGACTTATGAGCCCCAGAGGTTCATAGCCCCCCTCTGGGTGCTGGTAGTCTCTAATCCCACTAGTCTGCTCTGAAGCCTGCTAGCACTCATACAAAATTACTCAGGACAGAGAGTGCACCTTCACAGAAGCCAGTTAGAACTAGGATTTAGTGAGAATACAGGAGAGATGCTGGTGATGGAGCGCAGGACTCAGTCAGGCAAGTGTACACTCAACTGGGCCCTTTTATCTCCTTTTCCCCTCTGTTTCCTCATGTTTGTTATCCCCCCAATTCACCTTGATGCCTCCATTTTTCCACCTCTGGTCCTTTGCATAAGCATTCCTTACTGAGACCCACACATTCCCACAGTCCCCTGAAAACCTCTCATAAGAAATTTTATACGATCCTCAGTCTCTCCTTCCTGTGCATACCACGCTAAGTCCTGCATCCTGTTAAGTAGTATCTCCCTTTCTTGTGCATGGCTGTCTGACCCATTTGGCTGTCCCATCATGGGGTGTTTCACACTGGTAATGGTCTAACCCTTCTCCTTTGATGGTCATAGGGAGTTGCCGATTCAGTGGGTCCTATTTTCACTGGTCAGGTCACTAGGCTGCCTCCATCTGTCATTGATCCTTGCTGGTCTTACTGGTTGCCCTGTAGTCACATAACACATAGAAACCTAATGTTGCTCTTTGGGTGGCTAGGAAAAGCAGAGGCCAAGCAGAGCTTCCCATAAGGAGCCATGCTGTCTTGGCATGCCTGGCTGCATGGAGGATGTCTAAACCACTTAAAAATACTTCTTTAGCACAGAGGAATAGCTGGATCTCCAGCTCTCCTTGCATGCGTAAGACAAAGTTTCCACAAGTGAGCTTGATGGCTTCCATGGCGGAGCATCCAACTTGAAATGTGTGAAAGGAGCCTGATTTCTAGAGGATTCAGATGCTAATGAAATTCAGTCCTCTGAAAGCTTCTTCTTCACACAGAACAGAGTCTATCCCCTTCTCTGAAAGCACAAGTGCCACGTTTATCCTCAGCATCTCTGCCTCAGATACTCCTGGAACTGAACAAATCCCAGTTGCCATAATTTAATTAAAATATTGGTTTGAAATGTCTCATTGTTTTATCGAGACTGTGTGGAAAATATAAGCACAGATAATTGTGTTAGCTAGGAATAATGAGGCAGCTTGCAGTGCAAGACTAGAAAGGCCAATGTTCAGTGTGATCCAAACTGACAAATCCTGAGATTATGGCATTAGGCTGGTCCTGTTGTGGACTGCTGAAGAACTGAGACTCTAAATGTTTATTTTAAAATGGGCATCCAAGGGCACGTTCCAGATCATTTGTTACTCCCTAGTGTTATTATGTGCATTCCCTTAATATCCACTATTGGTATTAGCCCAGCCAGCGCTTGATACTGCTTGAGCAAAGCCATTTGTAAGAGGTAGAGCGCAAGAGCCAGACTTACTGTTGGCAACATCTAGATCACAGAGGTGCATAGAGACTGGCCACCACTAAGGAGACTTTGCCACCTTTTATTTGTACTCAGATGGCTTTTTACTTTGCTGGCATTATGGTTATTGGCACATCGCTCAGACTGAAGAGCTCTCCTGTGAGAAAGAGGGGAGATGTAAGGGACCATCATGGCAGCTGCACAACGCTCTCCACCTCTGAAAAAGCCACTGGGTTTATCAGTCCCCTGTATCCTGGGTGGTGGCTATGATGTGTGCTTTCCTCTGGGCTTTGCACTTTGCTTTAGCAGCACAGAAACCTGTGACAGGACTCCACCAATGCCCTTTTTGCTCCATCCTCCTGGACACTTCAGCCCTACTGAGGGGTGTCCACATCCTCAGCCTCTCCTAGCAACTCCTGCCCAGGCAGGTGGATGATGCAGCATGTCTGATGTTTGGAGGGATACAGATGGAGGTGGCCATTAATGGGGAGACAGCAGTGCTGTTATGCTTGCTTATCCCTTTATTGACATACTTCGGATAAAAGACCATAATGCTTGGTGGTTTTATTGACATACATTAAAAAGAGCCTCTGCCAAGTGATTGGGAAGTTATGGCAGCTAATTAGTAGAAAAGCCATTAAAAGGCATTTTATCTTAAAAGTAGCAAGGTGTGAAAACTGTTTTTGTTTGTAAGGTTGATCGTCTGTGCGATGTCAGTTCCAAGGCCAGATCATAAAGCAGGGCTGCTTAAGGTAATCATTAAAAAGTAAAAATCTTGATTTTCCAACTGTTGCAAAGGTGTTATTTTTAGGGGGTGTGTTCCTGTTAAATGTACCTATGCGCCCCTAAACCATTAGGATGTGAAAGGAAACAAATGTGAGACTTTTGTTTCACATCAGTAGCTTGGCTGATAGGGAGCTGGGAGCCTGCTCTCTGGGCTCTCTCAAAAATGGAAAAGCAAAGCTTAGTTCAGCCAGAACACAAACCAGAGCATTAAGACTGACTATGGACCAGGCCCAGACTAAACAAGAGCATGGCTCACGTGAGCCCAGATCAAGCCCCTATCTTTCCCAGAGCTTGCTCACCAGCCCCTGGCACAGTCACAAGGATTGCGATGGGTTTGTAAACTCTTCTGTCAAATCTATGGGCTCAGGGCTCACCCCGTTATCTGGTGCTGCTGCACCAGCTGCCGGTCACCTTCTACCCCCTGCAGCAGCATCTGCCCAGCACAGTTCTGGGGAGAGGACATCCAAGCACGGCTCTGCAACCTCATTCTGCCCCAGTGCCCCCCACTTCCCCCAGCCCTTCAGGAGCCCTGGCTGCCAGCTGGGTCGTGGACCACTTTCTCTGCAGCAGCTCCTGCTGCTCCATTTCAGCTGCCTGCCAGGCTCTGAGGCCAAAGGCCCTGCTGGCTGTTCTCCTTAGAAATCACAACAACAAGAAGAATGTAACATTAAAAATAATCCAGGCATTAGATTATGAGCTGCTGTGAGGAAGAACAACCCAACCAAACAACAACAAAAAAATCCAGCAAAACCCCAAATGCCACAATATCCTACTTCTCTCTGCCTGAACTATTTTCCTGGATCTTTCCAGGGGGAAAAGTCAGTTTATCTTTTCCCCCTTCCAGGCTGCTGGGTAGCTTTCAGGCATGACCCAAACTCCACTGAAGTCAATGGAAAGTTCTGAAGGTCTCTGAATCAAGCCCTGAATGCAGGGTGGTAAAAAGTGTGAGCATCCTGGCTTACACTCAGGGTGAAAACACACATGTCCTACAACTGTTGCATGGTACTGCTCTGTAAGTAGTCCTCTCCCTTTCCCTGTTTCCCCATCACATTAACAAGTCTCTCTGGTGATAATGGTAGTTGAATCTCTTCCTTTTGAAGAAGGAGTCGACCAGCAGAAAGGCTGACAGGTCTGGGTCTCTTCTAGCAGTGAAGTTGCCATTAGCAATGGGGTTCCACGTCACAGGAGTGGTCCTTCTCCTGGTCCTTGACTGCATAATTTCACACAAAGACCTGTGGCAGTGACTTTGTAACTGTATGACACTTTACCTGGTAACACCATACGTCTCTGGATAACGCACCGTCTGCTTTGGGTCAGGCTGAAGAACTCTACATGATCTCTGCAAATAGTGACCGAACCGTCTGTTTGGCCCAGGCCATCCGTGGCAACTGTCAGCCTTCAAATTTTATTCTCTGATATGAAAACAACCTTAGATAGCAAAGATTAACTTTTCAGAGTCAGCCTAATAGACGAGACATTGGCTGGTGCCACAGATGAATAAACTCCTACAGACTTGCGTGCCTACTGATGTGAGCCCTTGCACCAAGGCTATTAAAGAGGCCAGATGAGGATTTGGCCATAAAACCAGTCCCACATGCAGACAGACAGAGCGGTAGAGGCTCAGATGATGAGAACTGTTTTAAACCCTCTGATTCATTCGAACTACTATGAGTTAGACCAGCTCTGCTTTCCAGAGCTTACTTTGCAAATAGCTGAGGTGAAAGCTAAAGATTTACCAGTGACTACATAAGCTGTTTGGCACAGCTTTTGTCAGGCACAGCCGAGGACAAGGTTTACCAAAGCCTCCCACCAGGTCCTTTCACAAAGGCATTGAAACATGTAGCAAAACCCACACACTCTTGTCCTCACTTAGCACCATTTTCTAGTGAAAATGAATACCTCATACCTGTAAGAAAAACCCCACATCAAGTGAGTACTTGTTAGAGCAGCTTGACTTTTCCAGAAATGATGCCTCAGGCAAGTTTCAAAATTTAAATTTCTGATACCTTTTGCATTTTCCCAAAGCTGTTCTTTCATTAACTTTTTTTCCTAAGCTGTTACAGCTTCCTGCGAAATTCAGGGTCTCTGTGGCTTCCTCCAGCTTTCCTCCCCCTCACCTCACTGAATACCACAGAGCCATAGAAAAGCAGCGCTGAATCCTTTGCCCCGGGCAAGATCAGCTGCGGACATATCATTTCTGACAGATGTCCTGACAGAATGTTAGCTTGTTCTTAAACACCGATAGCACCTGTGCAATATTCAGCAACCTTCCTGAAGTGTTTCAGCCTTTTTTACTCTTGACTGACTCAAGCCTTTAGCTCAACCCATCAACAACTCAAGAGTCCTGCTGTAGTCAGTGGAAGCCCCGGAGGGTATGGACCAGAGGCTGCTCAGATAGGGGTGCGTGTACTCCAGGTGGGTTAGGTTAGGCAGCCTGAATAGCCTATGTGCATTTCTGCATTGTACCAGACTGATTTGGAATAAAACTCTTCTGAGCATCTTCTCCCAACCTCCATGGTGTGGCAAAGGCAACAGAGGTGAAGCACGCCTGACCAGCTGTGTTGTGGGCGCTCAGAGAGGGTGACCAGCAGCAGCACTGCAGGTGGAGACATGCAAAGATAAGCAAGAAGAGATTTTCTTTTTTTTTCCCATGAAAGATGTTTGCCAAAATTCCTCTTCTTGGTACCAGTTGTTATCAAAGCTGCCCATACATGCAAACCACAGCACACAAGAAAATGAGAGTCTGATCTATGGCTAGTCCTCAGACCTTACAACTTCCCTTCCCTGCTATCAGAGTCTGGGCTGTTGTGACCTCTGCATCATACAGCAGAAGAATCATTGTCCTTTTCTCACTACAGAGTTAATGCTGGAAATTTCAGACAAAGTAATTATGATTTCTTTGTGGACAGGTTAACTACACCTGCATCATTGTGGCAGAGGTGGAAAAAAAAGAAAATTCCTAAGCAAAGGTTTTGCAACCTACTTGCTGGCGTACTATGATTTCCCAACAAGCTGGCAGCATTGCACAGGACCACACTAAGCTAAGTATTTCATGTCAAATAATTTTGGGTCCCTAAACAATCATCAGAATAAAAACATTTTGTCAGCCTGTAGGTGTACCCAGACAAGTGAGATACCCGTGGAAACAGTGTCAAACCCTTGGGGAATGGTCTGTTTCTCCATAGTGCCACGGCAAAAAAAGCCTCTGGCCTAACCAGTGTCCCTGGCTTTGTTTAGGATCTCTGCTGTGTACTCAAGGAAAGGCTCTTGGTTTGGATTGTCTGAGGGGGTTTATTTTTTCAATTATTATTTCACTACTTAGACTGTACATGTTTTCATAGCCTACACAGACTTTGCAGTGGACCTTAAAAATATGCAGAGCTGTTTTGGTTTGGTTTTTTTTTTTTCTTTAATATGCAGTCACTTCTAGGGATCCCACACTGTACAGCACAGTAAACAAGCAGATAAGGCTGTGGGGCTGTGAGCCTGATGAGGGCAGCCCATCCTGCATTGAATAATTATTGTTATTATTATTGTTGTTGTTGTTATTGGTATTATTATAAAAACTACTAACAATGGTAATAGATATAACAGCTGTTTTAGGTCAGCTTCTATCAACACTGCCCTTTTTAGTGAAGCAAGGTCCTCGCTGAAACTGCTTCCTGCTGCAAAAGATTTTTCTGAACCACTTCTTCCATCACACTCACGACAGACACTTTCCAGATACTCTAGCTCACCAGACACTCCTTGGAAATGTCAGATATGTCTTCTGTGAAAAGCTCCTGTTTTTAACAATATATTAATATTTCAAGCAAATATTTGGCAAGTCTTCAGATTTTGCCAGTGGGTCCTAGCATCTTTGGAAAAAAAGGAGATTTATGGGCAGTGCTGCTGGGCAGAGGGGTGGACATCAGGCATGTAAAAAAGCATACCTTGTGGTTTTAGTGACGCATGAATTATAATCACAGATGGTAGTGGGGTGCATTCCAGTCACTGTGACAAAGATAAAAGGCAAGGTGAAGATTTGCAGTACTAATTATTTATGGGAGCCTGGTGTTCAACTATGCAACACTGCCACCGGTAGATGGCCTTTCTGAAAAAGTAGCATAACTTTAGCTGTCCCCCAAAATATCCACTCAGTTATGTTTGCATAGATGAATAGTGACATGGCAGAAGTACTACTTGTCATGCAGGTGTGACAGGAGTGCAGGGCACCTGGGGGTTGCTCCCATGCACCCCAGGTAAGTCAGGTTTTACTGCAGAGCCTCCATGGAGCAGGGATGCACGTGGCTGCCCAAGAAACAGGGTCTCAGCCATTGTGCTCCACCCAGGGCGAAACTCCAGATGGCTGCAAGCCCTCTCCTTCCTGCCCTTCCTTTTGCCCTTTCTTTTCTCCTTCTCCCTTCACTCCAGACTACAGTCTGGCCCATCTTAATGTGTCATCTGGCAGACACCTTTTAGCTTACTATTATCAGACAACAAATGCCTTGCCCTTGTCTTGGGTGCTGATTCTTACCCACAAACTACCTCCCCCGCTAGGCTGAAATAAGGTGGGTTTTTTCAAAATGTTGTCCATTTTCTGTTTGTTTGTTTGTTTGTTTTTTCATCCAGATTGGTTGCTAGGTCTAGCACAACAGCAGGAGCAGAGCCATGGGAACAGGGAGAGGGGATGACCTTACTAGCCAGGTCCTGCAGCAGGGCTGCCACATGTGGAAAGCAGAGCCCTGGTCAGCAACGTGGTGGGCTGAGGGGAGCCCTTCACCAACCCCACTCTGCTGAGTGAGTGTAAAAGCAGGTCGCCCCTAAGTATTTCAAATACAGAGGGAGTCTCTGGCTTCAGCTTGAGGTTTTTCCTGAGCTGCCAGGCATGAAAGTGGGTTTTTCCATGGTGTGAGTTTGGTTGTGCAACACAGTCATTTTATTTCCTGAAACGTAAAGTCAAACGTACACGTATACAGAAGGGAGGGTACCAGCTAAGGACATATGGATGCTACAGCTTAAATATCTACATCTGAGTGAGTCACCTCAGGTGCCATGTACAGCCCATGGAGTCGAGAGCACCATTCAGCTTACCCGAAAGTATGAGGACATCCATGCTTGTTTAAACATCCTCACTTGTTTAAACAATGAGCACTGCTACAACAAAACAAGACAAAACCCCAGCTGTTAGCTAGTTCAGAAAAAGAGCTGCTCCAAGTCAACCTCCAGTTGGAAATCAGCCCCTGGTGTTCTTCTCAGTTAGCAGAGATTGCCTTCAGAGCTGAATTCAGAGAGGGAGAAGGGCAGGAGAGCCCTCCTGTGATCCACAGATACCTTTTTTCAATTTTTCCCTTTTGCCACTCAGTGCTTTTCACACAGCTGTAGCAGCTGCAGCAGCACAGCACCAAAGAAACTACTACACCACCTCTTAAAATGAAGATAATCCATGCACACGCTGGGCTGGGCCGACACAGGCTTACAGAAAAAGGTTTTAAAGCAGAGCTGCTTGAAGCGTGCTAGCGGATGGCAGGTTATTTGCATGTCAGAAAACACTCCTGGTGGAGACAAGCAACCATAAACACCGATCCTTTACAAGCCTGCTTTCATGCTCAAAGAAACCTGATGCTCAGCCATGTGGAGGAATCATTTCTTTCCACTCCGTAGCAGAAAGTTCACTGAAATGGAAAGCAGCTCTTACATCTGAGTGCTCCAACTGGAATTATTAACTATATTTTAATAGCTGGCAAAACGATGCATTTACTTTATCTGTTACCATGTAAATACTTCGTACTAAATGCACTAAACCATCTTTTGCAAGATTAGATTGGACTAGACACATACTATAAGAATTACTTTTAATGAAAATGTTTAGGTCTGAAAGAGGATTTAAATATTATTTTCTATCACTTTAGGGCCTGTGTATAAAGGAGAATCTGGTTCTTTATGTTTAAATGCTTTAAAGCATCCAGCTTAAACTGCATTACTCAGGAATTTCCGTGTTGCCATTAATAGCCCACTCTTAATTTGAAGTACAGAGGAAGAATAGTAATCAAAACCTGAATTTCCAGGCATTTTCTAATTCAAACCTATCTCACTTTCCTATATTAAGACATGTGATTTATATGCTAAGTTAACAGACTCTCAAAATAAGACACTAAAAGCAGAGGTTATAAAGCATATAGTTTACCTGGGCTGCCTCCAAGGAGTCCTTCTATATCACACGCTTGCCTCGGCTGAGCATTAAGGCTGAGTTAATTGGGATTTAACAGGAAAACTCTGCCACAAGCTTACCAGACGGGCAGGCACAGCTCCCTGCAAGGACGCCCTCCTTCTCCGTCTGCATCACTGCTCTCCCTGCAGACGGCCGTGGCCTCCTTCCCCAAGTGAGGATCACCCAGCCCCAGCCAGGTGCCCTGCGGCTCCCCTGCAGTTTCTCCTTCTTGCAAGGGTGGCCGAGCCGGATCTCTGGGGCAGGAGAAAGCCATGCCTTTGGGGAGGGCAGGTCTTGAAGCCAGGTCTAGATGGAAATCAGGTGCATTGCTCGAGGGAGCCCTGGTGAGGCTGCTCCAGGTGCCGTCCTGCCCATGGACCTCTGTGCGTGCCTTTCTCTTCTTCAGCTCATCTCCCTCAAGCTGGAGCTGGGTTTTGTGTTACGCAGCCACATGCAATGGGTGTTTGGTAAATAGCAATGTAGCTATCAGATGGACAGACTGCACCGGGGTCAGACATTTCCCATGGAGGCCATTGGCTTTCACAGGTCTTCCTTCTCCTCCACCCTCTCTCTGAGATTAAACCTGCATCTCTCCCCTATCGCAGTGGGCAAGAGGTGCCGGGGTTGGCCTGGAGGGGTGAGGGAGGTGGGAGGAAATGTCTACGGTTTACAGGACAAGGGGCCCACTGTATTCTTGGTACCTGGGTCCGTGCCCACCCCACTCCCCCTCTGAGATCAGCTCCCAACCCTGGCTTTTGAGCCTGTGACCCCACAGCCCCAGGAAGACACTTAAACCTGAGCTCAGCTCCAAGACCTGTACATGCTCATGGCATATGTCAGACAGTGTGGACTTTCGTACACGTTTAAATCTTTTCCTGACCCAGGGGTCTTAAGCACATGTTCAGAGTTCATCAATGGGTTCCAAGGAAATCGGTTTCGTTATTTGGAAGCCACTTCCCAGCACAACTTGGACATTTGGTCTCTTTGAATTATCGATACTTAGCTTGACAAGGACTCTCAGGTACAAGTTTGGGGTGCTCTGAAAGATGCAACTGGGGGAACCACTGATCTGTTCATGTTTGGCCACAGCCCCTTTTCTTTCAGAGCAGAGGGAGGTGGCTCTCCGCAGCGAGGTGATGCTCCTGGCAGGAGCTCTTCAGCCCAGCTCAGGAGACCATGATCCTGCCTCCTTGGTCACAGCAGGACTGCTGTGTCTCCTCCTCAACTGTGGGCATGCATCATGGTTAAAGGTGATTTAACAACCCTCAGGTCTCTGCTGGGGGTTTTAGCCTTTTACTGGGAAATCTTGGCACCCTTCAGTACATTTTATTTTGAATGAAATTAAACCACTTCCACCTATATGCTTAGGTGATTTTGAAATGTGTTTTTACATTTTCTGAACAGTCAGTTAATACTGTACAAGATTTCATATTCTGAAAAAAAAGTCTGCATATTTCACCAGCCGTTAGCCCTGCAATGACTAGCTCCCCAGAGCTGTAAGACCATTGTATAAGCACACAGCAAGGTGGCAAGCCTGGCTCTTGCAGAGGGAGCTGCTTGCAACCTTCTCCTCTGTCAGGCATGGCAGCAGGCAGGCAGGCAACAAACATTACAGCTGGGGCCGTCCCTGCCAGGTCTGGGTGAAGTGACCCCAGCATTCACATGGGTGATCACACTGTCCTGTATGAGAGCTAACCCCCTGCTCACCATTCTCCCTTGCTGGAGAAGCTCATTTTGGTTCCTCCACCTTAGGTCTTCTATTAAGAGGTGGCACAAGAGAGCAGAAAACCTAAGCTGCGTGAGCTGAGCATGGGTCACGATGGTCACAAATGTGATGGGGAAGTGCCTGTTTCAGAAATAGGAGCTGAGCAGGCCTAGTAGCCTATAAATAAACAACTTTGGGGCCCAGGCTTTTGGGCATATGTATGTGTCACAGAAATGCCTGTTACAGCTCTTCAGCACTTAAAACTGAAGTTATAGCTACAGGCACATGACAGGGAGCAAAAGTGTGAGGAGATCCGAGATGTATAGCGGGTCACATATGGCACTGTGAATTATGATAGAGCAACATAACCCCCACGGACAAATGAAAGAGCTTGCAGAAGGCCACCTGCAACCCTGGTCTAACCTGTCAGGCTACATCTGCCTTATTTTGGGCCAAAAGGTACTGCCTCTTAAGGTGGCAGCTGTAACCTAGCCTGTCTACAGTAATCTGTTATACTCTCTTCCTGCCTCAGTTGCCCTGCCTTCTGTGTCCAGAAATGCAGCCTTGAGTGCTCCCAGTCACCATGTGCCTGAGGCATCAATCACTTTCCATGACTATCAAATAAAGAAAAAGGGATGGGTTAACTTGTCATTAAAAAAAAAATGCAGCAAAGGTGTGATTGTGGCATTTGTCAGCTCAGTCCGTCTCATGTGGAGACAAGCAGTGTAGGTACAAGGTAGCCTGAAGGACTGCCAATGCTTAATTTCTGCAGGGATGTGCTTTAGATGAAGTGTACTCTAAATCACAGTGTCCCCTGCCTCTGTGTAAGAAGCTGGCTGGATTAAGCAAGGGCAGGTATGCAGGGTCATGCCAGCATCACACCTTCCCCTTGCATGAAGACATACTTCTAGGGCTCACTACCTCAAAGGCTTATTTGGGCAAGCCTAGGCATCCCTCTTTGGTATATCTTGACATCCCCAAAAAAGAAAGCTTTGACGAGGTTTTCCTGAGATAATTCATTTGCCTTTTTCCAGTGTCCTAAACCCATTCCTCTGCTCATTCACAGGTTCATTTCCCTTCGCAAAGCAACATTCACAGGTGGCAAATCCAGATGATTTCTTCTGTGTGGTGCATGTTTCCATGGATAACTTTCCCCATGGCCATGCCACTGTCAGCAAAACCCACTCCATCTCTCCTCCTGCCTGAGCCTCAGATGCTCGCCTCCGCTACTGCAACACAGAGCACAGCTGGCCCAGCTGGCCTAATACAGCTCTGCCTGAGTCTGTACTGAGAGAACTGAGCCACCTAAAAATATGCTTAGAAACCAAAAAACCCAACCAGTTCCCCTGCTTGGTTCAGCATGTGCTCCCCACAAGCAAACGTAGCAGTGTGAGTAAAGTGGGAACATGGCATTGGAAACTACTGGTGAAGGTGGGGCGGCTGGCAGAGGATCTCCTAGCTGAAGTGGCCACAGAAAGACAACCTGTGGTATCACAGAAAGCTGCCCGCACCATGGGAAGCTGCTGTGATCGGAAGGTTTCAGGCTAAGTCTCTGTGTTTGCGACCATCCACTCCCAAGAGATCAAAGGAAAAACTGTACAACAGGTTAACAGAGGTGGCCAGAGAATTTTGAGCATGACTTATATCCGTGGGCTTTCCCCCAAAAAGAGTTTCTTGTCTAGTGTATCACCACACAGAGCCCACAACTTACGCCTCAGATCAGTGTTATCTGGTGTGGGAAGGTGGCCAAATGACTAAAATAAACAGGAGAGCTCAACAGAAGCCTCCTGCTTCATCTGGGTTGTAACATGATCCTTATTTCACTTTTTTTCTCTTGATAAGAGGACGTGCAATCTGCCTGAGAGACTCAAGTAACAAGAAGAGCTCAGTCTCATGATTAAGGGGAACAAAGTATTGGGAATAATCTGTGCGGGGGGAGCAATACTATTTTGAGCACAGTTTGGGAGAGTGCTTGTTCAGTTAACAGATGAGTCAGTTGGTGGACAAGCTTTCAGATGAAGCTCTGATTTGTTCTTGAGAAGAGAATCAGGACATGTTTATGGAAGGAGGAAACCACACACCCAGGAAAAGAATACAGGATTCCTTCCTCTAAAGTCTTGCCCTCATAATTTTAACCAAAGCTCATAACAGGAGACACTTTTTAAATGAATGCAAACCACAGGATTACTACAGAGGGATGGTTATCACCAGTTGGATCCCAACATGGAGCAGGCTGGCATTTAACTGTGTGGTGAGATTTTGAGTGCTCCTTTTTGCTTTGTTTTTGCACAGCGCTCTGCACAACTGAGCTATTGACCTGGCCGGCTCCTGAGTGCTGCAGGCAGTAATTAAAAATATTTGTTTAAAAATAAATGTGGCTGTTGCTTTTAAGAGGATCCCAGTTAGCATAGATTATTTCAGCATAGTCTCATATACCATGGAAAAGCTCCTGAAATAATTTTTTTCATGCTGAAGAATAATTATGAGACTTATTAATGAACATGAATCCTTGCTTAAAAATTTCTCTGTAACCAATTAAAGGATGCTAATGCTCCTTATTTATACCTTCAATATCTTGTGCTTTCATACATTGGCAAATGTAGAGGGCTACCATTGAATGGTGAAATGGCTTTGTGCAGATCAGGGTCTGCCATTAAGGACCGCTGGCATTAGGGGATCACTATCCCTTTTCAGGTCCTGATCAGCTCAGTCCAGGGAAGCATACCACTCTGGGCCCAACCTATTCTTCTGGTTACCATCATGGTCTCTGAACAGCTGGCTATTACTTATTCTTGTGGTCAAGTCTTTTGAAGCCCTCCGAAGGGTCAAGAAGTCAAGACCTCTAGTTGCCAAACATGAAACAAATAAAAGGCAAATCCAGAATGGTGAACCTCCTCCTGAAGTGCCTGCAATCCTGTGCGAAAGAGCAGGAGAGTAAAGTGGTCCCTTTTCACTGAGTTCATCCTGGAGACAGGCTCTACCATGCTATTCCCCCATACCTTACGGCAGCTCCCTTAACATGACATCAGGGGACTTTGGCCCCTGAAACGCCTTCCTGACTCCTGCTGCCGGCCTCTGGGCTGCTTGTGCAGAGCCAAACATTGCCATCCCTCCCCAGGAGCTGAGTTTCTGAGAATGCTCTCTGCTGCCTATCAGCCCCTCTTCAGAGGTGATGAATTGTTGCTGATAGTCCTCTTCAAGTGAACCAAACAAACCAGGAGGAGCTGTGTAAGGCTTTGACATTGATTAAGGTGTGCGGTGGTTATCCACTGTCATGTGTCTATCATTAGCTATTAATTAAGCTAAGTAAAAGATAAACATTGGCTTTAGGAGCCATTCCCAGACATTAAGAGTTTGCTCTTACTGTGTATCCATACCCTAGCATCTGCAGAAAGCAAGTAGCTCTTAATTTCTCTGGGTCTATGTGTCAAACAGTATTTGCTCTTAATTTTAGAGAATGTCATCTTACTTCTGGCATGGCTGAAATCTTATGCCATGCTCAATTTTTAGCAACCTGCCTACTGTCAGTCTACACCAATGACGGCAACT
This sequence comes from Pelecanus crispus, assembly GCF_030463565.1. Classification (NCBI taxonomy): domain Eukaryota; kingdom Metazoa; phylum Chordata; class Aves; order Pelecaniformes; family Pelecanidae; genus Pelecanus; species Pelecanus crispus. Next base: position 156,443,861 of record NC_134643.1, read on the forward strand.
AAAGCTGTCTGGGAGTCATCTGGGAGTCTGAAAAGGATTTCCAGAAAAACCCTTGGTAGGATGATACAGTGCATTATTTGAGTTGGTCCTGGCCGATCTTCTTGGCTCTGAAGCCAAATGGATATATTGGCTGGCATGGGGCTTCCTCCACAGCTGCTGCTCCTCACCCCTCCGGCAGCGCCTGTAATGGCTCCCAGTGGTGCCTAAGCTGTGGGAATCCATTTGGAACAGACTGGACACATGCATGTGACCACATGAGCACCTTCTAGCCCAGCTGCCTGTTACTCTGATCCTCACCTGTTGTCTCCACTTCCCAAGCACAGAGGTGCCCATGGCAGCAGAGACTGAGCCAGGACATGTGGGTGGCAGTGCTAGCACTGCGTGGACTTGCTTACCAGCCTGGGTCTCACTCAGACCTCTGCTAATGTGCCAATGCCTCTGCCCATCCATCCCAGGAGTTAGAGGGTGGCTGAGTGATTTCTGCACATGAGCCACATGACCCATCTGTTTGTGTCCAGCCGTGGAGATATATCCCAAGTCAGTCCCTAGCAGAGGGCCTGACTTTCTCTGGCTTTCTGCAGCTCTGTCAGTGGGCTCCCTTCTGGTACCACTGACCAGTACTCTAAGGTCTAAAAGTCAAACATCTCTTTTCAGGCCATGCTGTTCCTCTTCACTGACACATCAACATCAAAGGCGAGCAGGGAGGAGAGGGATCTTGGCCCCAGGAGCAGGAACATCAGTTGTCTGCCATTCAGGTAGCAGTCTCAGAAAGCATTAGTTGAGTTTAGTGTGTATTTTTAATATAGGCATTCTTGGAAAATTCCAAATCTGCAAAATTTGCAGAAAGCATTCTATGGAAAGGAAATAGCTGCTGATTCAAAATGATAGTGTGTATTCAAATAAGAGCTGCATTTCTCATGAGCCAACAGAGGATAATGCCATTGCCTTAAACCTGAGTAAAACCAAAAAAGGATGCAATAAGATCTACCTTTAACTGCATATCATCACAAAACACATCCTAGTGATGCCTCAAAGGAAAATCTCATCTGTGCCTTCCTTATACTCTACTCTCATGTCCTTTCTGTACCAATTACTAAATGTTCCTTGAAGTCTGAAAAGAAAAATATTAAAGAATAATTTTATTCTTTAGACACACAACTCTATTCCTTTGCAATCCCCTTGCCTTATCTAAGCATGTACAGTCAGTTTTTTAAGACATTTAGCCAAAATAATATTTAAGCAAAGAAAATGTTTTTGACATTGAACCTAATGGACATCTTCATTTCTATTACCATAGTAGACTGAAGATACCAGACATTGTAAGATAGTAGGTTTTGAAACCTCCATGCTCTGAAGATCCTTGAGTCCAGATATGAAACAAGTGGAGCTATAGCTTTCATCGCAAAGGGATTTAGCATAAATAATGTTCAGAGTTGAGTTTTCTCAGGCTGTGCCTTCTTACCTCAAAGACAGAGGGGTCTTTTCTATCTTTGTTCACCGTGAGAGAAATTCAAGCTGCAACGTAAACCAGCATTATGTCTTTGTGGACCTCCTGTCTAAGACTCACCAGACAAAACAGTGCTCACTCAAGTCCAGCAAAGGCTCAGCAATAGCCACGAACCATTTTGCAGCACAGGTTCCGCATTAGAACTGAAGGAGTGAACTTTCAGGTTTGGGGGTACATCACTGCTAAGGCTCATGCATCTCCTCTGCCACTTTGCTAATAGTGCCCTGGAAAGCAATACAGCTGGAAGGATTTTGAAAATCAAAAATAGCTTTTGCTGTTTTGCTCGATAAATATACAAGGCTTTGATTTAATGTATCTGTGCCTGTCTCAATGTATGATATCTAACTACCACTCATCTTCCTAGCTTTGCCTAGACACTCCCTCTTAAACAATTCCTTTTCAGAGTGTCTTGCTTTGAGCCAGGCACTTTGTTTGCCATCCGCCTGAGCAGATGGAAATATGCATGCGTCTAACAGACATGACCTTGTTAGGCTGCTCGTCCTTCAAGTCTGAGTGAGAGGGAGATGTAAAACGTTACACCCACTACCTTCCAGAGGGCGAAGAGACTCCAACAGCGTGCGCCTGCCGCGCTGCAAGGTGTCTCCTGGTAACGCTGCCTTGATATGATCAACATTGCAGCTACTGCTTTTCAGCATCTCAGCGTTGTTATAAAGCGTATGCTCACCCGCTCACGCACAAGCCAACGCTTGCTCTCTCTTCACCTCCTGGAAATCGCACCTGGGGGCTAAACGTGGTGCGCTGGGAAGCAGCCGTGGCACAGTGCATAGTATCAGTAGCTGTCCTTTTGGCAGTCGTTCAAAAAGGAACTTGAGAGATAAGCACAAAAATAGAAAGGTAAGGTGTGAATGGAAAAAGAGGCTAAATCTCTTTTTTTTTTTTAAATCTCTGACTCGATCCTAAAAGGAAGTTCTAAAAAATGACTGCAATCTGTGTTGCCCGCACCACGTTTTGCTGCAGTGTAAGTGGGATTTGTCTCACTTTACACAAGATGCAAGAAAGTTGTAAGTCTAAAGTCTGTGGGCATGACAAAAGATATGAAACACGAATCTCCAGAGAGCAATTCATCTGACCTCCCTTAGATGCTTAATTGTGCTCTGGAGCAGCCTATTCACTCCTAGAAAAGGAGACTACATTAGCCTCAGCCTTCGGGGGCTCCAGGCAGTTGCCCGCAGAGGGATATCTAGTGCCGCTGGACATACCCTGGGGTCTCGGAGACACTGGTATGGGGCAGGAGGGAGGACACAGGAGCTGGAGGTGACCCTTGCTGTTGTGGCTGCCTGGGGTACCCCAGCTGTGTGGGCAGCTGAATGAACTCCCTAACTTGCAGGTCCTTATATCAGGGCTGGTGAATCTTCCCACAAATACCCTAAATAACCACACTCAGCTCATTGCCTTAATAAGAATAAAAAGTGTTCCTGTTATAACTCCATTTACTTCTGGCGGCCAAGCCCCACCCCTGCTCCTCTGCCAAAATGCGCTATAGGGCTGAATGCGAGGGCCAAGGACTGTTCCAAGCGTGAATCACAGCTGAGGGCAATATTTCAGTGCCTTACAAGTTCCCACCTTAAGAATCCCTTTAGTGGAAGAGTGTTGCAAAGTGGCGGGGGAATCCAGGGTAAGGGCTGCAGAGTCGTGAGGCTGGGGCGTGTCAGCAATGAGAAAGGAAAGGGGTGCAATTCCCTTCGGTCCATCCTAAGCCTTCTCTCCCTTCCTCCACACCTCTGTATAACTTCCAAACCCTCTTCATCTACTGCTGGCATCTCTTTCCGAGTTCTGTAGCTGCTGCATACGAGGGAAGGAAGAATATGCAATTAAAATATACTAAGATACCATTAGTGATAAATAGGATGTTTTGTCTCTATATTCACATAAGATGTGGCTGGCACTACAGTCATTTGAAATTAAATAAATCTAGGCCTTTTCAGCACGTTTAAGACTGCTGAAGCCTAACAATGGGCTGCAGAATAACTTGGCTTTAATCCTCTGCCCTTCATCATCAGTGGCAGGACCCCACCGATGCAGTGGGATAAGGATTGAGCTACCAAAAACTTCACGTCTGTTTTCCAGACCAGGCAGTGTGGGTGACTGATAACAGCTCTTAAGAAGTATTAGCTCACTGAGCAGTTGTTAGCAATAGACAAGTAAGACTTAAAAGACAGACAGCCTAAAAATCAGAAACAAGTTAGCACTCAGGACAACTTAAAAGCAGCTACTGATACCCTATATCTCTCCTTTGTTCGGGGTGGCGAGGAGGCTGCCAGCTAAAAGCATGTTCTCTCCTTTTAGGGTGTAAGTCCCTGCTGTTGGCAAATTGTTTTCATGTTTGGTAAACCAGCCAACTTGTGACCTATTAGTTGCTGACAAGTGAAGAGCGTACTCTTCTATCCTTGGGACAATAATCAGAAAATAATAGGCCAGATTCTCAAATCAGATCTGGCACTTCTGTGGTGTTCAGGAGGTGAAAAGGAGCTGGCAAACATCCATCTGCAAATGGCCAGCCAAAAATGCCTCTCCTGGTCACCCCACCTCACAGGGAAAGCAAAAATTGAGAAGAAGCAGGTGGAGATCTACCCGACAGAGCTACGCTTAACCCAGCTCACTGCATCAGCATAAGTGAGGTGTCTTAACTCACAGCCTAGGTACAGACTGCTGAGATAACCCAGCTGGCCTCGTCCTGGTAGCCCTCATCTTGTGGATCAACCTAGAGCAGGCTGTAGGTCAATCAAATTACTCTGATTACAGCTTTCTCCCAAGCAGCATTTCTTGGGGCAATCCATGGAGGCATAGTGCTGTGCTTGAGGAGGGGAGAAGAGAAGTTATCAGCACCTTCTGAGCTACATTTCGGCAGAAGTGGAAAAGAAAGGGAAAAGCTGTTTGGAGCTCCTTGATGCTTTTCCCATTGCTCTTGACCTACAAGAAAATTGTAAACTGCTGCTTTTCCTTCCTTCCCGCTTGGAAATGCCTCTCCTGAAAGGGGCACGAGATTTCCATCCTCCTCCTTAGCTGCTCTCCCCGTAGGTGAGGGAGGAAAGGCAACCCCAGAGCGGTAGGTGTCTCCAGGCTTCACTGGCGCTCCAGAGAGGAAAGAAACATCTTTCCTGGCAAGGAAAATGTTGGCAGCATTAATCATTGCCAATGCCAAGTGTTAAGAAAAAGACAAACAATGAGGCAGATTTCAACAAACTAGAGATTAAAAACAGTGCCTCTGGCTTGTGTTAATGACCTCCTGATACTTGAGCATGTGGTGTAAAGAAAGGTTGGATATGTGTGGGAAGGGAAGATTTAGATGTTACCTTTACAGGCTTTCTTTATCTATCACAAGGCTTGAAGCTGTTGTTTTAAAAAATCTGAGATTCTTACTCAGTCCTGTGTCTTCAGGATCTGGAGCTCAAAGTAAAAGATCAAATATTATTTAACCATTGAACAAAATGATAAATGGGCATCACCATCAAAGCGCAACACTTTCTGGCTGCCTTCTCTTAAAGACATCAGAGTTTCTGATGAAAACATCATACAATAATCCTCTACCACAACTAAGACCTGGGAGAAACATGCAGCCTTGCAGCAGTAAATGTCTCAGTTTTAGAGGTCGTGGCTGTATAGACTCTTGCTTCCTTTGGCCAGATACTGGGAGTCACAAACCATCCCTATAGGATTGATATACTCTACTTGCTGATTAGGTTAGTCCAAAATTTTCCTTCAAAATTATTTTTGGTGAAAACCAATGTAATATTTTTTTTTTCCAATTAAATATTTGCTTTCCAAAATGAATGTTTAATTAATTGAGAAAACAATTTAAAATAATTGAAACCTTGACCCTAGGAACTTATGAAAGCTGCGGTTCAGTGGTTCTCCTCCCTCAGCTTGATTTCTGCCCTGCCCCATCGCTTCCCTGGGGAAGGTGGCTCCTCAGCAGCCGAGTCGCATGGCCTGCTACAGGCGCCACTTGCCCAGTGAGCCTGCTGTGTGTGCAAAGGATGGGGATGTGAGAAAGCTAATAAACAGCTCTCAACAGTCACCGCAGAGGCATTTCTAAAATACATTTGTTCTTGGCAGTGGTGTTTTTTTTTTAAATAAAAAATGATAACCTAGAGTTTTCTGTTATTTTTTTCAGAAAATCAAATTTTCCTTGCAAAGCGAGGGGGAAGCATCCATTTTCTGCTCAGCTGATACAAACTATTTTTGCACCTGTGCCATTTGGCACTAGATGCAGTTATTATTTATCTGTATTGCCACAGTGCCTAGGAGCCCTGACAGAGACCAGAAACTCATACAAACCAGAACCACATTTCTTTTGTGAAGCTGAGGTAACAGATTTTTTAGATGACAAATAGCAAATCCTTACATTTGTTTGACAAAACCCTTAGTACCTTTCAGACCATGATGAGAATTTAAAATACAGACAAATTGAAGTGGGGATGTGTTGAGATTTCTTATCTATAAGATAATAAATCTGAAAAAATGCCAGTACACATGCGACACGTACACCTGATACAACTAGAAGCAGAGACTTTTTAGCAGTTAAAAATCAAGAACAAGGTCCTACTGCTCTATACAAATACAAAATGGAAAAAGTAGTTTTTTATGGCTTTGTGTTAGATTCAGCATTATCAAATAATGCATAAGCTCAAACTGAACCTCTCTGGTTTTTGGGGCCTTCGGTTGGATTCTCTGGTGGCTAATGAGGAGACAACCCCAACCCTACATACTTCTAGAGTTTTGTTTCTCTAGCTAGCTGCTTATTTTCATGGCTCTTGTAGAAAAAAGAAATTATATTTGAGACCACTACCCCTCTAACATGGAGGGAAACATATGGAAATTATCAAGGGGTTTCAATGGTTTTTGGGTGATACACGCAGGCACGCACACACGTATACAGAATAAGACTGGACAGAAAGACGTCTGCAGCAATGTACCTAAGGAGCTGCTCTCCCATAAAAGTCGGAATTTTGCAGAGTCCAGCAGCCTGAAAACCTTACCTGTCAGGCACCTCTATATCAAATTATTTAGGAAAAGCATTTGGAAGGCTATTTTTGCCTTCGTGTTGGCATTTCAAAACTTTCCCCAGAACAAGCTCTAGCATTTTAAAGACAGTGCCATGTGGGAGGGGAGCAATAGTGCTGAGCAAGAGCAGGAACAGCACGGGGAGGCTGTCTGCCAGGTTTTGCCTCGTCATCCTGAAACTCAGTTTTGAGGGAGTAGTGAGTCACTTTCATGGATATAAAAGTAGAAATTTGTGCAAACCCAAGAAGAGCTATGGGCTTTAATTTCCGGTTCCCTGCTGGCTGCTCAGCTCTAGATTTTCTTGCCTGCTGTCCATCCCATCCTTGGATTTTCTCAGCCCTCATCTGCTCAGTAATTTGCTGTTTTACCTCCACAGCCTTGCTAGTTCTGTCACTCAGATGCTGCAGGCAAAGCAAGAACACTGATGTCCAGAGGAGAAAAGGCAGGGTGGGTAGTTCAGGTCATACCTCTGCCAAGTTCAAACCTGTGCCGTGGCTGACCTGCTAAATTGACTGGTGTCTCCCTGCTGGGTGCCCCAGCCAGTCCCAGCCACCCCAGAGGAGAGGCTGTTATCTCTCTGACAGTGTTTAGGAGAGAGGTGAGGAGGAATAGGAGGGGAGTCTTTAGGCAGAAGAGAAAATGAGATGGGAGATTTCCCTGTCTCTGGGATTAATGACCTTCACTGGCAAATGTTAAGTCAAGTCCAGACAGGAATCCCATCTCTCGTTCAAGTGTTGAGAGAGAGAGAGAGAGGAAAGAGAGAGATAATTAATTTGATATCGTTGTTTCTTTGAGTAAGGAGGAGTCAATAGTTCACAGAGCAGATGCAGATGGGTCAAGCATCCGCATGGGCAGTGTTGGTCAAACACTCATCAGCCATCGACAGACCCCAAATCTCTTCCCTGATCAGACTGTGGCCAGGGCAAAAGAGACACCTACTCTGAAATTCAGTTCTCTTCTACCACTGCAGAAGACACTAGTTACTAGCCTGTTTGACTTCAGAGAAAGAAGGGCTTGACCCTTTACTCATTGCCCTTTCAGATAATAGTGTAAAGGCCTCCTCAGGTTTTGATAGCTATTAAAAATAAATAAATGAAAAGGTCACATAAACTGTGATTTATGGTAAAACTTTGATCATTGTGCAGAGCTTTGCTGTGTCATGGGAGTGAATGAGGGAACTGCCCTTGGCCTTTTTCCTTTAAATTCATAAGGGAGGCTATGTAGTTTTTCTTCATCTACAGAAGTGATTTAAATTAGTACATTGCAAAAAAAAAAAAAGCTTTCTATATAAAGATGGTTTAACCAAACTACTGGATCATATGATTTGTTTCCTCCTGCTTTTACTGGGTTTTCTTTCAGGTTACAAAGCATGGCAACTGTGCATTTTTATTTCTTACAGTTCTACTGATTTGTCTTTTTCTTTTTTTTGCTTCTTCCACAGAGTTTGCATAAGTCAGTCATCTGCACCACCTTAGCTGATTATATGAAAATGCCTTAATACTTTTGATGAGAGATAAAAAGTATGATTAGGGCTTTCTTCTTAGCTATTTCTGATGCTCATTTTTGTACCTTCACTAACAAATTAGAGGGAATACACACAAAGGTCCACATACAGTCCAGAAATAAAGTCACCAGTGAACAATGCATTTAAGGTTTTCAAATGGTACATAGGACTGAATTTTAGTCAGGAATTTCACTTAAGAAATGGTAGCTGATTGCAGATTAAGCTAAGTGGAGGTCATAAAAATTTCTGCCATACCATGGCTGCTCATTAGCCATTGTGAAATAAAAAAAGTTTGATCCACCCACAAGACTACCTCAGGTTATCCACTTGGGAAAGGTACCCAGGGAAAAAGACTTCTGTGCTACTGATGCAAATTGCCAAAACTACAGCTGCTTTGGAGAAGTGTTACAAAACTACTTATAATCAGGGTCTGTCCATGTTTGCTGTTATTTAGAAAACAGCTTTCTTTTGGAGGGAGGAAACTATAATGACATATGACCACAAGTCCAATCATCTTGGTAATCTGCCTCCAAAAGTGTCTGAAAAGAGATATGTAGAGATGAGTTCAAGAGATGAGGTTCAACAAGGCCAAGTGCAAAGTCCTGCACCTGGGACAGGGCAACTCCCAATATCAATACCAGCTGGAGGATGAAGGGATTGAGAGCACCCCTGCGGAGAAAGACTTGGGGGTACTGGTGGGTGAAAAGCCAAGAATGTGTGCTTGCAGCCCAGAAAGCCATCCGAATCCTGGGCTGCATCAAAAGAAGTGTGGCCAGCAGGTCGAGGGAGGTGATTCTGCCCCTCTGCTCTGCTCTGGTGAGACCTCACCTGGAGTGCTGCATCCAGCTCTGGGGCCCTCAGCACAAGAAGGACATGGACCTGTTGGAGCGGGTCCAGAGGAGGGCCACAAAAATGATCAGGGGGCTGGAGCACCTCTGCTACAAGGACAGGCTGAGAGAGTTGGGGTTGTTCAGGCTGGAGAAGAGAAGGCTGCAGGGAGACCTTATCGTGGCCTTCCAGTTCTTAAAGGGGGCCTACAGGAAGGATGGGGAGAATCTTTTTAGCAAGGCCTGTTGTGACAGGACAAGGAATAATGGATGTAAACTCAAGAAGAATAGATTTAGACTAGACATAAGAAAGAAATTTTTTACGCTGAGGGTGGTGAAGCACTGGAACAGGTTGCCCAGAGAGGTAGTGGATGCCCCATCCCTGGAAACATTCCAGGTCAGGTTGGATGGGGCTCTGAGAAACCTGATCTAATTGAAGATGTCTATGCTTACTGCAGAGGGGTTGGACTAGATGACCTTTAAAGGTCCCTTCCAACCCAAAGCATTCTATGATTCTATGATTCTATGAGTACAAGAACAGGATTCCTTCCCCATAGTATACTCCCAGTATCCAAAAATGACTATCACATTGATCATAAGAAAGAAAAGTATGGTAAGTCTAAGTAATAAATTTTTAAAAAAATGTAAGAGGCTACAGTTAGCTAAGTTTAGATGTGCTGCGCTGTAGGAGTAGCAGCAAGATTGACAATTTAGCAGGAATTACCGCTTTGATCCGCAACTCTGTGTACTTCTGACTACAAATCATGAGAAGCAAAAAAAAGAAGAGGCTGTTTGAGGAAGCCTGTTTGGGTTTAGGCATTTATAACATTTCCATAGGCACATCTTCCTTACCTCCTCCTCATACTATAGCTCTTTTCAACAACCAGAAAGCCATACCTGAGCACCTGCCAGACAGTGAACAGTGAGCATCATCCCCCTGTGCCTGCAGAGAGGCTGCTTTCAAGTCAGCAAATACATCTCCAGGAAAAACATCTTTATTTTTATTAGCGTAACCACTGTCTTGTGGCCTCTTTTTTGAAGTTTGTTGCCGAGTCTTTCAACAGCTGTAAACAGCCACATGTCTCTTGTCTCAACTGAGAGAGCTTTCTGAACAGTTCTCCTAGCCTGCACTTCTGCGGTTCATAACTCTGACATGAACCATCTTTTCACGGGATTGAAAGTCACTTCATGCAATCAGCAGGCCAACATGTTGTGGATCATTAGGCAGCTGCCCAGCACAGGAGGATTGTTTTGAGGGACATAGGGCAAATGGAGGATACAGTGATGGACATTGTTACTCTGGCATATCCTAAATCCTACATGCTTGAATAATTTATGCTTATACAGATTCCTTGGTGAGAGAACAAAACAAAATCTGATAATGTTTCTTTTAAGCAAGTCTCAACAAAATCATAGCTCTTGCTTGCCAAATAATGAGGCTGCTGTTTTTCCTTCTTTTTTGAAGGCATTGTATGAATTTTTGTAGTCTTGGGTTATTGCCCTGGGGAATGGCCTATAATTTGAGTGACTGAACATATTGTCTTTGTTTTGACTTTGAACGGGGTTGGTTCTAAACAAATTATGAATAACAAGAAAAATGCAGCAAACAAATACGGAAACCAGACCAGCCTAGACAAGACTAGCCTTTTGTATCCAAGCAAATCGCGTGGTGGGAACTAGATCTGCTCACATTGCAAACGACAATTAAAAATCCTGGTGATGACCACAAACTTCACTTGCTTGTCATGCTGATGCTTTGTGTGTGTTCTTATACTTTTCATGTCTGGCTTTCTCGGGCAGCAGAGAAACCCCTGTCTGCAGTAGGAAGGTCATACAAGTTCAGACCAGGAAGACACGTGAGACCTTCTGCATGGGTGAGCCATAGGAGCCACCTATACGGAAGAGCAGGGGGCCCACGAAGGGTAATAGGGCATTCAGGCCACCACAGGCATATTTCCCTACTGGAGGGGTGGAGGAAGATGGAGACCCAGGGCTAAGGACAAACTTCTTCTGGAAGAGAACCAGCAACAGGGTCTCTGGCAGTTGTGTGGGCGCAGGGTTGCCCATGCCATGAGACACACTTGCTTTTCCCAGTTGGCACATCTGGATAATTGGTTGCTTGCCATCATTTCGCGACTTTCTCCTCTTTGGTGAGCTAGAGAGGGGCTGCACAGAGAAGTGTTTCTCTTGGCCACTGCAGAGCATGCTGCCTGTCACTATGGCATGTGTACCCACAAAACATGGTCCCTTCCCTCCAGGAAGGGACAGAGACAAAGAGATGGCTCCATATATGTTGTGGCCACCTTGAGGGAGAATTTCCTGGCTTTCTTCCTCCAGTTTCATACCAAGCCTGGCAGCTGCAGGCTGAGCAGCTCCAGCAGTCCCTAGGCTGCAGATGCTTCTGGAACCGATGGCTGGTATGAACAAATATTTAGGGGATTAAAAAAACCAACTCTGGTATAAAGAAAAAAATTTCTTTATTAACTTCGGTCAAGGCCTACAAACTTCAGTTAATAAGAGCTTTATCCCTGTTTTCTCCTTTAGAACTAATCCAATTAAGGTTCAGTCCTTTGCTGGTTTAAACAGACTCCTATGCTGTAAATCCTAATATGTAGGCGATGTGCTGATGTGTGGGAATGAAGGGATGAGCTGGAAATATAAATATACTGAGGGGAATCAAAAAAAAGGGGAAATATAAAGTAAAATGATCATTTAAATGACAAAAAAGTAAGCAATAGTTTGTTTTACATAAAGCAGGTGAGGAAAACACTTCAAATATAATTTTTATCTTTGCTATGTGCTTGAAAACTATGAAAATGTTTGTGGCTGGCTGAATATCCTGTGGGAAAACATCTACATTTTAGCAGCGTTATCTTCTCTGTCTGTTCCTATGACTTCTGTGTACTGCCGTTATGACAACAGATCAGTTACAGCTATTCCAGTTTCCAACTGAATTTGGATTAATGGGTCATTTTAAGGTCTTCTCTAAATCAACTGCGTGCTCCACATAAACGATATGTGAGTCAGGGTATTTTGAAAGTAAAGAAAATGTTTTCTAAAGCCCATACATTGCTATAGATTTTTTAGCCTCATTGTGCCTTGTCCTTTTTCCAATGGAAAATGGAGAAAAATATAGTGCAGAATACTGAACAAACTTTCTCTGTTTAGCTGTATGGTGTTAATATTTCATTCTAGTTCTTCACAGTGTATAAACTTGAAGCTCATGGGGTAGCTGGACTTCACAAACATAGCCGCAAATCCTATTAGCAGTTAAACACAGCAGGTCTGAAATGTTTCCTAGTGTGCGTGAAATCTACTATGCAAACACAAAATAGTCACTTTGGGTTGAATGACATTTGCAACTTAGAGGTAAAAATACTTAGAGAAATTATTCTATTTCAGCAAATCTACCTTTTCCAGAAAGAGCCTACTAAGTCACTTGAAACTTAACATTTGATAGAAGAGAGAAAATCAGCCAAGAGCAGTTCAAAACAGCCAGGATGTCTTGGTCAAGTGCAAGAGTTGCGTTGTGACAACAGATGGGGCTGTTACGTGGCAACTGAAGAAAAGCAGGAGTGTGTTTAGCTTCCAGCAGCACTAAAGTAAACAGGTAGGAGCGTGAGGCTGGATGGGGATGTGTATCTGTTTTACACTGGAAAGTGCTATCCAGGATATCTAAACATGTTCCCAGCACATGCTCTTCCAGCCAACACCTGCCTCCCACATCTGCGCCCAGGTCTAATTCAGTTGTATAAGCAACCTTATTCTAGCTGCTATAACACAGCCACCATGCAGGAAGAAATCCAGTCCATTTTTTAAATTAACTCTCAGTCCCAGACGTTCAGCAGTAGACAGTGCAGTGACATTTAATAGAATTGATGACATGGCTGTGACCTGCACTGTCTTCGTAGGACCATGTCCTCTATTCCATCCTGATGTGTTGAGGAAAATTCTTGTTAATAACACACAGACTTTAAAATCTGACCACCTCTCCTATCTGCTTCACAACAAAAGCCACAGTACCATATCTTTCTGGCGGGGGGGGGGGGGGGGAAGAAAAAGTACAGTTTCTCCAGAAATATTTGCCCTTACTCAAAGACACCTAATGGTGGCAAATGCAGCATTTTCCTTTGTAACTTGCTCCAGCAACTAACAGCCTCACAGCTGAAAACGTCTGTCACTGTTTCTGGTTTAAATGTGCTTGGATTTAACTTCCAGATATTAAGACTCCTTTTTTTTTTTTTTTCCCCCTTCACACAGGAAATTACACACAGAAACTGAATCTCCCTTCAGTCTGAATTTTGAAGAATTAACAGATTCTTCCTGTCTCTGAGTACACAGCAGTTTTTCCAGCCTTCAATTCATTTTGGCAGCTCTTCGCTGCAGCCTCTGTAGCTTTTCAATCCCTTTGAAAATGGGGACATCAGAATTATGTGCTAGTATCTATGTAGACAACAGAGCTAAATTTACCTCACTGCTCCTCTGATTATGTACCCAGGATCTCGGCTGCTGGCACTGCCCCGGGCAACTGTGCTGGTCCTTGTATGCCGTCACCTCTCAAGCTGCTGTAGGGAGCTGATATTTCTGAGGATATGGCTCTCCACCATGCGGGGATGGCCTGGCTCTTTTCCAGTTGCGGTCCTTTGAGGCGTGATCCCCACTTGGCAGCAGTATCAAAGCACGTTTTGGCTGTGACACCACACCTGATGCAGCGTACAGCCAGAAGTGCTCATGGACTTAGGCAGCAGGTGCCCTAGGCAGCAGGTAGATGTTGAAGCCCAGCTTCCCCAGGCTGATTGAGGTCATTCTGGATCACTGTCCTTTCCTCACCACTGTGCCTTTCTTCATCATCTATACCTGTTACTAGAAATACTTTCATGTACACTTCTCAATTTGAAGTGACGAGCAGAGTTCAACTCTAGTACAGATCCCTGTGGAACATGACTAGAAATGACCACTTATGAGTACCCATTAGCAAACAATTTTTGGTATCTGTCATATAGACAGTTTAGGGCATTTAGTGTGCTGTATTGATAGCACTAGCCCATTTGTCATGCAGGATTTCTTTAAGGAGAATCTAAGAATACTTCTGCTGTCAAGCTCCTTTATCACAGAAACTCGTAATCTCATCAAAAAAGGAAGTCAGATTTTCTTTATAAACAGATCGATTTTCCATAAGGTCATTTCCATCAAGCATGAATTAATTTCTCTGTCTTTGCTCTTTCTTTCATTTTCAAGGCCTTTTATTATTTTCTATTTCCTAATGTCTCGTATTGGGCTCAATAGCCAAAACTAGACTACTGCTGACACAGAATCACCATGTTCCCACACTTCTGAGACTTGCATGGTGCTCCAAGACATCTACAAAATTAGTATGAGAATGGGCCATCTTGCTTTTTTGGTAGCACTAATACAAATTCCCACTGAATTATCATCTGAAATAGTTTTCCATCTCCCTCTAGCAATTGGCTGATATCACAGCAAGTATTTTGCTCCTGGTAGAAGCAAAATTCCTCTAACAGTCTGTGACCCTGGTAGAAGACAGGCTGTACTGCTTCTGAGCAAAGAGGCAGCTAGCACAGCACCAACAGTGCACAAAAGCAAATGCTGAGGAGAGCTGATAAGGACAGGTAAATAGCCTCAAGTCCTCTTTGAGCAGCCAGCCAGCGTACTGCTATTTTTGCTTGTTTTGCTGCACAGTATATTTTCTATTTTGTATTAATTGCCTTTACACTCCCTACGTTCACTTTTTTTTATATATATATATATATACACATAGGTGCCTACACTCTCACACACATACGCTCCCACTTGCATTATCAACAAGCATATACTTTAGTCAAAGAGGCACTTTTTAGCCAGGGCTGAGAAAAACCTTTGGATATACCACTTCTGTACCTGTTGATGCATCTTCTCCATACTTATCTAGCCAAGGAAATGCAAACCCCAGTTTAACACAACTAATTTGCTGTCTTCCATTGCTGGCTTGTTCAGGGGGCACATTCACACAATCCTCCTTTTTTCTTCCCCATTGAATGGGTGTGAGTCCTTAGAACAATTTTTCAGCAACACTATGGAATATATTGATAAAGTAGATCCACTAATGGCTTAACTGTGCAGAGGTCTCTGTAAAAGGAAAAAGATGATTAGTAGATGATAGGAATGATACTTACTTTATGCACTGCAGTAACCTAATTAAATGCATAAATTATTATATACTTGTAAGCCAAACAGGCATACCGCAGAGAGCAAGTGAGAGCATCTAAGATGGGCTTGCCATTTGGTGACGACATCGTACAAGAACATGTGTCACTCATTTAATTTAATGTATGATTAACAACTCCTGAACATGATTAGCACTTCTCTAATTGTGATTGACGTGAGAAATAGTTTAGCAGCCTTTCCACAAGCGCAGATTCATTGATTGTTAAAATGGAAAAGCAAATACATTTGATTGTCAGCAACCCAGTATTTTGGAAAGTTCCAGAGGCTCTTCCAGCAATGTCCCAGTAAATCTCTAATTACGTGTGACATGAGTGGCTTTAACCATATCCCTGTTTTTTTCAAAGCTGGCATTCAGCTCTGAGATGTTCTCCAACAGGTGGCCTTTAGCTGGACGGTTACCAAGTGACACTGGTGACAGCAATACTCTGCCCCTGTACATAAAATATAAGGGATGTGACAGAGTCAGAAGATACCCTAAAGTACGAGGGAAAAGCATCCAGACAAACTGTGGCCAGTTCTCTTTTTTTCCTGGTTTCCTTTCCTAAAGATGAGCTTTGCTGACCCTTGCTCTTCTCTTGAAAAGCCTGGGTTTGCTCCCCCATTTGCTCACCTCAGCCCTTCTCCAAGGACATTTGGAAGGCAAACATCGTGTTCATTCTGCACCCCCTCCAAAAGACTCGAGGTGCTACAAGAAAGATGTTTGGTATAGAGTGCCTTTTGTCTTTTAAAAAAACAAGCTTTTTGATGTTTTTCAAAATTTACAACATCCTTTTGGTTTTTGGATGGCTTAGTGGAGACAATGTAGTCGTGTGACTTCGTATCATTGTATAAGGCCTTGATTTTTTTTGTTTCTTTAAGTGAAATCAAGACTTTATGGGAGAAGGACCGTAATTCATCCACCTCTGCTGGGTTGCTTACATCCCTTGGGAATGTTTCACAGAAATTGCCTTGGCTCCTCTTGGCAGCGCTGTGACCAGAAAAGATGGCAGTGTTTTATGAGCCGAAGGAAAGGGGTGAGTCCTTCCGCAGGGAAATAAGAGGCAGCAGCCAGCTCTCCTGGGAAGCACAGTGCTGGCCATGAATTAACTCCGGGAATTTGGGGAAGTCCCTCTTCCTCCGTGGGGTAGAAAGCTTCTCTGTGAATGAGACCCACACCCTGGTCTCCTAGGGTGGCTGCTCCCCATTTCGTTACCCAGAGTGAGCCTGGGAAGGGGCTAGCAAACGCTCTGGGTTCAGACACGCTGTCCTTTCCCCTCAGGGAGGTTAAATTCAGGTTTAAACCATAGCCAGGCTTGCCAGTGCTGAGTGAGCGTGCCCCGGGCAAGCAGGGCTGAGGGGACAAGTCGTCACCCATGCTGGGGTTTCGGTTCTATGTCACGCAACACTCTGGAGCCACAGAGCCCCCAGCCTGCCTTCAGGTCAGGGATATTTCCACCCTGTCAAAAGGTTTTGAAATGAAATCTTCATATTCAGCCAGCAGGGAGGGGTGGAAACTGGTACCTGGTGTCTGAGCTTCAACATTGTACTGAGGGAAAGGGAGGAAAGAGAGAGGGGGACAGGATGAAAAAGCCAGGTGCGAACCCTGCCTCTTTAGGCTTGGAAGTCTACTTATTTCAGGCTTGCAAACCAGAAAGCTAGCTTCAGCAGCCACAGTGATAATAATATAAAGGAGCATTTATAACTGTGTGTTTATACTCCCACAGGTGTTGCTTTAGTGGCGTAAAAGGCCTTTAGACCATCCCTACATGGTATTGTCTAGTCAGACTAAAACTCTGCCTTGCAGCTATGCTGCTTCTGTGACATCCAGCCCCAGATGCCTGGCTAAAAGCAGAAGTTACTGGTGAACAAAGTAGAATAGGGGACTGCTGATGATGAAAGGAGAAGCAGATCTGCCCTCTTGTGTACAAGGCATCTACTGCACCTTTTTCTAAATGAATCTGAAATTAATTTATTCCTTGTAATCATATGAGGAAAATATGCGAATGTTTTGAGTGTTTTAACCTTACCAAAAAAGAAGAACAAGAAAAAAAAGGGTGAAGGCTGAGGTGATTTCTTCTCAGGAGTTAGTTTGTGGACCCGAAGGTAACAGACCGATGTGAGTAGCTTGGCCAGGAGAAGCTGCTCTGAACACTTAGACTATCAAACTAGAGACTATGAAAATATGAGTAGTACAAAAACTCTAAGGAGGATATATCTAATTGCCAGGGAAGCTCAACCAGCTGCAAAATTATTACCCATTAAAAGTAAGCTTTTTTTTTATGAGGGAACAAAATAGCTTGGATGTTTTCATTGCACTTATCATAGCAGTAAGGACTGAGAGAGAAGATTTAGGCTGAGGCAAGCATATTTTGCCAGCCTTAATTAAACCAGAGAGGGATACAGGGCAGCTGACTTCCCAGGGTTGGTAAGGTCAGACTGAGCTTCCATGTCCTCCTCCTTCCAGCTGTTTTCTTCCGAAACTTCACAGCCATTTTCCCTCAGTCCCTCATCTTCCTCAATCCCATGTGTTAGACATGACACTTAAGAAATTATAACCTTGACGGCTTCTCTGGACACCAAGATCAAAAGATCAGACCCTTGGCAAATAGAAAATGCAGCACGGGGTGTTTCCAGCACAAAGCTCAGTCTTGTCCCGTCATGGCACTAGCAGGCCAAGCTGCCCGTTTATAACCTGCTGCTCATTTTCTGCCTGTAAACAATTTAGTAACGTCTGTTCAGGGGTGGAGAGAGCCCTAAAGCAGGGTTTGTTCTGGCCTGCTAGGAACAGATTTTCTTTTCCTCCTTTCCCCCCACCCTTTCTTTTATTCCTGGTTTGGGGTTTTTTTTTTTCAATTGTAAATTTTGTCAATTGTCAATTTTCAACAAAAAAACCCCCAACACTTCGCCCAAAAAAAGGGCAGCACTACAGAAGAACCTGTCAGTAGAACATGGATTTACAGCTGAATAGGCCAATTTGGTGTGAAATCTGGATGCAGTTTTAGAACATGGGCCACACCAAAAGGTATATTTACAATTTGTCACCACTGCTCCAACACTACACTAGATCTGATGGCATCAGTTTTTCTCTTCTTTACAATGAAAAAGCAATTATAGTTTGGGCCTGAGGATATAGTAATATACAAAAAAAATGAATAAACTCTGCAGCATATAAGAACTCCATCTTCTGTAGAAGTGGTAGATACTGTTTAGGTGCTTTTACGGTTGGACTTGATGATCTTAAATGTCTTTTCCAACCTAAATGATTCTATGATTCTATGATTTTACTACAATTTTTGCACTCTTGATTCTCTCCAGAGTGTTTTTGTAAGTGTCCCAGTGAGATAAGCAATCAAGCCATCATCCCACATGAATTAGACTGCTTTTGTCTGCAGCAAAATTACACCAGCAACAAATGTCACTTCGTAGAACATATCTAAAAAAACCTGATTCCCCTCCTTACCCCAGGACAAACAACAATAAAAAAGTGAAAAGTTTTCTGCCATTGAAATAAAACCAGTTATTATTCTGGTTCCTTCTTCTCTGCTAACAGTCAACTGACCCGTCCCTCTACCCACTTCAGACTGATAGTTGCAGATTTGGGGGGCTGTGGCTTTTTACGTGACCAGCCTGGGGACAGTTTAGCAGGCTGCAAAGGGGAGAGTCTGGGTACACTGGGAGGAGGGCAGATTGGGTGTTCTCTGTTAACCAGTTCTCATTAAAAGAAAGGCCTAAATAAATATCCCTTACAAATACTCTTTACCAAAAAATATTCAAACGCTTTGGTTTCTTGGTGTTTTGGTGTCAGATACATTCTTTCATATATGTATATATATGTATACATATATACACACACACACACACTCATATATACAAACCTGCCAAGCATCTTCCATCCTCCTCCTATTTCTTTCTTTCTTTCTTTTCTAAAGGCCTAAACCTCATGCACAGGTAAAGGAAAACATGCAGCGTTCCCCTTCTAGTTTCTTCTCAGGATACTTCATGTCAGCAGGCGTGCGTAAAGTAGTCCCCAGGCAGAGGATCCCTTTGAATCCAGGAGAACTGGAAGCACTCAGAGGAGCCTCCTCACCTTTCTGCCATTGGCCATCGGCAGCGCCACAGCCCCAGGAGTCAAGCAGAAGTCAAGACATCCTCAAGAGGTCTTTGGGCCATTACAGCACCGACCCTGCTGCTTGCTATTTTTGCAGAGATGTCTGGCTCACTTACAGTCATTACACCGCGGATGCGTTTAGTGTAACTTTTAACGTTTATATTTTTAAAATGGGAGGATTCTGCAATAGAGTCAGCACATGGCAATATCTGAATGACTAATAGCCAGCAGAGGTTAATGTCCCTTATCTTCCTCACAGGCCATCAACCCCTAGAGCTGATCATTAATTGCCTGAAATAGCCTATGCCATGGCCATTACTGCTTAATTATTCAGATGAAATGAATAATATCAGTTCTAAGACTTCAGTTTTCATAAATGGAGAACTCTATCTTTTTTTCCCAGACACATTCTGCATCCAATCTAACGTTATTTTCCTCCCTGCTTTAATAAACAGTGCCTGGTGCCTGTTAAGCTTTCATAAAGGTGAAGACATTTCTTACATACAGGATAGCATATAGAACAGACAAATGACCAGCTTGTATTCAGTTATTGTTGCATGACTGAACAAATCAATCATGGAAGTAATAAACTGGAAATTATAGGAAAAGCTGCATCCAAACTGCAGAGCAAGTGTAGCATATGACCTGGTCCTACTTTCTGTTCCCCAGTCACATGGACATGGGGCAGTCTGAGGAACCCTTTGAGCTCAGACTCCTGAGCTTCCTTTCATAGAAACCAGAAAGCAGGGGGAAGCTTTGTTTCATTAAGGTACCTAACATGTACAGAGTAACCCACCAAAACCGTCACTACCTGATGCTCCTCAGTTACACTGCAACATATTGCATAAGTCCAAGTTACTTTAGGTTCGTCTTGATTAGGAAGTCTTGTAGAGGGTCTCAAACCCATGTGCCCTCATTTGTGCCCAGGAATCCACTAACCCTACCTTTCCCACCAATATTTTCCACAGAAGGAAATGTGTGGGTGAAAGAATGTGGTGAGCTCCAGTTGATCCCTGCTATGGATGTGGTAGGCACAGGGTATCACAGGTATATCTCTTTCCTTCCCCAGAGAAAGGTTTACACACAGTCTTTGTGAATCCAAAGCTAATTGCAAGTGTACTTGTTAGCACTCAGGAAAGGTATTTAACCTCAAAATTAGAGAGGCACAAAGTGCCAAATTCTTTCTATCCCAGCTGAAACTTTGTGCAAGGAATGACACACCAGATCTTCCCTGCATGGATACCTACAAACAGCAACACAGAATTACCTCCTGGGCATGTTTTATGTGGTGAAGCTCTGTGGCCAGCACAGTGGAAGAGGTCACACTTGTCAGTCATAGCAGTTTCTTTTGCTTTGAAGATCAGTGAGTTCATCAATTTGCAGAGTCAGGAGAAAAGAGGCACCAGAAGTCAGCCAGAGCATGACAGTTCACAAGGATTCAGAGAAGTTTGGATCCAAGGTTTTGATACACTTCATCAGAGGTCACTTTCCAGCTATTCATTTTCCTACCCCAATGCACACCCACATTCCTGAAGCTTGTTCTGACCATGTTCAGGGTGTCGAAATTATTTGCAACCTGTTTGTCCATTATGAAGTACTGTTGTACCATATTTACATTCACTCAGAAGCGAAAGAGTAGGACAGTTCTGTGTGCCCCACATCTGACAGCTCTTTTGCCCAAGGAAGACTGGCAGACCAGCACACTGGCTTAGGGATGCATGTGGGGAAGAAGGGGTAGAAGAATGGCCATCATCTTTTCAGCCACTTCTGTTACGAACAACAGTTTTAAAAGGTGCCTCTGCTTCTATTTGTCTGTATGCATACAAGTCATGGGTTGACAAATGGTGTGTCTCAGACAGAGTTTGTGTTCAAAGGATGCTGCTGTTGGGTCTTTTGGGGAGCTCAGCCTTGTGTGCATGAGAACACCTTCTCAGTTAGTCTGGAGAAGCAAAGAGGAAGCTGGTGTGCAAGTAGTGTCCTGCAGGATTTCACATTCCAGAGATCTGCTTCTCAATATAGCACTTTCTGCAGGCTCTGCTGGGCAGAGTGGGACATGAGCCTCTCACTTTTGATGTACAGCTAAATGTTGTGTGAGCTTGCTAAGAAAAAGTAAGGACAAGAAAAAGCATCTGCTAGGGAAAAGATGGAATATGGGCGTATTTGCACTGGTAAATTAAACAGGGCCAGGCCATGGGTTCAAGCTCTGTTATTCCATATGTCTGTGCAGCTTATCAGTAGCATTTTCCCTAAATACGTTTGGTCAAGTCAACCAGCAGTCCCCTACACAGTGCCTGGGTTCAGCTCGGAGGTTAGGATGTGAAGGAACCACACCACGGCCATGGAGTTTAGCTGGTTGGATATGAGTCGTGCCCTGCCCCTTGGTTTCCAAGCTGGAGTCAGTCCCTTTTCCACTTTGCATTAACTATAGATGTAGCTTATGAGCCTAAAAATTGTGAGATTTGTATTCCCAGCCCTTCAAGAGATTTGTTGTGTGACATCTGGATCACTGCTGGGTTTGCACTAATTGAGATCCTTGTCTGCAGAAAGTTGTCTTCTATTAGATTAGTGCTCCAGGATAACCGTGTACGTGTAAATGCACTGAAAATGATATGAAAAATACACAAAAAGTTCGCTTGCTCTTCAGGTCTTAAAGTTGTTAAAAGAAAATCGAGTCTGAAAGCCGTACATACAGCATTTTATCTTACTGGATAATAAAAGTAACAGTTTTGTGTGGAGCTCACTAGCAGCCCACTGTGACAGACAGACAAGAATTGGAAGAGGTTGCAGTGAAGATCTTTTCTGGGGAGGGCCCAAAGCTGTGAGAGAGGGGGTTTAAGATCCAGCTGCTGCATTTCCCTGCTCCCTCCCTGCTGCCAGAGACACCACAGCTGTAGAGAAGCCTTGCCTTCACTCCACATCCCCATTTCTCACCAGTTACTCAATAACTTCCTTGTTTGGTTTTTGGTCTGCTATTATTCTCATTTTAAGTACTCTCCAGTGACAGAAGTAGAGACCCTGGTTAAAAGAGTTCACTGACAAAATGAAGATGCAATGCAGAAACCAGGGGGAAATGGATGAAAAGAGAGGAGGAGGAAGAAGAATGTCCTGTGTTCTTTTGGTTACATCCTTTTGACAGCTCTCCTGCATTCATATATATATATATATGTCCATCATGGACATCTTGAAGATCTAGTGTATTATTACCACTGTATTACTGCACTACTTGTCAGGTCCATGACAGAAGTGAGCATCCTGATGGGAGAGGATGAGAATGCAAAAAGCTTTCGCTGAAGGTTATTTCATGCATGGAGAGCTGCAAAAGGGATGGCAGCAGAACAAGAGTGGGAAACAGAGAGTGAAAGGATGCCAGGGGCTTTAATGGGGTAGGGGGATGGGAAAGAAAGATCAGAAGGGTATTTGCAGGGGCATGGCTACATAGGGTCGTGATAGCGAAAGGGAGATGTCTGGTTTTTAAGCTATGTAATGGAGGGAAGACAGGGAGGGAAGATAAGGGGGCAGCCAGGTGGTACGTTCAGTGTGATGGAGGCTATTTGTTTTCCAGAAAGGGGTCAGCAACTATGACATCATTTTGGTCCAAATGTGTAGGTTCCCTCCTTCTTAAAAAATACTGCTACTGAGAAATCCCATGGACTGTGGAATTCTTAAGATTGGCTTCCTGCAGCTTCACTTGATATTTGCAATAATTCTCCATCCTTGATTGCCCAGTCAAGTCTCGCACAACTCATCTCTGTGCTGCTCCAAAGACACAGGTAAAACCATGAATTTGGAGATGAGGAGGAAGGTAGCACCACAGCCTGCCCCCTATTGGAGATGGCTCCTGTCCAGATCAGCCAAAAGGCTGCATCTAATATCACCTAACATGCTGTGTGTCTTGGGTTTGCATGGCAAGGTTTCGGTAGCAGGGGGGCTACAGGGGTGGCTTCTGTGAGAAGCTGCTAGAAGCTTCCCCTGTGTCTGATAGAGCCAATGCCAGCTGGCTCCAAGCCTGACCCACTGCTGGCCAAGGCCAAGCCAATCAGCAACAGTGGTAGTGCCTCTGTGATAACATATTTAAAAAGGGGGAAAAAAAAACCCTAAACCAAAACACTAGGACACAAACTGCAGCTGGAGAGAGGAGTGAGAATATGTGAGAGCAACGACTCTGCAGACACCAAGGTCAGTGAAGAAGGAGGGGCAGGAGGTGCTCCAGGTGTTGGAGCAGAGACTCCCCTGCAGCCCATGGTGAAGACCACGGTGAGGCAGCTGTGCCCCTGCAGCCCAGGGAGGTCCCTGGAGGAGCAGATATCCACCTGCAGCCCGGGGAGGACCCCACGCCGGAGCAGGGGGATGTGCCCGAAGGAGGCTGTGACCCCATGGGAAGCCCGCGCTGGAGCAGGCTCCTGGCAGGACCTGTGGACCCATGGAGAGAGGAGCCCATACTGCAGCAGGTTTGCTGGCAGGGCTTGTGACCCCTTGGGGGACCCATGCTGGAGCAGTTGAGCAGTCTATTCCTGAAGGACTGCACCCTGTGGAAGGGACCCGTGCTGGAGAAGTTCGTGGAGGACTGTCTCTTGTAGTTGGGACCCCACGTTGGAGCAGGGGAAGAGTGTGAAGAGTCCTCCTCTGAGAAGGAAGGAGCAGCAGAGATGATGCACGATGAACTGACCACAACCCCCACTCCTCATCCCCCTGCCCTGCTTGGGAGGAGGAGGTAGAGAAAATCGGGAGTGAAGTTGAGCCCAGGAAGAAGAGAGGGGTGGAGGGAAGGTGTTTTAAGATTTGGTTTTAATTCTCATTACCCTACACATGTTCTCACTTCTCTCTCCTACTCAGATTTGATTAGCAATAAATTAAACTCTTTTTCTCCAAGTCAAGTCTGTTTTGCCCGTGACGGTAATTGCTGAGTGATCTCCCTGTCCTTATCTCAACCCATGAGCTTTTTCATTATATTTTCTCTCTCCTGTCCAGTTGAGGAGTGATAGAGTGGCTTTGGTGAGCACTTGGCATCCAGCCAGGGTCAAACCATCACACCATGTCACAGGATGGGACAGAGGTGTGACATGTCAGGCAGGCATGCGTTGCCCATGCTCAGGTAGGTCCTGATCGGTGGCATGCTGCCCTGTAACAGCCCAGGATCCCAGTGTCTCCTGTGCCCTGGGACCTCTTATTTCAGACATCTCTCCTAATCCCATCTTGTCCCTTGCATCAAGTAAAAAGAAATTGGGCAGTACAAAGGAAATAGAAAAAACTTCTAGGCTTCCACATTCTCCACAGAATTAATCATCTCTGGCAGATTTGTGGCTTCCTATGACCCTTGAGTTTTACTGTCTGCTAGCACAGCAGGCACCGATTTTCCTCTCTCTTTCCCCTACAGCAAGTATTACAGTGATCTTTCTCAACAGTGACAGGGGCAGGGCTTATTTCCAGTAAAAGGGCACCATACTTAGCTGCACAGGGTAAGTGAGGTTAGAGAAATAGGTGCATGGGAATAATGAGAGCACAGAGGGCAGCAGACTTTCAATATGTTTATGCAGTTAAATGTAACAAGTTCAGACACTACCATTTATTTTTTCCTATTGTTCACCAAAAAAACCCACCAACCCTCTCTGTTTGCGCTGTTTTCTCTCTGTGAGCACTTTCCTATTTTTCTTAACCTCTGCGTTGCAGTGCAGCTAGACTGTGTACATGAAGATATACTCCCTGCCCTGGGGAAGATCCGAGATAAGCATAGAAGTGGCATACAAATGGCAAGGGGGAGAGAGCGATCTAATCGACTGGCTGCAAGCCTTGTACATTAAGATAGGAAAAGCATACAGAGAAGAGGAAAGCCTGTTTCTGCTGGGAGAAGCACACTGCTCTCCCCCTTCTTTTCTTTGTCCTTGTCTTTTCGCCCTCATCTCCCTCGTGCCCTTCTTTGTGCTTCCCATGCTCAGATGGTGCAGATTTGGGGGAGGCATTGTGAGGGCTGTAGTGTGGCCTGTGCACATATATTGGCTGGTTCATTTGTTTTCTAATTTAGTTTGCTGCCTGTCTCTGTCTCTCCTCATGGCCTTCAGCCCGGCACAGGAACATTGGCTGCTCCTTGCTAAAATGGACTCCATTCTTCTCAGTATCTGGTGAATACCTAACACCTGGTGATGGTCTTTGGGTTTTAACAATTTCATGTGCCTCCCATATTGCACAAAAAGATGGAGAACAGGCTTTTTTTCCCCTCTCCTCCTCCTCTGCTTTCCTCACCCCTGAAACTCCTTTCAGGTGTTGAATCTGAACTAAGCAATACCAAAGGATTTCCTGCACTTTCATTGCACTATATTGTTCTTCTTTGGGTGGAGTTTTTGAAACTCCTCTCTTCAAAACATCTTGAATACCTGAAGTTCAAGAAGGAAGCTGAATGCTTTTGTTTCAGGACAAAGTAAGTATTT
This sequence comes from Pelecanus crispus, assembly GCF_030463565.1. Classification (NCBI taxonomy): domain Eukaryota; kingdom Metazoa; phylum Chordata; class Aves; order Pelecaniformes; family Pelecanidae; genus Pelecanus; species Pelecanus crispus. Next base: position 156,469,458 of record NC_134643.1, read on the forward strand.
CACATTATAAAACGCAAATTCTTTCTCTGGCCCTTCTGTCCAGCTGGAAAATGGTTTGGAGGCATCCAAGCGACCACAGGGCTTCTTGTCTCTTTCTGCTATTCCCAGTTAGCCATAAACCAAAAAATGGGACCAAACCCTGCCTGTGGCACAGTGCTGTCATGGCATTGATGGAAGAGTGTGGCAGATGCTGTTGCAGTGGCCCTGCCACCCTGCCTGCTCCTCCACACTGCCTGTGCGAGGGCAGCTGCCGAAGGAGCAGCAGCACGGCAGCAGCTGTTGGACCCTGCAGCATTGCGTGGAAGAGCCTTCACACTGTCAGTGCTGGAATGGAGCATGTGAGTTGTCTCTGACCAGAGTCTGGCCTCTGATCTCCCAGGCTTCCCCTCTGCACACCTTGGACCTTTCAGCCTTCAGAAATGCCCTGTCATGGAGGGACATTGGTTCATGGATGGTCTGAGTCACTGGGTCTGTGACAACACCCACTATTTGGTCCATGGTCCCACAGGGGACATCATACAGGGCTCCCATTGGTGTTGCAACACACTTGGGCTACCGTGCAATGGGCCCTTGGAGCCGAGGCAATGAACCCTGCTCCTGTGCTTTGCAGGATGCTGTGGTGTGTGCCCAGGAGGAAGAAGGACCTGCCTTCCATCTTGTTGCAGAGCCATGGTCAATGCTTTAAACATATAAAGCCTATGAAGCCCCTGGGACAAAACTCTGGCAGGGTAATGACACAGTAGGAGATGTCAGAGGCCTGACACAAATGCAGTAAACTTCCTCTACCGTGAATATCTTGGCTTTGGAAGTGCTAGCCAGTGGAAAGAAGGACACTTGTCTAGGTGCCTCTGCTCTTCTGATGGCTTTTTTCATCCTCCTTTCTCACAGCCAGTCCTGAAAAACACTGTCATAGAATCATAGAATTTTTTAGGTTGGAAAAGACCTTTAAGATCATCCAGTCCGGCTGTTAACCTGACACTGCCAAGTCCACCACTACACCATGGCCCTAAAGTGCCACATCTATACTCCAGGGATGGTGACTCAACCACTTCCCTGGGCAGCCTGTTCCAATGCTTGAAAACCCTTTCTGTGAAGAAATTTTTATTAATATCCAATCTGAACCTCCCCCGGTGCATTTTGAAGCCATTTCCTCTTGTCCTATCTCTTGTTACTTGGGAGAAGAGACTGACACCCACCAACACTGTCAGACCGCAGCTACCCATTTCACACGTCTCTGAGACAGCTAGGACAAGGGCACTGGAGTCACGCATTCATCCTGGCTCTCACCTAGACCACCTGTGCACACTTGGATGAGTCCTCAAATTCCCCAGCACTCCTCCCCACCACCCCACATTTAACGGTGCTCATTTCTTAGCTCTCTAGGACCTCTCCTCTGCAACAACTGTAGACTCTTCATAGAATTGTAGAACCATAGAATACTTTGTGTTGGAAGGGACCTTTAGAGGTCATCTAGCCCAACCCCCCTGCAGTGAGCAGGGACAGCTTTAACTAGACCAGGTTGTTCAGAGCCCCATCCAACCTCACCTTGAATGTTTCTAGGGATGGGGCCTTCACTACCCCTCTAGGCAACCTGTTCCAGTGCCTCACCACACTCATTGTAAAAAATTTCTTCCTTATATCCAGTCTAAATCTATCCTCCTTTAGTTTAAAACCATTACTCCTTGTCCTGTCACAACAGGCCTTGCTAAAAAGGTTGTCCCCATCTTTCCTTCACTCTGGATTCATCCTACTTAAACTTGTGTGTGTAACTTAAGTGCCTGGTCAGTGCCTCGTCCTCATCATCGTCTCTGTGGTCACTAAAAGGCCAGAGATGGGCACTGTCAGGGGCCAATTCAGATTTGAGGTGGGATGTACTGCTCTGGCATGAATCTGGGCTGCAACTCCCCTTCTCTGAGTCCACGGCACCTAGTGTAAAGGTGCTTCAGCAGGGGCACTTATGGTACAACAAGTTGTCAAGGTGATTTCAGAACTGGACTGTCTTCAACCAAATGTCTGAAATATGGTGGAGACTTTACATCCATGTGTTGAGAGGACTTTGTCTGCGATCTATAACGAAACTCTTCCCAAACGCAATTTAATTGCTTAGCCTGGTAATACGTTGTATATTCCCTGACCTCTCAGAGAAGAAAGCGTGTCTCTTCCTATGGCTGCCACTGCACAGACATCCCTTTTGATACCACATCGCACTCAGAGCGATGCTGCCTTTCTCAGGGCACAGATAATAAAAGTTAAAGACTTGTAAAGTAACTTTTGAAAAGGCTACTTCAAAAACATCTAGCCTCATTAATACAAACCGAGAGCTTCAAAAAGCCATCTTTGCTGACCTAGCTCAGAAAAACACCCAAGATTTAAGCAAAGGAAAGATCCCAGTGAAGTCCATGGGCTTAAAACTAAGGAAGACTACTAGGATCTACACGTATGCAGGGCTAAAAGTAGGCTGACATGCTTTGACAGGGTGAATCCCTGCTGTGAGACTCACTGCGGTGACCCAATTTCTTTGCAGGACTCTGCAGGGGAAATGCACGCTCCTGCAGTTTGTCCCCTTCCTTCGGTGTTGTTAGTTGTGTTTCTCCCAGATAGACCTTCAGAGGGGAAGGATTTTGCTGCACTGCTGAGGGTTTGGGAAATGACACCTCATTTTTGCTGTGCAGTTTAGGAGATGGTTGTTTCATTCTAGCAAAAAACCTGCCCTGCGACTGTCCACGCAGCTTGAGGACTGGAGGGGAGATGGAGCCTCGACTCGTCCCCTTCTCCATCAGGGAGTGACTTTATTGCTGTGGGGTCAGGGATAACTTCCCCACAGCTTGAGCAGGGGTAAAACCTTCCCTTTTTTGCCCTCAAGTAAACCTTGAGACTTAATTCACCAGACAACAGAGACACAATGACCCATCTCCAGAAGCCTGGGCAGGAGATGGGGACGGCAGCTAGGGCTTGTACAAAGGAGGAAAATGGTTTGGTTGTTGAGCTGACAGCTGTCTGAAGACATGAGTAGGTTGCAGATACCTTGTCCCATACCCAGCATTGCCTTTTTTATGCAAATTTATGTGTGTTATTTGATATCCATTTTCCACAACTTCCTCCTGGGTAATGTGCAGTTAAAACTTATATATACTTAGTTAATGCACATTTTATATGTACACACTTCACTGTAGTTCTGCAGATTAGTTAAGCAAAATCTGGCCAGATTCTGCCCTGCCTATGGATTTGTATGGGTGTAAACAGGATCATGACTTATCTGGTGCAAAGTGCTTGGGAAATGAGAAATAAATTTAAAAAAAAAAGTGCATAATTTTTAGTACATTATTTTAGAGCAGAAGATGTAGTAAAGTAAAACATCGTGGAGCAATGACACTCCTGGAGAGCAAGCACTTGAGAAGCCGGTAAGTATATCTCCTTACGTCCCCCATCGCGTCTCTGCTGATGACACGGTTTGCATGACTGCATTCATTCAATCAACTCAATAACATGTAAGGATGTACTTCAGGGTAATTCGGTGCTTGATAAAAAGCCATCCCCAGCTAAGCTACAGCCTGATTCTTGATAGGAAACAAAGCTGCCTGCTTTTTTTCATGGTCATTTTTGGTGCAAATAATGGGTTTGTAGAGCCTCCCTTTTGCCACCAGAGGTCATAAGAAAAACATCTCAGCCTCAGTCGCTCTCCTGGAGGGAGGGAAGTGGAAGAGTCAGCAGAAATATTGTTTCATTCCCGGTAAATAAAATGCAGGCGGTAACAGAAAAGATCCCCAGCAATCGGAAGGGAAGGTGGCAAGGTTAGCAATGCAACCATCAGTCTGCCCATGCGGGAGCTGGAGATGGGCAGCGGGAAGATGGGCTGCTCATACACCGCTGGATGTAACGGAGATTTGTTGACATTTGTTGCCCTTTTGTATTTGCTTGTTCATGAACACTAATGCAGGAAACTTTCTGTGTTTTGCAAGAGGCATGCAGAAGCTAAAAGCCCTGTTGAAACCTGTGTGAATATTCAAAAAAAAGGCACTTGCAGCTTTCCTTAAAATGTGCTTTTACTGTTTCCAGACAGATTTCAGGAATACTAAAAAAACATCTAAGCATAATCAGCAATCGAGAGAGGGAATTTTTCTGGCCATAAAGCCTGGATCAGCTCATGGACAAGAAACAGGAGCACATGACTTCTCTGCCCAGCCGTAAGACATGAAAATTGGAAAGGCAGCAGAAAGCTTAGGATGAAAATCGGCTCAAGTATATCCACACTGTAAAACTTTAAACAGTTATTAAAGTCATGGTCTGTAAACTGTGTGCACATTGTTTGCAAAAGGAAATGTGCTTTCAGACAAATTATGTACGACAAATAACTTCATCTTCTCTCCCTGCCCCTTTGAGCACAGCTGTGGGCAATGTATGTTGGAAAGGAAAGGACTGAGGGTGGCAAATCAAAATTGTCATTTTTTACTTCAGAAAATGTCAAGCCAAGGAACTGTGCTCTGCTGTAAAGCACCACCATGCCTTGGCTAGAACTCCGTGCATTCCTGGTTACTAGTGGCCAGGATTAGTCGTCTTCCCATGAGGAGCACACACAAGGAAAGAGAAATGGCATTAGGCAGAAAGAATGGTACTGATGAGCCAGAATTTCCCAATTCCCTCCACAGTTTTACAACTCTATAGTACACATACTTTCAATATAAGTAAAAAGGAGTAATTATATTGGTATTTCAAAAAAACCCACCAGTTGCTCTGAGAAAGTCCCACAGTCTGTTTTTACTGAGAGATAAGGCTCTTGAAAAAGAGGAGGTTTATTTCTCAAAATTGGTAAAACACATTTCTGAGCATTGACTAAAAATAAGCTTCATCTTGCAGTGAGTTATTACTTACTACTCTGAAAGAGAAGTTTATTACAGAAATCCTGACAGCTCGTTAACTACCTTACTAAAGAATGGTTGTGCTATAATAAAACTCCCATCACTCCACCTTTGCAGCAAAAGAAAAGATAAAATGAACAGACCGTTTACATATTGTGTTCGATCAACAGTCACAGGAACACAAGCCCCCATGTCTCAGGTCGATGCCACAGTGGGGTTGCGGTGGGCCCTGGGAAATGCCTGCCTCCTGCAGAGAAAGGCCACCAGACCAGGGCTCCTCCTCGCCTGCCCCTCAGCTACCTCCTTCAAGCACTTCTCAGTCACCTCCATCAATGAGGGTTTCTTTCTGCGTCCCCGTAGTAGGGGGCTGCTGGGGTGGGCAATGGTTTCTGAGACACATTTGCCATTTCTAGCAGCTCCCTACAGAAAAGCCGCAGGTCCACCTTCTGTCCCTCTGAAGCAGTATCAACCTTCCCTTTTTGTTGAACCTGTTCCTAAAAATCTCCCATAAAAGAGGCTCCAGGATTTAAATACATCTCACTGATGCAAATCAGGCCAATTATCTTGTGTCCTGCCCTTAGCAGAGAGAGGGAGTTTGATCTCCCTCCTTCTCATAACCTTTGATGAGCTGGGGGACTGGTATGGGTTCCTGACCTCCCCTCGCCCCTATCCCCCAGTCCTCCCCACAGTAGGCACAGCAAAATCTATGAATTCATGCAGAAATAATATTTTGTAACTCTCCTGCCATACTTATTTTTCTTCTCTACTCTCTCTGCAGCTTGTCATATCTTTCTTTGAAGCGTGGTTATCAGCCCTGGATAGAGTAACATTCTAGTGGGGACCTTATCATTATGGATCAGAGCATGTTAAATACTTCTGGTGTCTTGCATATGACATTTCCGCCAGTAAATGCAAGAATGGGAGTTGTCTTTTCTGCAGCACCATAACACACACATTTTTAGCTTGTGAATCACAGTAATTGCTGAATTATTTTCCACTCTACTGGTGACTTACCATTAGTTCTCCATTGTGTATTTCTGTATTCACATCTTATGACTAAAGGAAGCTTTTTCCATTTCTTTTTACTGAACACCCTGCAGACCTTGGATCACTTCTCCAGCTTGTCAGAATCATTTAAAATGTTATCCCTGTCCTCCAAACTACTTGCATCCCTTTCCAGTTTGCTGTCATCTATGAATGGCAGAAAAAATGTTTTCTTTTCCATCCTACAAGTTGCTTAACATGACCAAACCTAAGGTAAATCCCCACTGAACATTATTTGAAATACATCCCGGTTTGACAAAAACCCCCAAACCTCTAAGCATGTTTTTCCCTCAGTGTATGTGTCCACCTATGAGCTAGGTGTCTAAGCTGCTGTTACAGTGGGTGGAGGCTGGAGAGCTATTCAGTCCACCCTCAGGTGGGCAATGAGTGGTAAGGTGAATTTGTCTTCTGGACTGTACAGTGATGCCCTCAGGGCAGCCATATGGGGCTGGCAGATCTGACACAGGACCTATGGGATGTCCACCCCCCTTTGAAGAGGTAGCTGAAAGTCAGCCAGGAGGCATCTCAGATGGTACTAGGATGCCTTTATGTGGGCAACTCCATTCAGCCCTCGATCTCCTCCCTACAAAGGAAGCTTAGATGGCTAGGTTGCGAGTAGACACCTACACGGTAAACAAGAGACATTTCTATGCATGAATCTGAGGCTGAATCTTGTCCTACCTATCTTCATTTTTGCTTTGGGGAATACAATGTAGAGCAGTGTGAAAAGCCATATGAAAGTCAAAGCAAATTATGTTTGTTGTTATCCCCTAGGCCAATTATTTAGTCAAAGACAGAAATTAGATTGGTTTGACATGATTCTTCTTGATAACTCCATGATTGCTGGTTTTCAATCACTGTATTATCCTTTAGGTGCTTTGGTGGTGTTTACTTATATAACCAAATAATAATATAACCACAGTTATATTCCCCGAGCTCTACCTCCTTGGACTGTTCCCCACCTTTTAAAAACATGTGCCATATTTGCCATTCTACACTTCTCTAAGACATCACATAAGCTCTTGAAGATAATTGTTAGATAAATAGAAATCGCTTCAGCAAGCTCTGCAAGTTCTTCAGTGTGTGTTTCACTGGGTGTAACCAATTTGAATAATTCTACTTATCTAAATGTTGTTTAGACTCTTCTTTTGAAAGTTCATCCTGCATTTCTATTCCCCTATTAAAACAGTGATAAATATTTAGTCCTAATTAACCTTGTTTTGTCATGACTGAGGCTGTTGAATACTTTGGCCATTGTTGCCCTTCTCCCTTGTGAGCTGCTGGACCTGTGTTTTCTTTTAACTCCTCTTGCTTTCCCTGTATTTCTCAATGTCCTCCCTGCTGCTTGTTGTTTGTAACACATTTTACAGCTTGGCCCTTCTGAATTTAATATTATGTACTGTGGACGTGAGGACTTAGTGGAGAAAGGTTTTTTTTCCTTCCTGAGGACCAGATGCTGCATTCAGTTACTATTAATATTATCTGACAACAGTATTGGAAACCAATGATGTCAGGTTTTGGCTTTAGCGCACCAGTGCTATGTTGCTGCTTGATTACTTCAGCCGTATGCATGAAATGGTGTACGATTGCTTTTTTGCAGGCTGTTTTGAAATAGTCCTTATGTAACAATGGATGATATGAAGCCAAAAATGAAGGATACAGGCAATACCCCTGGTATAATTATCTTTAGTTTTGCATCTTTGCTTCCAGCATCTGCTTTCAGGACATCAAGATCATTTTTCTATCATGGTTTCCCTTGTACTCACCTCACATAGCAATCTAGACATTAAGGATAGCTATTAAACAAGGTCCTGTTGGAAAAATTATTTGGGTTTGTTGTTTTGTCTTTTTTTCTTTTTTTTTAAATTCTGGTCAATTCCAAATGTTTATTCAAACTATAGAATTTCTGGAATCATTGAGAATGTCCAGCAGCAAAAGGCAAACATACTTGCTAATGCAAGTAGCCCGTCATTCAGCATGGTTGGGATTAAAGTTTAAAATGGTCCTGGATGCAATCTTTTGAACTCCAAATTATGGCTCACTTGATAGATTGATGCAGAAAATGTTTACACTTCATTATGCTGTAAGATGATGGATAAGCTCACAACTGCACTTGATCAGTGAAGTGTAGGAACAGGTCAGATGAAGTAGCAGATGGAGCCGGCTGAGAAATGAGGATAGAAAGTTAATTGTGGCCAAGATTAATTTCCTCTATTTGACTATGTGGGAGAAGGGTTTGAAATTGTTTGGAAGGTGTTTCTAATTTCAGAAGACAATAATAGTATTTAGCACTGCACATGACTTTAGGCATGTAAATTTAATCTATAGATTTCAAAGCACTTCACAAACACAGCTGTTAATCTTCTTGCTCATCTTTGGAAGGGGAGGCACTGACAAGCTAGTGAACTGTCACTTTGCCCCAACTTTTCACAGTAGTCCACAGCAGGTCCGATGTAGCGTCCTGCTATCCCCGGTTAGCACATCCTCACACCAGACACAGAAAGCCACCTCTGCTCTTAATACCATTGGAGAAAACCATAAATGGGCTCTGTTACTCCTGGAGAATCCTTCTGAGTCCCAAGTGAATGGGCAGGACTGCAACCTGTCTCTGGCAGTTAATTGGCAACTTGCTTAGATAGCAGCACTCTGAACATGCAGTGTCCCCACAAATTGATCAAAGAGTGAAATCTGGCTGCATCCAAATGGACGGACACAGGAGTGCCTTTGACCACACCTTGGTGCTGTGTCAGGATGAGACCCTGGTACCTAACACCTAAATGGGCCTGATGGCACCTTCCAGCCAGGTCCCCAGTCTGGACAGCTGGTTTGTCAGGACTTTGGAGTCATACACATACACCTGGCATGCAATTGCCTTTGTGCATCTGCTGTGTGCAGAACATACAGGCATTTGCACAAAAGCACAGTGAAAAAAAAAAATTCCCATTAGCTATGTGGAAACTGGACAATTTCTGTGCTTTTTTGCTCAGTTATGTATTTCCTTCTTGCTCTTAAACATTGCAAAGGTTCCCACATGTCACTGAAGTTCTTCATGCTCTGTTCCATAAATGCACATGCAATGTCTGGTCATCCCGAGCATAGGTGACACTCCTCTGTAGCTTGTCATCCTCTATGCCCCTCAGAAATCACTGACTGATTTCTTGCCCATTGAAATCAAAGGCCAAAATCCTGGAGACTTCAATGAGGCCAATACTTTTTCCCTGTGTCTCTGCCATTGTTAAGCAGAAGCCATTTGGCTTTAGATACCGGGTGTCTCATCATTCTGAATAAGCTGCCAGAAGAAAGGAAAAAAGAACACTTTTTCAATCATTTTAGTTCTTCAGGAAATCTGGAGTTTTACGTAGATCTTTCAGTTTTCTCAGTATGTGTCCTGTCAGTTTGCCTCCTCTGAGACAGTCCAATTATGTATGTGTTGCAGTCATATTATAAAACAGCCATTTCACAAAATAACTGATTTCACAATGTGATTGCAATATATTAAAAATACCACTTTCAGTGTTTACAAATACTGACGGCTTACAGGGGCACTCACAGAGCAGATGGGCACCTTTTCAACTAGTGTTCACCAATTTGGGGTACTTCACTGGAGAAGAGATTTTTGTAAAGGGGTGTGTAGCTGTGTGCTGTTGTTAAGAGGATGACTTTTCTTGAGTAACACAGTCAGATGTAGTCCTAATCATGGCAATTGAATAGCACATCTCCTGGCATCTACTAGCGGTGTAAAAGTTGCAGATAATATTCATCACATCAAAGTAATGAGAACTAGTGTGGGGCACACATGTGCACTCATGCTCTGAATGGGAAAATAAACGAACATGTAAATAATGGCATCTTCTTATATAAACCTGACTTCTCTGCACACTTTAGGTTCTGTACATTTAAAGGAAAGAAAGGGCAAAAAATATTCAGAGTATTACTATATCTAAGAAGCCCAAATTTTGAAAAATTATTGAAATAAGGCATTGTTATTGTTGTAATAACATCTTATAACAACATAGTAACCTATATGATGCAATATATATGATGTAACTGTATATTACCTACTTCTTCTACGGCACTTTTCACCCAGAGATATCAACATGCCTTACAAAGAGCAGTATTAGTATTGCTATTATAATTGCTATTATCATGAGCCAACAAGAAATGTGCGTGTCTGCACAGTGCAGATGAACCCAATCAACGTATGTGTACAGAACAGAAATGCCTATAAATATTCATCTGAAATATTATTTCAATAGCACATCACATATCAACAAAATTGAAGCAATTTTTATAAGGGGTGAAGGGAAATTATTTTCTACCATTTTATTCACTCAGTATGGGTGACACTAGAGAAAAGGACAATGAGGACCATGAAACTAGCATTGATCTTCACATATGATTGATCATTTAATTGTAGTAGCCTTTCATGAAGCTAAATAATTGCTAGTTGATACAGAATTGTACTCAAGATTTACAGGGTAAACACCCATCACATTTTAGACATCACACAATAGTCCAAGATATAATTATCAGTTCATCATTAGTATTGTTAAACATATCACGTAGACACTGGAAATAAATACCAAAATACCAAAACCTCAAGCAGCATCCTAATTGAAATGAAACAACCTTCATATTCAGGTTATTGAGTAATTTAAAATTAGTATATTTAGCCACAACTCTTGCTAAAACAGAAGCATGATCCGATGTTTTGGGGTAAACTATTACATTGCTGTGAAGAAAAACTGTCAAGATAATAAAATGTGGGAAGCAACAGAGAGGTGAACTCCAGTAGTGGTATTGCTAGACTATGTTATTAATTTTGGATTAGGTGTGAGTGATGGGTTTAACATTTACACTAGAGATCAGGGTGGAAGGGTTCCATCCAATTCTTCTTTATCAAAAAATGGCCCCCTTTATGACCTCTCTGAAGACCGATATGTGAAAAATTTATAGCTAAATTATATGATGCTGCTAAAGCTCTGGCAAATAACAAAGGCTGTTGGCGATGATAAGTTGCAGCACACAGTAGAGAAATCTTCCTTGTGCAGATTTTACCACCATTTTTAAAAAAATGGTGGAAAAAACTTTAGAGAAATGGGGAATATGTTTGAGAGCAGAGCAAGTGATTACCTTGTTCAGCCAAAATCTTGCCCAGAATGCAGTTGGTAACCATCTGCCTTCATACCATTTGTCTGTGGCTCTGGCTGTGCCTGACCTACATGTGACACTTCTGAGCAGATGTGAATCAGGATACAACAGATGAGAGAACGTCAGCCCCTGCCAAAAGGACTCCACACATATTGGGAAAGATGAATACCAATAAATCAGGATCAGATGGGATGCGTTGTGCAGCTTTTTCAGAGTTGAGAAACAGTTGAATTGTTTTATCTATTAAATGAATCGATAAAAGATTTAATAGTAATATGTCTCCCTGCTGTATTTGTCTTAAGTGGTAACACAACATTTGTGTCCACCTAGGACCAGGGCGTTAGAGACTGAAACACAGGTCTGATGCCTGGAAATCGAGATCCACCAAAACGACATTAATTCCATCCTATTACCTCCCACTTACCTTCTATTCATACTTCATTTAACTTGTATGAGTGAGCAACTGAGGCGCAGTATCAGAGTTCACAGGCTCAGAATATATTTTTAAGGTTTTTCAGGAAGTAGATAAGGGAGGAAGAAGGGGATACACGGAAGGTTTAAACACAGATGAGCTGAATGCATGTATGTTGGAAGGGGGGTTCTGAATGTACATGGAACCTATGTGACAGCCGAGACAGGAGAAGTGCTGTGCTGTCAGCAAGCGTCATGTAGAAATGGAGATAACCATGTGTTTGGCTAGTATCCCTTATCTGTCTGATACAAAGCAGCCTGCACCTCTTTGTTTAAATTGTGGGAGATGGCATTTTGTGGCAGGCACTTGTCGCTTGGAAGAGGTGTTGCATATGGTTCATTGGGAGGAGTTTTTGAGGGATAGGCTCCCTCATGTTAAGAATAGCAGTTAAGGCTATGTATGGGACTGAAACTTCAAAATCACTGTCTTTCCAATATTAGTTTCACAGTTCTACAAAGTTCTTCTTAATGTAGTGGGGTCTTTAATTGTTACAGTGTCTTTTAATGAAGCTCCATCTAAGGATCTGTTTGCAGCTGGACAATACCTCATTAAAAATACTTTGTGTAGTGACTTCTTTATACAAAGAATGAAAATAGTTTTCTCATCTAATATCTGGGTGTCCTACAGCATCAGTGAATTTATCACAGGCAAATCATAAGCATTTGTATCAGCTGGATACACGATGCAGTTAGCTACACGATTTTAAATAGGAATGCCAGATTTTTTCTTAAAGAAAACAAGTGGGAAAAAAACAGAAGCAAAATTGATGAGAAAATGGAATACATTTGATTTAATAAGGGCACATGCATCTTTTCAAAGACAGCTGAATAAATCTAGAACAGAGGGATTTGTCTCCTTTTTTGTATAATTAAGATTATTAATACCAATAGTATTAATTTAGCTCAATGTTATTTTAATCCCAATATGTTTTTAGAATCAGAGATGTCTCTGATGTCCTTGAACGTACATGAAAGCTGTACATTAGAAATAACATGTTTTCCCCAGTACTGACTCCCCCACTGCATTAATATGCTCTCACAGATCCCTGCATTTCCTACTCCCAGCTCAGTTTTGCACCTATTGCAGAATTTACCGAGAGCTACAAATCTAAATGCTGTGATCTGAATGGTGATTGCTTCAGTAAATTATGTTACGTTATAGTAAGCTGCATTAGGACTCTTTCCCTGGAGCATACACTTTCCAGGCCCACCAGGTCTGTGTGTGTTCTCACAGTCCTTCCCCAGTGATCTACAGGAACCGAGAAGTGATATTTCTCTCTATGCAAATGTTCAAAGAGTAGAAAAGAGCTTTTTGAATCGTGCTGTTTGGATCACACTCTCTTGATCTCTCTGAGTGCTGGCTGGTCATGTTGTTCTGGTTTATCCTTTTTGTTAATGGATGGTTAATATGCAGCTAATACTTGAGTAACACTGCTGGTACCTGCCCCGAGTTGGTCAAGTGGCTATTTCCCAGAGGCTTGTCTTGTATAAAAGGTAAGGCGGGAGGAATTACCGTGTTTCATTCAAAACTCCCAGGCACCTTGCAGCTGAGACAGGACCTCCCAGTGATATTTTAATCCTGCATTTTTCATGAAAGCTACAAGGCCTTCTAGTTAACTTGATATTTAAAGTAAGTAGCAGCAATTTGTAGAACCCAGTAATAAAATTACATCAAAATGACAGTCTTTAAGACAGAGCAAGGAAAAATTGTAATGCTTTCTTCTGCACTAATGATTTCAGAGGTGTAGCTAGACTTTCGGGAATAAGGCTACATAAATTAATTTTTTTGTGTGGTTTTTATTGGCGCAATCTTCTTGCAGGTTTTCATTATAGCATTTAATCTTCAAGATTTCCGTAAAAATCACAAAACAATAGATTAACCTCAGCACTAAAGAAATAACCCTTTTTTCCCTGGAAGTTTGTTTAGTAGGCTAACTCTTCTCCTGTTTGGAGAAATACACACAGAGAAAGTAGAGACTTACGCCACCAGAAAATTTTTGACAGAACCCCAGCAACGACTGCCAAACTGTCTAAATGGTCTCAGCAAAGCGGGTTGTCCTTGGTATTTTGTGGAATTAGTGCCAGACACTAATTCCTGATCTTTCTGATTCAGAGGGTGCAATTCACCTCACCTAAAAGTAGGCATCTACAAAGGAGTTGTCTTTATCAGAGCTGTTCTCCTAGCCACTTTTTTCTTATCAGCAGAGAGAAATGAGCCCTTCTCCCTTGTGATTCATCTTGTCCTAAGGTAATCATCCAAACCAGATCAGATGACTCATGAACTAGAAATGCATGTTTCTATCCATTAGTCTAGGAAGAGAACCCTAGTCTAGCTCAGGTGGAGACATCTACCTGGCAGATGCCTCAGGTTAGGCAAGATGAATGCTATCAAGCGTCTCTCCAGCATTTCTGTGTCCTTGGTAGAGTAGACAGGAATAATTTGTCATAAAAGAGGAAGTCTGCATTCAAAACAGGATCTTCCCATGTAATAGTTTGCTACAGGGCTTGGTCCCTTTCTTTCTGGAAGGAAGAACTGAAATAGGGCAGCTTCTCCTGCAGTGACAAAACATAGGAGACAGAAGTGGTTGCCATAAAAATTTAGGGATGCAGCGAAATTGCACCCTGCTGCTCTAACAAAGGATTCATCTTTCTGTATTCCAGGAAGAGATTAAAGGGAACCATTGCAGCACCATTCAGAACAAAGACCCTCTGTACCCCTCTCAGCACTCTGCTTATTTTGGGGTGGGGTGGGAGGGTGGGATGTTGTCAGGGATTTGTGTTATCTGAGTGGGAGGGAGGAAAAGAAATAACAAGACGACATTTAAAACTGATTGATAAATTCCAGGTGTGTCTTTGAAGAATACTAAAATACTCTATTTCCTTTTGTTTACAGTATTCTATATATTCTATAACATCTATTCTAAAATAGATCTGATGGGAAAAACAGAGCATACCTCCATATTTATTGCATTTCTAGAAATGCGTCTGTATTTATTACTGGCATCTGCTCTTGGTGACAGCTCTTGTGTAGAATCCAAAAGTCCTGAATAACACTTGGCTTTCTGTATTACGGTAAAAAAAAATTGCTTTTGCAGGCTCACAGCAATTAGCAGAAAGATTGTATTTTGTTCTGCATGCCCTTTACTAGCAGTAATCCAATATTGAATTGCCTCAGAGGGTCTCAGCAATAACTGGGTCAAACTCTCTCATAACTGTGTCCGCTTGACCTGGAAAATTGACACTACCATAGGAGTGCACAGTATATATGTATACTGTCGAAACACCGTGTGTATTTCAATCTTGCACTCAGTTCTCCATTTATTCACCTTCCTTTTATGATTTATTTGAAGTTTGTCCATACCTCAATTTTTTTCCAACCTATTTAGCCTCTAGATAAAGACCACTTAGCTGCTAGCAGAAGCAAAATTCATCTTCATGCAGCATTTATACTGAGCATGTTCTAATTAAGTCAGTTAAAGTAGCTATCTGCAATTCAGCATGTCTGAACAGCTCTCCATTCATCAGTGATCTCCTGTAAACATTTAGGACATCTTGACCTTGACTAGCTGTGAGTGTAGAAAATGCAACATGACTGAGATTCATGGCTGCTTCTTGGCAGTAAGGTGGCACCGTTTTAAGCTGCTACTCCAAGTTAGTCCCAGTCATGAGTGCAGAGAGCCAAGAGGAATGGCAGCAGCTCATGGAGACCATGCTGAGGTCCCACAGCAGGAACAGGGTGCCAGGTTGGGGGAGTCTCTTGGTAGGGTTGGAGATGTGATGCGGTATGATGTAGAGTCTCCATCTAATACACAGGAAACTAGGTAAACCATATTTTTCTACTGTGTGAACGAAATATTTTCTCAGTTGGTTTTGCAGAAATCCAATATTTTAAAAGCAGGCCCAAATTCAGCTGGCATAATCTTCCCCCACCTACACCCTTTTAGCCAACTCTCAGAAGCTGGTGTGCATGCCATCAAGGTTTCTTCATTATCACAGTCTGAACGTTTCACTGCTTCTATCTACAACACCCAGAAATATTTTCTGGTTTGGAAAGTCCATACATAAAGTTAACATTTTAGTAAATGTTAATATCTAGGCTTTTGAACCAGCAGAACAGGTTATACTGAAAAATGGGTGGTTTGCATGCATGAAACCATGACAGAGAAGAAAGTATCACTGCTCATGTTCCCGTGTTTTGCCTGAAGTCCAGAGATTAAAGCAATCCCTAGAATACGTGAAATCCAGTTCTTATTCCTGTCATAACCAGAATGGATCTGAACCTACATTTCTTACCCCCCCCCCCTCCAGAGTGCCTAAACACCAGGCTGCGTAATATAAGGATGCTCCTGTCAATGCCGCTCCTCTTCATACCTAAAAGGTTATTGGGGTAGGAACTGGTGCCCTGGTATCACAAGTCCCAGACAAATGCCCTGACCTCCGCTCCATCCATCTTTCTCTCCCTGTCTGCCTCTGGCTCAATTTATATTTAACCACTGAGCCTTTGTATAAAACAAGCACTACATTCTTTACTTCCTTCCCTGCATTTTGAATGCTGTCTGTACTTTGCAGTTCATTTCATAAGGGATTAAAATGCTTGAAATAGATTTGATATGTTTTCCTTCAGCCTGAAGTGATAATTGTTATCATGCTTCTACAAGAGAAATTTTTAAAAAATTTAATTTTGGCTCACACTTCATAGCTGCTGGTTTTAAGTTTTTCAGTTTGAGAGATGAACTGAAGAAGAAATTTTTTAAAAAATCCTAATTTCTCTTTGTTCTGTTCATTATACTATCTGCTGTCAACTGCCTTGAGGTTTGGTAAGGTTTCAGATACTGAATGTCCTTGCCAGTTGAGACTAAGCTTAATAATTTAACAGCATTTTCAGTGTTCAATGCCAGGAGAGTTTGAGCTTTTAAGCCTGCTAGTTGTAGTTGCACAAAGTCCTATTACACAGTATAAAATGCTCATAATTTCCAATCTATTAAAGCAGTCTCTTTGCATTCTGCTCTTATTCCCTGATGTTAAAAAAGTGCTAATTAAGCAAAATTAGTTCAACTACAGTTTTATTTAAGGAATGTTGCTTAAATTTATCAAAAACTACCACAGACAAAAACTTTGCACATGAGGTAAAGTAAGATAAATTTTAACTCTCAAGGAATGGCTAGAGATATAATCAGGAGCTTATTATGACCTAGATATTTTTGGCATTCATATATAGTTAGCAAATAGGTTTCCTGTATGTCATCCCTCCAGCAAAAGAGAGTTGAGGACAGGTGGATTTTATAATCCTATCCTTATTCCACTCCATGAAAGCTAAGGATCACAGTGAACGAAACATATTTTTCATGCAGAAAAATCACAGTAAGAGACTTCCTCTAGCAGCATGCTTTCCCTCTCATCAATTGGCTAAGGATACATCCCCTGAAGGGGTGAAGTTCAGAAACAATGAGGATCCAGAGAGAGGTAGCAGCTTCAGGCTCTTCTACAAAGAAGTCCTGATGAACATCCTGTGCTTTGCCTATTTTTATCTCCATTGTGCTCAAAAATTTCATAAAAGCCCCTATTAAACCTCAGTAAAGAACAGCTATAGGCAGGAAATGAAGCTTTGATGACATTAGGCTAAAGTTATGACCAGCCTTGTGAGGTTTGGTGACCTGGGATGAAAAGTGAGCCTTATATGCATTCATATATTAAATACATACACATATGAAAAAAAAACCAAAACACCAAACCCTCACTGATGACTATTTGTATAAGTAGGCTTTTTTTAAACAGAAAGTAGTGACGTGATTATGCTTTTGATCTCACTGACAAATAAAGGCTCTGGATAGAATGAAAATAGCAAAAATATAGAAGATGAAGACCTGGATGAGAGAGACATGGTGCTGCCTAGAAGCCTGTCACTGGTGAAGGCGGTATTTTCTGCTGAGACCACATCCAGGACATGACCAACTGGCTGCTAGGGAATCGATGTCCTGGCATACATGTCAGGGGCTTGTGCCATTTAAGAAGCCCTTGGCTCTCCCAGCACTTCCATCTGCTGCTCCAAAAGAGCGCAGCTCTTCAGCAGCCCTGTGTCGTATCTCCCAGCCCCACATTTTCTATCCATCCAGATTCTTCCAACATCATTAGACACTTGCATTTAGTAATAGACCTCTAGAGAGGCCTAGACTGCCACTGTCTGGTGCCAGCCACCTACATGGGGACCCCAAAATGTAGGGCTCCTCACCAAGAGTCCAAACTTACACCAACCTTTAAGCAATTGTGATGAAGCTAACAAGAACAGCAAGATGTTAAGGAACTAATACTGATTATAAATTAAAGGGAATCCTATTTGACAACTAAATCCTATTAAAGTAAGCATGTGGATTACAAACAGAATGGCTGATAATGAAATGGGCATGTGGAAAATGTTCTATAGGCCAAAAACAAGTGAACACAGAACAAGTCTTAACACAAGATGAGTGTTAAGGCTTATTAACAGTTCACTTCAGTTACTGTGGTGGCTGGTACTGCGAATGATCATACTGGAGAAATGACATGGCAGACAAAGTGACTAGCCCTTGTATATGCCTTATTTGTTTTGCAACAGCAGGAGCCTGACCATTAGTCACCAAAGGCAGGATTCATCAAATGTCTGTACCGCAGACACCTGTATGTGATCTGGTCACCCTATCTTACAAACCAACACATCAAGGACACAAGTCTCCTCACTTGTTTTAGATATTCCCCTCAGGGTGGTGTTGGTAGACAGCCGGCTGAACATGAGCCAGCAGTGTGCCCAGGTGGCCAAGAAGGCCAACAGCATCCTGGCTTGGATCAGGAATAGTGTGGCCAGCAGGAGCAGGGAGGTGATTGTGCCCCTGTACTCAGCGCTGGTGAGGCTGCACCTGGAATACTGTGTCCAGTTTTGGGCCCCTCAATACAAGAAAGACATTGAGGTGCTGGAGCGTGTTCAGAGAAGGGCAACAAAGCTGGTGAAGGGTCTGGAGCACAGGCCTTATGAGGAGCGGCTGAGGGAACTGGGGTTGTTTAGCCTGGAGGAGAGGAGGCTGAGGGGAGACCTTATCGCTCTCTACAACTCCCTGAAAGGAGGTTGCAGTGAGGTGGGTGTTGGTCTCTTCTCCCATGTAGTTAGCGATAGGACGAGAGGAAATGGGCTTAAGCTGCGCCAGGGGAGGTTTAGATTGGATATTAGGAAAAATTTCTTTACAGAAAGGGTGGTCAAGCATTGGAACAGGCTGCCCAGAGAGGTGGTGGAGTCACCATCCCTGGAGGTGTTCAAAAAACGGGTAGATGTGGCACTTTGGGACATGGTTTAGTCCAGTCTACACTTGATTGGCTTAGAGCAGACTTGGTAGTGTAGGTTAATGGTTGGACTGGATGATCTTAAAGGTCTTTTCCAACCTAAACGATTCTGTGATTCTATTCTATGAAAGAGGCCCTACGAGTGCCCGTTCCCCTCCAGCAGCTATACTGGGTGGCCTGCTGAGGTGGGCAGAGGGGTCCCACCCAGAGCTACCTGTGTGCTGCACCACTTGGTGCCTTCTTACACTGGCACACACCAAATCCAACAGGACTGTAAAAATACAGCTAGAGAATTCAACCTTTATGCTAAAAAGGGGGATCTCACAAAATGTTGAGGTTATTGCCTGTGTGTTTTAGGGTCCTGGCTCTCAAGCATTGCCGACGTTAGATAAACAGATCTGCTGAAGATTTCACTGAACTTGCACTGGCCCAACAAGCTCAAGCCGTGAGCACACAACTGTGGCCTGGTGTGGAACCATGACATCATATTTCATGTTGTTGTGGGGAGAGCACCCTCACTGAGGTGCAGTGCTGTGCAGCGCTGGCTGTCTTGTGCTGAGGACCTGAACTTGTGCCACCAGGGCTGCATGGTGTGATGTGGACACACTGGTTTGTTCAATGGTACCATGCTCTTGCAAGCTTTACAGACACCATCTGTCACAAACTATGTCCCACCATTGAGTAAAAACCAAATGCCACCTCCAAGCCATCAGAAAAAAAAGCAAAGGCAAACCCCAGCAGCCTGACACTTTTACAACATCCCCACTTAAGAGCGTGCAGCAGCAGATGAAAGGCAGGCTCAGCAACTCGTATTCAAGCAAAGGGACACTTGCAATGTTGTGGGAAAGGAAGACAGATGGGATGTCTCACTGTGAAAGTGCCCTGCTATAACAGTGCACAGCCATTTCACTGAGACAGCCGCAGACATCAGATGCTGGGGAGGAGGAGTTACACTCAGTGAAAGGGAAGTTACTTAGCGTCCTAGAAGATATTTGTTATATTATATTATTTTCTCACTCTGTATGCTCAAAAAGCAATGCTATGGGAGAAATTCATTCTTGCGGATTATCTACTGTCCAAATGAACAGAGATTCAACAAAGACTGAAATAAATCCATAATGTGTGTACTATCTATCTACGTTCCAAATCAATATTAGAGATGGGCTACCGGTGTGAAAAGCTAGAGATCCAGGCCAGAGATGCATGCAGTATTACAGGGATGGAGAGAAATCTATATGCTCAGTGTATTTATCTACATTCTAAGCCAATATTAAAGCTAGTTTACTCATGTGAAAAATAAGTGCTACATAGTTCAGAGGGGGAGAACACATCAATAGCTGTACTGTGGAGATGTGTGCTAAATAACAAAGATCGCCTTCATGCCATGCCTATCTAGTGTATCTCTATTGTGTAGAGAAATCCTGCACAAAATGCTCAAGTTAAGCAGTCTTTTGGAAAGAAGAATATTTATGGTTTCTGTTCATTTTCTTCCAAACTTCATCAGGAGCTGCTAGAAGTTATTATCTCAGCGTTCTGTCTCCGCCTTGGTGTTTTCTACCACCCTCATCATGGTAGTGGGTGGCCTCACTACGCCCGAGGAGAGCAGCGTCGATGTGCCTCCACAGGGACCAGCCCTTCCCTCTGTTGCTGGCTTCCTTCCCCTGTGACCACCGGCGGTGGCTTCCTCCCTCCACACTTCGCTGCTTGCCCTGCCTTTGCTCCGTTGTACTTGGAACTGTTGAGCTTGACAGTTCTGCAGCACATGAAAAAGGAGAGGCAGGTGAAGTCTGATCCACCGTATCTGATTCTCTGGGATTTGGTTGTTCAATAGCAATAACTGCTTCTTTTGCCAGCAGTCATGGCAGCATGGCTGGCACAGAGTAGGTGTAGGGAAAAAAAGGTCTTCTCTTTAACGCAAGGCTTGCCTGGTCCCAGGCTTCCTTATCGCTGACCTTTTACCCCTCACACGCATGTCATTTTATTGTCTGCACACACAAAGGTTGCCTCCTTCAAGCACCAGGCTTGCACAGGCTGCCCTGCCCTGCTGTTCCTTTTATCCCTCCTCTGCCTTTGCAGGGATCTTTTTCCTTTTAGCTTATCAACACCAGGAGGGGCCGGCTAAGCTGAGCCCTTACTCTTTTTCTATGACTGCTCTCTCGCTCCCATCAACACCTGTCTACTTCATAAATTAATCCAAAATCAATCAATAACCCAATAAGATAAGCCATGTCCCTTGCTTTGCACACACATTTATCTTGCTCTGATTAATATCCCAACAATGAGTCACCAGCCGTTTAGCCTAATTTGGCGAACTCTACAATAGACTAGCCTGTTCTGGAGTTCACCATTTATTTTCCATGTCAACAAAAGAGCCGTTTCTTTAGAAAAGGAAAATGCCCCGATGCCCCACTCAACATATTCAGGCCCTGATGAATAATTTATCCCCAAATAAGGCCCCTCCTTATCAAAATAATGTTTAATATGAGCATTTGAGGGCAGCTTACAAGAGTACCTTGCAATCTTGTGCAGTATCAGTAAGGTGCAGCAAATCTGTAAGGGAAAGGCATATTCAAGCAGCCCTGGGAACGCTGTATGTAAATTTTGTTGGGTATCTGATCTGCGCTTAGTCCTGAACTTGAACTTGATATAACTGGCACCTGCTAAAGATTCAGATACAGCTCTCCCCTCTTTGCCTCTAAAAAAGTTCTCCTGCATATATGCAAATGAAGGTAATCAAACCCCACTGTCTGCATGGCTCCTCTAAAGCCTTTTTACAATTAATTTCTCCCTGAGAGGACTGTCAGATCTGTTGGCTGGTAATGTTGCAGCTGTGAAGCCAGGGAAACTGATTTCAAAAGTCCAGGAGAATAGACTCTTTGTTTTTATAAGTGTGAGGAGATGCAGTGATTTTTGTCAAGAGCTATACGTAACAGGCAGGTTCATGTTCATGTACGTAACAGGCAGTTCATGTTTTCTACCATAGGCACTGCAGCTAATGACGGAGAGAAGAGTGGTTTTGGAAGGTGCCAGACTCAGGTATTACACTATTGGAAATGTGGTGAAGAAAGCATGCACCATTTACATACGGGCAACATCTTTTTATTTCAAGCATGTTTTCTGCTATCTACCTTATATGACCATATATTTCCAAAGAGAGCTCATTTTCAGTTTCTTTTAGAAAGGGTATGATGGCTTCATGTGCTGGACTGAGATCTGAGCTCCTGGAGAGCAATTTCGTGTCAGGTTCTCACACTTGATGCCTCTGTGGCTTTGGGTGCGCCTGATCCTACAAGGTGCTTGGCATTGTGCAAGACCCAGGTCCCAGTCCACCGAAGCTCTTAAACATATGATTAATTTTTAGTCCCTTTGACTTCAGTGACTAAACTGCTTAGCTGGATTCACTCTTAGGCACTTAATCTTCCTATGTGAATTTCAACATTAGCAAAATGAGGGTAATTCTTTCTTTAAGATAGAGGGATACAGTGAGCATTAATTAGTTAATATATGTGGAGTGCTTTGGAGATATAAAGGCTATCTAGATGTTAATTTATGCAGATAGTGGAAGAAGTAGAGGGAAATAATTGCTGTCTCTCACCTGTGCAGGGTTTCAGAACAGCATTCATTCTCTCACCCGCTGAAGAACAGAAACTAAGCGCTGAGACAAGCCCATGCTTAGGAGACACTCAGAGCACGCTTATCAGATTTAACACACTTTCCCATTTAAGGGAATGCAATCAGCTCTGTATTTGCATTTCCCTTGCAAATGAGCTTCACTGACTCCTTACAGTTGGCTTTGCACGCTGCTTCTCATGTCTCAGTGCAGTGGTAGCAAACTGCCTCAGCACTGTAGCATGCTTTCATCTACCATGTATCTATATTTAATTACGAACCTGGCAAGGAGACTCCAGCACTGGCTATTGGCAGATTCTCACCTGTTCCTGTTTTGAGATGCTGAATTTGGGCCATGTGAGATCTTGTTTTGGCCAAGTGCTTATCTTGGATCTATAGATAAATAAATAAAGCACATAAAAAGGACTGGTTTATCTCACTTCATTTCAAGCTGCTCATGCAAGGTTTGTGTTAGAACAAGTACTGTAAAGTGGCTTTGGTGAAGATGCCCTTGCTGTTGGCTCGGGAGTTCTGTGAATAGTATTGTTATCTCTCCAGAACTGGAAAGCCACAGCAGCCCCTAGATCCCTTTCCCACCTGACAGAAGTAATAAAACACTGTAAACCATAGAGCGGGGCCTCTTTGCTTATCAGTCGGAGGAAAGCTGAATAGCAGTCTTCAGATTTTCCCTCGGGTCGTGCTCCCAGGATTTCTGCCCGGCGTTTCAAGCCCACCCTCTCTGGCTGCACCGTGGGTCTGGTTGTTCTTCCACTGAGAAACTATTTCCCCAGCTGAAAATGGAAAGTGAATGTAAATGTGAGGCTCCTCATCTGCCTGTGGACCTAAGGAAAGTAGGAAGAGACCTAAACAGGGCTAAATAAAGAATAAGAGAAATAAGACTCTGGGTAAAATCTTCAGAGATCAAAATCTCAAGACACTGTTTCTAATCCTGATGGAGATAAGCCTGAAAGCACCTGCTGCCTGTCAGCCAGGAACCAGCTTGAAACGTGAGGTTGGGGGGCCAGGTCTGCTCCATTCATCTGACAGGATCCCATTGCAGCACGGGGGTGAGCGGCGATGGGTGCAGAGTGGGGTCCTGGCACCTAGGGGAAACCCAGGGGTACCGCGGGTGCCGGAGACATCTGGCTGAGGGGCAAGGGCTGCAGCGAGAGCTCTTCATACATCTCTGGGCAGATGTGACAGCTCTACCCAATTGCAAAGATCATGATAAAAGTCACCTTAAATAAAGCTGCTACTGCCTGGAAAATGTTGCTGGTATTTCAGAACAATAAAGTAGAAAATCTCAGTGACAACCGTATGTACCCATACACTCTGATTTACATCTTCTGTTTCCCTAATGAAACACCATCAAGTTTTATTGCTAGTGAGTTTGTTGATAATGGAAAACAAACACTCTGGATGGCAGTGAAGAGAATAAGTTTTCCTAATTTTTGTCTTCCTTGTTTATATTAGGTTCTAAATGAATTTTTATTTGTTCCTGAGGTGAATGCTAGCTATCCAAATTTACATCGTTAATGCAGAAAGTGTATGAATCTTCTGACTGATACGTTGCGACTTTATGGAAATTTGCATCTTGCCAGGAAGAAGGCTATCACCAGTGAGGTAATTGGCACCCCGTTCATGGCGATAACAGCAATATGTCAGGTATTACTGCTTACACCAGAATTTCACCTGCAGACAGCTCTGCTGACTGTTAGCAAAATCAAGTTTACAGTCCCTGAGCATAGGATTTGTTCAAATATTTAAATGCAGCAGACCGAGCTTACAACTTTAAAAACATTACGTAAAAATCCATATAGTAACACCATAGGAATCTGCCAGTTAGTGTTTGCATTACAGCAAACCTATTACACTGCTACAATAAGCCAATCTTTCTTAAAATTTACTACTGGCTCATAAGAAGCAAAACATTTCCAAATTGATTTTTTTTTTTTTTTTAACACAGAAGCTTTAAAGAACTCAGTTGTGCATTTTGTGTTATGGTATCACCCATAGGCTCTGCTTGAGGTTGCTGGATACCGTACAAACAGAAACAAATCAAATCAGAGACAATCAAATCCAAACAGAGAGAAATCAGAAATCAGAGGCGGTCTGCACCTCACAGAGTTTACAGTCGCGGCAGGTGAGGCAGACACAGGAGAGAGAAAGAGGGAGAGGGGGCAGTGCTAGAGAGGGGGAATCCATGTAACAGTGGAGGAGTGGTGGCACGGAGAGATGAAGTGACTTGGCCAAGGTTACACGAGAAGCCTGAGCAGAGCTGGGAAATGAGGCCAGAGCTCCCAAGACCCTCAACAACAAGGCAATCCTTCCCGCTCTGTGCATCTTCTCTCTCTTTCTCTTCCTCTCTCTTTAAGGCAGAAAACATTTCGGCTGAACATCTGCAGTTCCCCAAATTCCTTCTATTGTTTCTCATTCTGGGATTTTGAAGCCAAACAATCCCCTCTTTATCTGGGCTCACCCTCACGTAGTCTGCCCGTGTTCGGCAGGTTTATTTTCAGCCACTGTCCTGATGATAATTATCACAGTGAGCTTTTCAAAGCAGGGATGAGACAGTGACAATTTACTTGGCTCAGTTTCTCTGCCTGAGCTAGTAAACAAATATTATCATTGCAGATGTGAGTAGGAACTGGGTAGGCTCCCGTTACGTAGCATGCAACTCCCCACCATGGAGAGCCATGCCTTTTGGAGCCTTCATGATTTCTAAAATCCAATTTAAATGTCCATCGCTGGGACAGGCAACCGGGAAAAGCAGCTGGTACTTTGGGGGGGGTGGGAACACACCATCCAGCATGGGAGGAACACTCCCAGCTCCGCTCACCCCTGCGGTCTTGCCCTGCTCTGTGAGCCGCAGCCCGGGCACAGATGAGCAGCCCGGAGCAGCACAAAGGCAGCCAGTTCTGGTTGACAAGCCAAGTGGCGCCTGTGTTGTGGTGCAAATGAAGGCAGTGCAGCAGCTGCAGCTGGGGAGCTTGAGACTGGGGCCAGCTGAGTGAAGCTTGACAGGTCTAGGGCTGGCTGGGAGCGAGCCTGCACTACCACCTGATGCACGGCGGCGATATGGGAGCAAGATGTCATCCAACCCAAGCCATCTTGCAGATGGCTTCTCGGCTTAGCTAAGCAGTTCGGAGGGAGCAATAGGGTAACATAATTACAGTGATTCTGGGATCAAAGCTGCGTTGCACCACTGAGACATACCAGCTTGTAGCCCGGAGAGCTCCAGCACGGCATGCATTGAAAAAAGCAATCCCTGTCTTGCAGAAATGCATATGTATGCATGTATAAGATGCTGCTGTGGAGCAAAGCCTTGCCAGTACCACACAGGCAGCCAACACAGCCCTGGATCCCAAGCCATGCAGGTGGTGTGGTCATGTTGCAACACTAACTTTTGGGATAATTAAAGGCACCAAACATTTCGGCACCTTGCAAGTGACTGCAAAGAAAGCCTTTAGGATTCATGTTACTCATCTATTCTAAATGCTAAGGGTTGTGGAGGATCAGCTCAACTAGAAAAGCAAGGTGTTCCCAAGTGGGGGGAAAAAAGGCATTCTGAATAGGGCTAGATAATATACAAGAGCAGAAAAAACACGTTTACATGAATTAACAACCTAAAATCATGCTGAGGGGGGAAGTAGGACAAGGATTTTACTTCTGAATGCCACATTAGCAAACCTCTCTGAGGAGTGTTGTGTGCAGGTTTGTTATTTGTATTTGCAGTGGAGATGCTGAAGGATGTCAAAGCAAGGGCACCAATTGATCCAAGATTGAAAAGCAGTGGAAATGAAGACCAGGAGAGAGACCACAGTGCTTGGCTCCAATGACTTTTGGATTTCATCTTCTGCCAGCTAATCATTGAGGGGGTTCAGTGACATCTTGGCCAGCCTGTGTAAGTACTTATGGATGGAAAAGGTACCTCATGGGGAAGGCATTCAGTATTGCCAATAAAAGATCTGGGACAGTGCGGTTGAACAAATCCAGCCTGAAAGAATGTAATTTCTTAGGAGTGTAGATGTTCCTTTGTCTCGTCATAGTGTAGATGTGTTGTTATAAAGACCTCTTGGTTTAGTAAACATGATGACTTGGATCCCACTTTGTCCATAACAATCTTGATAGAAAGCTGAAATCACTGGGGCCTCAAGCCATCAGAAGAAGTCCTTGCACAAAATGACAGTCAATAAGGGGAGGAAGGGAACATCACCATGACTTGAACAAGGTTGTTTGCACCCCCTTGGTGCATTGGCTGAGCATCCACAGCTCTGCACACAATCAGTAATTCTAACGAAATCTCACACTTCAGAAGTTCACGGGGAGCTGTGGTTAATTAATGCATTACTGTCAGCATTACTATCATTTTGACTTCCCCTGAAACATAAGAAGCTGACTTGCTAGATCAAGGCTGTAGGATGAGTAATGAGACCAGTGAGCCACGCACATGCAGTTTCTGTGTGCACGCAGAGTGAACCAGCAGCTGCAACTTCGCAGCCTGTTCTATAGGGCTGGCGCACGCTGCCCAATTTTCAGACTCACTCTTTTACAAACGAACTGTACGCAACTTTGCAAACACCTGCTCCACACAGAAGGGATTATTTTTGATACCAAATGTCAAGCTTCAAAAGTCAGGATGTGTCTACACAAACAGGTGCGGATGAGTGCATTTGCTTTGCATATTCTCAAATGCAGGTGGAAGGGGAGCACACCTGCCTGCACCCAGCTGGGCTACATATTCTTAGATGTGTTCAAACCACTGCCTTTCTCCTTTCTCCTCCAAAGACGGCTGAGCAAACCACATGGTGAATGCAAGGGAAGTGGTTTCCTCAGTTTATTTATTCTTTCACTCTCTTTTACCTCAAAAATAGCAAAAGAATTGATTTCATATTTTTTCCTAAGGCTTCCCCCAAATCAAAATTCATTCTCAGATGAATTTTCATGCCTTGAAGGGATTATAGCTGCAGGTGTTTGTTACATGTGCAAAACGGGAAGTTGTCTGGCGATTTTTTGGCAACCTTAACTTTTTTGTTGTAAAACAGAGTAAATACTGAGACAGCTGGTGCACTGTGGGGAATCTGCGGCTGACAAAACTTCAGTGTAAGAAGGCTGATTAAGTGATACTCACAGTACTTCTAATCTTGACGGTGGCTGAAGCACAGCAGCAGGCGCAGCTGGAGCGTGAGCCTCCCATCAGTGGTGATAGAACAGCCCTTTCTGGACCAGTTATTGTCCTGTATCACATGAATAACATAGCTGGGGGATCATGAAAGCGTCTATGTGGTTTTCTTGGTCAGATAAACTTGCAGGGAAATTATGGTCATTTTCAATGAGATAGGTATGAGGAGTGCAGTATCATACACTAACTAGACTTATCCTATCTTTCAGGCAAAGAAACTTCATGTTAATGCTTGAAGGGTGAGACAGCCTCTATTAACAAACCCCAGTGCCAGAGAGGAAAGAGAGAAACATGGATAAAGGCAAGAGAGTGTCACATTTCAGACCACTGCAATAGATAATGCTTTCTAAAAGCTTGCAGCTTTGGAGCAGGCTGTATTTTGGGGTCTTTAGTTCAGACTACCCATAAATGCGGAAGACTAAAAAGCATGACCTGCTTTATATGGAATGTACAAGGAAAAGCAGTGAAAATCCCATGGGCAAAGCATGATTTTGCTCCTGGGTTGCTTTTACTCGACCATTTATCTGAAACAAGGGTGGGGTACTGCAGAGCAATTCTGATGTTAGTGAACTCCTAACTTGGTGCACATAACACAACACTCGGACACATAACACAGTGTCCAAACGACTGGGTTCTCCCACTGTCCTAACCCTATGTGGGTGGCAGCCTCCCTGGCTTGAAAAGTTCAGTTTTGAAATGAGAACATGGCTTGAATGAGAGAAGCAGGATCTAATCCAGAGAAAATAGTTTCTTACCTTCTCACTCTGTTTCTGAACACCTAAAAGTAGACCAGGTTATGCCACCTCCTCTCTCAGTGAGCCATCACTGCAAGGGCCACACGGGCTCTTCTTGAACTGAAGTCCTACTCAGCCTCAGCAAAACATGCAGAGTTTACACTGCCTCTTTGAATGCTGGGAGTTTGGTACACTCCCAAAAAGTACAAAAAGTATAAAATCAGTCAAATTTCATTATGAAAGGGGTTATTAATTTAGCAGACTATGGTTGAAAACTTTCAGGCTAATGTAGTATCTCCTTCTTGCCAAATTCATAAATGTGTAAGAGCAGTGACTTAGAAAAAAATTAGTTTATTCAGCAAGAGTGCAATCTACTGTGTTTCCAGTTAGTAAAGGTAGGGAAAATACACAAACCTTGTGAGAAAGCACTGCCTAACATAACTACGACCAGAGAAATGCTCATGTAGATATGAAACAAAGCTGAGACTCTGGAGCCAGAAACTGGAGGACAAATATGGGGCTATTACCAGGCACCAACTGCCCATCTGCACCTTCACACCACTTCTGGAATCACGGCAGAGCCCTTGGGGGTTAAACCAACAAATATGGCTATGTGCTTGTGAGCTCAGCTGGCATTTTAGAGTACCTCCTCAAGCTTGCTTCCAACCCAAATTCATAGATACTGGATGCTAAAGCCTGTCGCATTAAATGTGTCTCTAGATGTTCTGTCCACAATATGACCCGAAGCATTTTCTTCGGAGAGGCAGATACATTTCAACTAGATGCTGCGGCACTAAGTGCCACGCTTGATTGAGTAACTTGTCTCCACTATTAAAATGCAGAAAGAACGTAGACAAGCATTTAGAAGCTTTGTCATTAAATAGTTTTCTTGTCAATTGATCTATCTTGCACGGGGAAGACAACTACTAGATCCATCAATTGCCAGTGAAAAACTAGGAACAGGTCTTAATCAGTTAAGTGGGCAAGTATTGCTTGACAGCTCCCTTTGGGACGCGGCTCATTCGGGGCCTGACTATTCAGCAGGATTAGCAACTTCAAGCACTGGAAAGTTGACCTTAAACGAAGGTGAGCTCGCATCTGCAATGTGTCAGTGGAGCAGCACTGTGAGTAGGAGCAGCACAAACCTCTCTCTGCTCCCCTGCTGAGGACTGTAAGACCTTTTTTTTTTTCCCTTCCCTCAAGAGTCTTACACAGCTTTTAAGTGGCTTAATTGTTTCTGAAGCCTCAGTCATTTCTCCTTCTGTTGATTTTTTATTGTCACGCATTTCGTGACTTGTGCTGTTCAGCTCAAACCCCAGTAGCTCTTGCTGTTCCCTGGGTGCTGTACCTTGAGCGAGCAGCAGCACGTGTGGTTGGGGGGGGATGCGCTGAGATGGAATCCGGTGCCGACAGCTCACTGAGTCGAAATGACTCTTCTTAGTGATGAATGACCAAAACCACCCAGGCACATAGTGCAAGGGGAATGCCTGCTTACCTACAGCTGTGTCACACAGGGGTATCTCATCCAGTCAACGTCTCTGCCGTTCCCACTCCTGAGATGAGTTTTAAGCCTTCACCGTATCCTGTTTTGTCCCAGAGCCCCAGGTGTTACAGATGTCCCAGGACACCTCTGTGTTGGACAAGCTTGGCGTGGCTGTCACAGGCACATCCCATCACTGAAGCACCCTGTTCCTTGGGAAGCCGTTTCCATCTCCTTCAGCTTTAGAAACAGAATCATAGAATCATAGAATGCTTTGGGTTGGAACGGACCTTTAGAGGCCATCCAGCCCAACCCCCCTGCAGTGAGCAGGGACAGCTTTAACCAGATCAGGTTGCTCAGAGCCCCGTCCAACCTGACCTGGAATGTTTCCAGGGATGGGGCATCCACCACCTCTCTGGGCAACCTGTTCCAGTGCTTCACCACCCTCATTGTAAAAAATTTCTTTCTTATGTCTAGTCTAAATCTATTCTTCTTTAGTATAAATCCATTATTCCTTGTCCTGTCACAACAGGCCTTGCTAAAAAGATTCTCCCCATCCTTCCTGTAGGCCCCCTTTAAGTACTGGAAGGCCGCAATAAGGTCTCCCTGCAGCCTTCTCTTCTCCAGCCTGAACAACCCCAACTCTCTCAGCCTGTCCTTGTAGGAGAGGTGCTCCAGCCCCCTGATCATTTTTGTGGCCCTCCTCTGGACCCGCTCCAACAGCTCCATGTCCTTCTTGTGCTGAGGGCCCCAGAGCTGGACGCAGCACTCCAGGTGGGGCCTCACCAGAGCAGAGCAGAGGGGCAGAATCACTTCCCTCGACCTGCTGGCCACGCTGCTTTTGATGCAGCCCAGGATACGGTTGGCTTTCTGGGCTGCAAGCGCACATTGTTGGCTCCTGTCCAGCTTTTCACCCACCAGTACCCCCAAGTCCTTCTCTGCAGCGCTGCTCTCAATCCCTTCATCCCCCAGTCTGTATTGGTGTCAGGGGTTGCCCCATCCCATGTGCAGGACCTTGCACTTGGCCTTCTTGAACCTCATGAGGTTCACACAGGCCCACCTCTCCAGCCTGTCCAGGTCCCTTGGATGACATCTTGTCCTTCTGGCGTGTCAACCGCACCACTCAGCTTGGTGTTGTCTGCAAACTTGCTGAGGGAAATGGCTTCTCCTAATCTTTTCTAATGGTTGCTGCTAGCAGAGCTGCTCACAACCCCTCCTTGGCAAAGCCTCATGTCTTGGGAAAGAGGGAAGTATCTTTCACTCATTTTACATACAAAACTCCCTTAAAAGTTTCTCTGTTTCTTCAGCACTGCGTACCAAAAACTTGGTTTCTTTGTGGGATTAGCTTGTGCAGAAGGCACTCGTTAAAAAACAAGTGCTGATCAGGACCCCGCGTGCACAGATTACTCGTGGTAATATTGCCAACCCTGTCACTTTGCACACTTTGCCAAATCTGTTTTGTTTCTAGTCCATGAAAGTAGAGTAACTCTTCCCCCCTCCCTGAACTATGCCCGAAGTGCTCTCAATACACAATGAGACTAATTATTAGACTTAGAAGTAAGGTGGCAGCCAGTCAGACAGTGTACTTTAGGTAAAAATCTCTGTTGAGATTCAGCCGTTGCATGGGAACATTAACTATTAAATTAAAATGTTTCCACTTTTTCAAAACTACAATTGAACATGAAAACTCGGATGAAGATCATGCCTATTTAGAGATACTAAAGATTGATAAATCCTATTTGTCACCCTCACAATCAGTTTGAGTTTCAATTAAGTAGAACTGAATCACCCAAGTATTTATTTCAATTACAGATGGGTGGATTCAGGCCACGCAGTTTACATGTCCAGTTTTATTATTCTTATGTTCTGCACTGATTCATTCTCCAGAATAATAAAAGTCGCAGAAAATAGTATTCACAGTGGGTGTGCTCCAGTAAATTTGAAATTCTGATACCCATAAATATAAGCAGATAGTCGGGAAAACAAATTTTCTGTGTCCTAAATTAAAATTAGATTGGTGACGAAAATTCAGTTGTCTCTCACTTAATGATGTTGTCACTGATACCAAGGGATGTGCTTAGCCACTAATTAGAACATTGAGTTTACAAGGAATCTGCATGGAGCTGAGAAATGCAATGGCCACTCTGCGGAGGGAATCGCCGTTGGTTGTCCCATTGCATTTACAGAAACCGATGCCAACAAACTCAGCAGAAATGCAAAACACTTTCCTGCCACTATGCCTTTAATTTATTGTGACAGAAATTGCAACAAATCACCTTTCAGCCAGGGTGGCATCTTTTGATGTGTTTTTTGTATTGCCCAGCACGGCGTGGCTGTGCTCCAGCAGCCAGGCTCCCTCGGCAGTACCTGGAAGGGAGCAGCGGCTGCCAGCTGGCTGCATTGCAAGGGAGAGCTTGGCTCCCTCCCACACCCCGCACCTGGGGGGCTGCCCGGGGGCACCTTTCCACCCCCTGGGGCCAGGTGGCCTCTGCCCGGCATGGAAAGTTTTGCTGTGCCTCTGCCGAGGACTGTGCTTTTTGGAAAAACCTTTGGTTTTAGGCTTCTCAGCTTTCCTGAGGGTAGGTTTTGTATATATATGTGTGTGTGTGTATATTTAAAAAGCAAAAAAATTAATTTTTATTTTTTTACTTTTTAAAGATAATTTTTTTAACAGAGGAGGAAAGCTTGGTGGCACAGCAATCCATGGGCAGGAGCTCTGCAGGATGAGATTGCATCCCCTGCTTGGGTTTTGGGGGTGGCTAGCCCAGGAGCCCAGCCAGTGGACCCCGTGGGAGAGAGGAGGTGGTCAGGCTGGGCTCAAGGTCTGAAATACAGCTGCTGGTGTCCCAGTTTCCGCCATTCTGGGGTTGGGATGTGGATGAAGGGTGGCTTGCCGCCTTTCCACCTGTGGAAAGGGAGATTCCCCCCGAGTGAAGCTGGGGGACGCAGCACCCCGGCGAGACACCAGCTGCTGAAACCACACCAGCCCTCGGACCCGTCTCCCCGGAGCTGCAGATTCCGGCTGTTGGCGGCAGAGGACCCCCAGGGAGGCTCAGTCGCAGAAGCAGAAACGTTTCTGCTCCTCATTCAATGGGAAATAATTGCCTGAATCCACGTGAGGTAATCCTCTCCCTGGAGCAGCTTTGGGGATTTGATAGAAGGGCTGCTCCACTTCTGCCAAAGATAAAGCAATTTATCCTCCTTTTTGCTGTTCCTTGCAGTAGAAAGCCCTGAATTTCTTCCAAGACATGACAGCGGTGTATATTAGGACATGATGAGGAAAGAAATTGGCTGGGGTGGTTTGGGGTTTTTTTTGGGCCACTGCAGGGTTTTTTCTAGCTGAGTTGTGTCAGTAATTTCAGTCAATTCCTGCTCTGCCATTGTTGTTGGTGGTGGTGCTGTAAATCTGCCCGTAAGGTGCTGTTTGCAGAAGTGACATGTAAAGAAGAAATTTGTCTTTTGTATTTTGAGCAAACTGGAGACAGACATGACATAAGCTGGCTCCCCAGCTCTGTCAGATGGTCAGGAATCTGCTTTGCTGGTCTCTTCCCCTTGCAAAAGTTTTGGAGTTGGGGTGGTATTTATATACCGCATATACCCACATACAGATGTGTACAGATACAAGCGTGTATGAAAATACGGATATATACATATATGTATGTATATATATATACATATGAGACAGAGGTTTCAGATATACGACAGTGTACCTATAACTAGCATAAACTCCTTTGGTGAAAATTATTGTACACATTATAATCTTTATTATGGAGAGACTGACTGAAAGTACATTTGACTTCTTTTTCCCCTCCATTTAATTTCTCTCTTGTTTTATTTTTGTGTTTTGTTCCTTCTTTTCCTCTCTTATTTTTTCCCCTTCCGTTTCAAATGCATTGGAAAAGGAACAGAGATTAAAAATGCCTTGGAAGCAATTGTTTTGTGAGATATACTTAGGGAAGACACAAATCTTTTGAACATTTGTATGTAAAGGAGATGCATCTGAACATGTACTCTCTGTCTCTCACCAGGAATGTTCATCCCATGTCTCTGCAGCTTAATGTATGGATACCACTGCGCTTTCATGACATGTTACAGCAGTATGGTATTGTAAGCACACACAGAAACATGCAGTTGAAAAGAATGCTGAAAATAATGTAAATATTTGTTAGCGTATTTAAAATTAATGCATACACCTCAACACAAGCATGTTTTTTGCATAGGTACGTGTGTTTTATTTCTGTATGTATCAGCCAGCCTTCCTATGAGCGCATGTGTGTGGGAGGAAACGATTTGATTATGCATTTGCATGAATCCTGCATGAATGTAGACTGAAACTGAAAACATGGAGGGCATTATACAATCTATTTTTAAAGCCTGCATTACTGCAAATGTTGCTTCATCAAGCTCTTATCATAGCTGATTAATTATGTAGAATGAATGATGATGAGTTCTCGCCTTATCTTCCATCTCTGTAGAAGAAATTTCTTCTGTAGAAGAAATTTAAGCAGGCTGTTTTGGGACACTCGCAAAGAGATGTGTAGGCAGACAGTGGAGTGAGTACCACAACCTTATTTTTTTTATCCTCCCGACATCCTACAGATACCAGTATCTCTCCTCACGCATGAGATTATTGATCTCCATGGCAGTAATGAAAGATGAAAAGATCAATTTTTAAATGTGAACAGTAGGGACCACTTGCTACTACAACGACTAACGTAGGAAATCTGTGCCCTTGCCTTTTGCGAAGATCTTAGTTATATTAACAATATTGATCTACTGTGTGTCTTTTTGTTTTCATACCGCTTCTGTCCAGCACTTCCAGAACAAACCTGCTATTAGTTTTGATAGCTCCTCACCTCCTGATTTTCTTCTTTTCCAGCATGTGAGGCACTTGTATCAGGCCACCTGAAGCACAGTCCCCAGCTGTGCTGGAAGCGTGTGCTTTCCAGCACAGCTCCTGGCGTTGGGGGCCTGGCTGGAGGGCACCCTCCCCACTGCAGCACCCCAAGCTCTCCTTGCAGCCCCCAGACAGTGTCGGAGGGTGCCAGCACAGGAGAGAGCCCCTACAGCTGTCATTGTAGGTGTGCGGGGTGGCTGCTGGCTGCGCAGGTCCAGGCTTGGCTGCAGGAGATGAAGGTGGGACAGAGGACACTAATGTAGTTGGATGCAATCAGATGAGGAAAGGGGGCAGCAGGGTATGGGGAGTTAAGACTATTTTTATTAGGGAAAATGAAGAACGGGTGTGGGCGGTGAGAGCCTGGCAGAGAGGGAATCTGAGCAATCCCAGGACTGACAGCCCCACAGCTTGGGAATACAGGGATCAGGGACCACCCCACCCCACCCTGACACCCACAGCATGGCAATTATAGCTACTGCAAATATCAAGGCATTTTTAAGTTGCAGACACAGCTGCATTGTGGTTCAGATAATAGAGTGCCTCAGTGTTGCCAGCCATTTTAATTTTCATGTGAACTTCTTAATAGCTGTCTTAAAAGCTCACTTTTGGAGCTATCCTGCCACAACAAAATTCTTCCTTCCTTCCTTCCTTCCTTCCTTCCTTCCTTCCTTCCTTCCTTCCTTCCTTCCTTCCTTCCTTCCTTCCTTCCTTTCCTGCATCATCCCTGCTGCCCTCCCTCCCTTTCTCTCTCTCTCTCCCCCCACTCTCTCCTTCCTCTCCTTTCTATCTATCTTTCTTTCTCTGATGCAGTGAAGAGTGTAAAAGGGTGCCTCACATGCTCAAAGGACTGAAACACAAACGAAACCTAACTTCCTTCCATGTTTTCTTGACCTCCCATGTTTTTGGGTTTTTTTTTTAGCAGTATCACACAGTTGTAGACAGGAAGGTTGATCTGCAATTACTGATTTTTTTGGGTTTGGTGCAGCTGGAATTCTGTCAAGGAAGACGTTAGCCTGGAGTCATTTCTGTTCAGCAAGGGGGGAGTTAGGCGTGTGAGAGTAATAGGAAAGTTTGATGCTGGTACTCACAATAATTCAAGTTCAAGTAAGCAAACCCCAAAAAGGCGTTGTACAGGAGACTGCCGCTGATAACCAGAAGTTTTGGAATAGATGTTTGGTACAGGAAGTAAGAGGTGTGGAAGAAAATTTGAAATGTGTTAAGAAAACCAGTCACTATGATGCAATGGCATACATCAACAAACAAATCAACCAACATGTGTTTCTAAGAAAGTTGGAGAACCCTCAAAGAAACCACAGTTGCAGCATGTCTGTCTACAGTTCCCCCCCAAAAGAGAAAATGAAATGGAGGAAGAAGCAGGCAGTGTGCCTTTAGAAAGCCTGCTTGTCAAGATCAGCTCAAGTACCCCAGAAAAGATAAAACCAAGAAGAAAACAGAACAAGTGAAGGGAAACCAAAGGGGCATCATGTAAGATGAGTGCTGTGCTAAAGAGGAAGAAGACCCCTTTTAAAGAAGTGAAATAAATTGTTACAAAATGTGAATGGTGCAGAACTATTTTCAAACTTTGTTTTATAGAAAGAAGAATGAAGACAGAGTGCTGGCAATTAAGAAGTATCGACAACGCTTCAGTTGTTGACAAAAAAAGCACGCAAGAAAATATTTGGTAAATTAACTGACAAAATTCATCCATAACATTGAAAGGATTGTTATTGAATTACGTATTATTCCTTATGTCTCAGAGAAACACGAAAATGCAGTAGGACAGGGGAAAGAATGTAGGGGAAGACTCAGCTTGCTGATTTAAGACACCCATAAACAGGGAGAATTCTACACGTGACAGGGGTATCAAATGTCCCATTATAATCGGTGGCAATTTAGGGCTTTGTTCAGTTGCTCACATGTAGGCATGGCCTGATGGCCCCAGGAAACGCAAGACAGGCACTGGGGACTGACAGATGTATCATAAGAACCACAGGAAACCCACATCCCTCTGGAGCACAGGGCTGGAGGCCAGGCAGGACGGGACAGGCCTTGGGCATCTCAAAATGCACTGGGCATCTGTGGTTAACGAGCCAAATCAAGAGCTGGGAGTGGGAGGTAGCTCCAAATTAAGGCTCCAAATGCCCACCTCCACACATAAGCTAGATGTTAGAGCTCCTACTATATTCCCCCAGCGGACAGTATAGTTCAGTATCGTTATTGGCATCTAAACATCATGCCTAAAGATCATGTCAGCTCATCTAAGGCATGGGCACCTATGGCACTTAGAGCAAAAGGCACAGCAGACAACTTCAGCCCAGCAGCTGGGCTGCTTGAGACATGGGGAGGCCTGCTCCAGTTATCTTCATTATCATGGTCTAACTTCAGACATCTCCTTTAGAGAGGTTTACGTTGGAGCAAACTACCCCCTCCACAGCTGATGAAGAGAAGCAGGGACAGAGATGCAATAGGTCTTGCTCCAAAGCAGACCTCTAAAATAGGAGTGATTCCCTGTCTCAAGTGCTCGTTGCTCCTGCAGAGAGTGATTTTTCTCAGCATTTAGAGCAACGAAGCCAGCTTTCTGCTGGTGCATGCAAAAGAAAAGCAGCTTTTTTTTTTTTTCTCCAGGGTTTGGAAGTGATTTCTCCTGAATAAATGCTAGGAGGGCTAATTGTACATAGCAAAATGAAAAAGAACTCTAACACGCTCCAGTTTGCTCCCTGGCACGTTGGCGACCACACCACGCAATGAGCAGAGGCCTCGGTGCCCCTCCTTGCAGAGCTGTGACTGCCCCAGTGCCTGCCCCGGGTCCAGCTCACCCTGAGATTTGGGGTCCCATGGGGAGAGGCACCCGCGCCCCACAGGGTGCAGTGTGGGTCCCCGGTGAGGATGCGACACCCAGGGCGAGACCCACCACCCAGAGTCACAGAGACGGGGACTGGGCTCAGGAAATGAGTCAATCGCTTGCCTTCACCCCCCGTGGCAGGGCTTGTTAGGCAGAGGTAGCTTTATTTAAAAACAAACGCCGCATCGGTCTGTAAATGCATCACCACTTAAAACCACGGCACAGCAGCCCTGGCCTGTGGTTTCCTCCGTCTGCTGTCTTCTCAGGCTGAAACAAATCGCTGCTCCTTCTGGGTGAGGGTTGCGGGAAGCGTGCCCACACCAACACAGTCAGACTGGCCGGAGAGCCGGGAAAACGCGGGGTGATTTTTCGGAGGAGGAGTGGAGAATGCTCCCTGCTGACAGTGCTGCGCCCTGATGAAATACGGCATCGCATCTCTACCACTCCCACCATCGCGAAGGGCAAATAAAATGCCAAGGAGAGGGAGGGGATTCATCCAAGAGATATACTTCGTGCAACTGGAAGAGATTCAATTTGCGGAGGTTAAGGTGAACGTTAGAGCAGAAATTCCATACGGATGATGTCTATGAAATTACAGAGAGGAATTTGGAAAACTGTGCTTCTTAAGCACTGAGGGGAACAACAGTGCATTGTAAGGCACGGGATCTCTCATAGGTAATAGCTGTATTACAGTGATGTAGTGTTCATGCTATAGTTTAACATGAGTCACAGCGCTGACTGATGCATAAATACCATATGATTTTATGTAGGCTATATATGCACCTTGTTTATGACATTATTTTCATCTGTACCTATAATGCAAGTTTAAAACTTCTCTGAGCTAGTCCCTAGGACTTATGTACAATACCTGGTAAAACCCTTATGAAGTTTAACTCAACCAGTGCTCGAGGAATGTGCAAATTAAATTATTTTGCATTAGTGAGCAAATAAAATTCAGGAGTACCTCTTTACAGTAAGAGTAACTTTATTTTCAAGTGTTTTTGGAATACAATGCAGTACTTGTAAATGCAACTTGGGAATTCCAGTCGTTATCTGACAAGTGACACAGACTAGGGTTAAGAATGTGACCATCCACTATGAATAGTCCCCACTTACAGCTTCAGTACACATATTTATAGAACTACTTATTTTAGGCTTAATGCATTTAGTGGTGGGGTAACTGGAATTTTTTCTTTCTGGGCCCACTTTCCTTTTAAAAAGCATCATGGACCGCTGTCTGCTTGGGGTGTGACAGGAGACTTTAACATTTATCTTGTTTACACCTAAAAATGAGGAAACAGTGAGTTTGGTATCTATAGATCTAAGAATTTGCATGTCCATTTGCTAGCTGAACATTCAATCACAGAAGTTACACAAACAAATTAGGCACACTGTATACAAACCTAGTTTAAAAAATTGGGCCAGGCGTGGGTGTCTGCATCTAAATATTTTACAAGCTGAACAATCACCCTGCAGTATTTTAGGTTAGAGATAGATAAATTATATGTCCATCCAAATTGTCATGCAAGCAAAGATTCAGGGACGAATATGCATAAAAACTTTCAATTATCATCAGGTTTGCGGGTGTCCTGGGTGGGGCTGTGCAGGCAGAGCTCCGTGCTTTCACAGTTCAGTTCTGTGACACAAAAACAGCAACAAGGTGACTATCAGAGTCCAGGTTACCTAAAAATATTTCTAATGATCTATTTCATTGCCGCAGTATAGCAAATGTTAACAGCGATACAAGCGCTTGACAAGCTAAATCAATGGAGTGACTGGGAGAGGGGGACGCCCAGCCCTGCCGCAGTCGGCCGCGATGGGGAAGGTCCACCGCCAGGCTCAGGAGCTTCAGGGGGTTTTGCTGTCCCTCAGCAGCACCAGCTCAGTGCAGCCCACAGGTCCCCATGCGATGCCCCGAGCCCAGCCGCGTAGGGCTCCCTGTGGAGGGGCAGCCTGGAGCCTTGACTCTATATCTCAAACCGAAAATGCATCGGCCGCCTGGGAGCGGGCAGCAACACCTCCTCCACGCAGCCGTCCACATCCCAGCACGGCCGGGCTCTGTACCCCCTCGATGGCTTCGCCTCCTCCTTGCGGAGGGCACGGCTCCAGCAAGAGGGGTGACGAGCTGCCACCTTTCCCTCCTGAAGCCAGCCCGCCCAAC
Source organism: Pelecanus crispus (assembly GCF_030463565.1). NCBI lineage: Eukaryota > Metazoa > Chordata > Aves > Pelecaniformes > Pelecanidae > Pelecanus > Pelecanus crispus. The sequence goes on from NC_134643.1 coordinate 156,509,193, forward strand.
CATTTTTTTTCTGAATCCGGGGCTTTCTTTTTATGTTTGATGTTGTAATTACAGAAACCGAGCTACAGGCCCATGAAGCGGACTGTCAAGGGCAAGCCTACGGCTAAGCCATGAGCAGAATTTGTGGACTTGGGAACAGGCACTGGCTTAGACCAAAGGACATCATTTGCTTTCCAGCTGCAGACAGGTAGCTTAGTCTCGCTGTTCAAGAGCTCTCTCAGGATTTCCCAAATGACTAACATTACCTCCTGGCATTAAAGGCTTCCCTGCTCTAGTCAGTCTTACTACGAGCCTCATATCCTGTACCTGCTTAAGATAATTATTGCTCGTATTGGAACACTCCCTTCTAATTAATGGGAAGGTTGATGATCTCATATGTTTATCTGTTAGCAGTTTTGTTACTTTTTAATAACTAGAGGCCTGGAATGACACAAACCCACCGCATCAAACAACGGCAGCTGTCCGTCACCTCAAATGGCAGAGAGGTCTGTGGTTTGGGGAAAGGCACTGGGGTTTGGGGAAAGCCCCGCCGTTTGGGGCCGCATTCTTCCATGCGGTGGATGGTGTACACCGCCAGCTAACAACCGCTCTGAGAGGTTCAGCAAGTCTCTTCGAAGGACAGGCAATGGAGGAGGAAAAAGCAAACCAACAACAATAAAGCAGCAGCCTTTTACATGATGCACCTACAAGTGAGTAGTCCTCATTCCTAAGATGCTGGCAGATTACCACAGCGATTCTTGCAGCTGGCTTGCTTTGCCAAAAGTTACGAATTTCTCTTCTTCAATTGAGATCTTTTTCTTTTGTCTGCTGACTTGAAGGAGCATCCCAGAAATACCTTTCCGTTTCAGTTTCTGCTCGTTTTAATCAGGATGGGGATGCAAGCGAGGGGAGAGGAAGGAAAAGATAAGGCAGCCATCTCCCCATGTGTATTTCCCGGTAGCGGCTGCCTGAGCTGGCGTATATCAACCCCAGAAATGCAGTAGACAGAGCACACCAGAGCTGCCTCCAAACTATCGGCCTTACAGCTCTTCCAGCAGCATTATCAGCATTACATTTCTCTGCCCACAAAGTCCCCAAACCACCAAGGCTGGGAAACCCGGCGGGGAAAGCCAAGCAAGCCCAAGCCGCCTTATCTGCCCTAAGTGGTCCCTACGGGCAGCACGTCCGCGGGCACATCTCGTCCACCTCGCCCTGCCCTGCCGGCCCCCAGACGCTGAGGGTTGGTGTCCGTGGGGCTGCAGGGCCATGGGGGACGAGCACTGCGGAGGAGGTTCAGCCTGCTTTTGGGCGTGGGAGGAATGCAGACTGTCCAGAGAAGACCCCGCCATGTACAGATTTCAGAAAGTATGTTTTCTTCATCAGTAAACAAACGATGAGTCACTGGCTGTCGCATGGGAGAAAATGAGATTACAAAGAATGTGTAAGTAAATAAATTAGTTCCCTTTAGTCATGGAAACAACTCAGTGTTTCCACCCAAATGTTTTATTCCAATTCATCTTTCTCCCTTTATTTTTGGAACATTGTTGCCCTTGTACTTTGGGGAAACAAAATTCTAATAGGGTTCAGTTGGAAATACAGTTTTTCAAAACACAGTTCTTGTGTTAGATGGCATTTGAAGAGGCAGTCTTCGATTTTTGACATTTATGGAGCTATGGGGGAAGGAACAGAGCTGTAACCCCCTCTGTCCTGATGGTGCTGCAGGTCTTGCATGTGGCATTTGTCACTCAACCAGTGAAAGGAGCTTTTACCATATGGATGTCTCCTGCGCAGCCCCCTGCCCCAAATGCGGGTGCATCAAGCTTTATCTGTTTTACAGATGCCATCCTAAGAAGAGCTTTGGAGGTTTGTTGACCCCTGTCCTCAAGCATCGATGCCAGAATATTGTGGTCCAAAGAACCATGTCTCTCGGGGGATATCTCTATTTAAAAACATGCTTCTGCTCCAATCTTTTCCATTACATCTGCATCTTAGAGCAGTTGATGCAAAATTTTTTGTTTTCCCCAGATCCTGCAGCGATAGAAATCTTGCAGGAGAGCTGTGTTTCAATCCTCGGTTTAAGTTCTGTTCTTTCAAAGGCCATATTTTGCTAATAGATAGTAAACATTCTAAAAATGACATAAGGTGTTTTAAAATTGTGTTTTTATTACAACTCCTATAACTTCAGTCCATGCCAAAAGATTGCTCTCCAAAGTAGGGGAAGCTGGAAATTGTTGGAATCACATCTTGACTTAAATGTCTCTTAATGCAGTCCTCACCTATAGGCTGCCACAAGTGGATGTTACCTTTTTCACTAAGATGGGAAAAAGACTTCAGAGAGCATTCCAGAGAACTGAATTATTTAAATATTACCTTTATTCCTAGATTTCCCCAAAGCCATTTTCCTGTTGGTTTTGCCCCTTATTATGTGAGATGGAAGGAATTTAGGTAGATGGCACAAGCACCTTTTCTGGTACACTCTTCAATGTTTGCAACAGAGGAAATTACTTCTTTCAAAATAATATCAAAAAGCATTTTCCCCATGACTACAACTGTTTTTATATCTGAGTGACGTTGTTGCATATATCTGTTCTAATTGTAAAATCCACTTATGCTGTTCCAAGCTATGAAGGTGGTAGCATTTTCTTGGTTGGGAGGACTGCAGAAGTACGCACGCAGCCAGCATCAGCAATATAAATCTCTTCATCCTATAAATGTATCAGTTTGATTTGATTTGAATTTTCAGGTCAGTGGACCAAAAATGTACTTTGACCTTTTGTTCCACTGTATTTCCCGTATCTTCAATGACAACATTTTATTGAGAATATTGCCTTTAGTCACCCAGCAGAGATGATGCGTGTGGGGAGGAGAGGGAGAAAAGCAGCGTGGAAGGGGCTTTAGCCCCCATATGCACTATCAGCTGCTGCAGCGTTTGCAAGTGGGCCTGGAGCCATCTCTTCCCAGCCGCTTAGACAAGGGGTTTTCTTATTCTTGGTCTTGTGAAGGTCTTTAGGCTGCAATAAATCGGAACTTCTCTGTCAAATTCTCAAGGCTCTCAAAACTTGGAGACAAAGTTAGCAAAGATTTAAAATAGGGGACATCACAGATTATTCATGCAGGCAACTTAAAAGGCTGTAGGATTTGTTCCAGTATGGCAGAGAACTTTTTCATTATCCGTGGTAGCAATAATCGTAAGCTGAGGTCTGTGATTCAGTTTATGGTGGTCTTAATTTACGATGGAAGCCTTTATTTTTAACAATAAAAGTGAGGGGATAGCAAAATTCTGTTAAAGGTAATTAACTCCAGGGATGCAGGACTGAAGGCTGCTCTGAAGAGTGGAAAAAAAATATAAATTTTTATGGGTGATGGATTTTATCCTCTTTCTTCCCAGCAGATTAACTTTAAGGTATCTTTTTTTTAATTGACACTCTTGAAACAATTTAAATACTACAAAACTATATTTAGTTCCTGTTACTGTTGATGTCAAGGACATTTCTACACGAAATCTGAACAAGAACAGCTCAGGCGGAGCAACGTGTGGGTGAAAGCACTTCCTCTACACAAAGTATAGTAAGACAGACTGTTCGTAAACAAGTGCCGATTCATGGTCTTGTCTTTGAATGACAGGAGCAAATTTGGTTCTAAATTCTCCATCTTCAGTTCTGAGTGAAGAACTGATTCTCCAGTGCTGGACTGAATAAATCACAGCTCATGCACTGCTATTTGGTTTTTGCTGCTATTTAGAGGTTTGGGTTTTTTTCTTTCAAGGATGAAAAGATCTTTATGAAAGAGTCTCATGGAGAAAAAATAAATTAATTCCTTTCAAGGCAATCCATCTGATTTGAGCTGTTAATTTAATAGAGAGAAAAGTGAGATTAAAACCAAATTCTCCAAAGGCTGGTCTGGTAGGTCAAGAAGGTAAGACCTTACCCATCTCCACCTGTCAGGAGCTGATGCTGTTAGTCCCTACGCTGCTGTATAACACATATGTGGGGTTAGTGGTTAAGGGATGGATTTTTTTATTCATTTAGATTATAGGTAAGGTAAGGAATTGAGGGCTGGGTTTATTTTTTTTTAACATTTTTGAGATGTCAAAAGCACTGGAAACAAAAGAATTTTAATTCTTATTTTATGAATGCAAAAATATTTATCTTCCTGTTGAGACAGTGGGTGGGAGCAGTGGAATCAGAAAATTTGTGTTGAATTTTGTCTCTGATAATGAATTGCTTTTTGATCAAACACAAGTCTTCTAACTGCTGCACGCTGTAATTTCTTTGTCCTCAGTGTAGCTGTATATAAAGTACACCTGCCTCATGGGATACTCCAGCAATGAATGGAACTGTATATATTGAAAGTACTACATAGTGCAACTATAGCTGATATTTAGGTTGATATTTTGCAGCCTAAGTGTCTGAAACACTTTTCTCATTACCTCATTATTTTCTTTTCTGCTTATATGTGGCCTGTCCAGGCAGAATCAATTGAGCAGTGACAAAGAAAGAGGCAGAGGTGTTTATGGTCAAGTCACCAAAAAGACCAAATATCTTTTTCTTTATATATTTAAAATCATTTGCAGCCAGAACTAGGGGATGTGGGTGTGGGGGGTGTGGTTGGCTTTTTTATTTATTTATTTATTTTGTTTTTGGTTTTATTTTGTTTAAGATTTGGGTACTTACAGACATTTGGAAGGGTTTTGTGGTTCCCAGCTGTTGTCCAGCTCAAGACGGTATGGAAGATGCAAATATACTAGCTATTTTCTGAGATTCTTGGGCAGTCACAACATAGGCAACGGTTACCACCAGAGTCACACTGGAAATGTAAAAACTTGTGTGCCCCTGAGTATTTATTTAGGTAAGGAAAGTTTATGCAGCGTATGGAAGAATTACTCTGTGAGGAAATTCAATTTCTGTAGCTTTTTTACCTCATTTCCTCAGTTACCCTGTCATCCCCCAAGCTCTACCCTTTCTTGAGGAGCCCAGAGTGAGCAGGGAAAAATGTACTGAATTTAATGGTTGGCTTGGGACATTCTTCCCCAAAGGACTGTTTGTCCATTACAACTGGCTGTCTGCTGCATTTATTTTATTTTGTTTTACTGGCTGTAAGGACATGAGTACTTACATTTTACTCTCTCAGAAGACTGTGGTTTGGCTGAGTGGTTTAGACTAAACTGAAGAGTTATATCGGTACTAGAGAGGATGGTTTATTTTGGTCTTTTTACCTGTGTGTTTTCAAACTCATCTGTACCGTGAGCATCAGGCTGTGTGTGGGAGCGGTGCTGGGGCAGGAGGATGTGCAGGAGCCCTCATCGCCCATTCCTCTGCACACACACACAGAAGTGCTTTCCCCAACGGCTCTGCTCTGTTGTAGAGGGAAATTTGGAGATGGGAGCAGGGCTGGGTGCATTGGGGAAAGGCAGATTTCATGGGGACTTACCGCCGTGTCCCTCGCAAGTGCTATGCGATTTAGCTGCAGGCAAGGCAGGGTTGACCGCGCTGTGATTCTGCAATAATTGCGCCGTGCAGACTGAGCCAGAGCACAGACTGTTGGCAAGGTCAATTGGGGCTGTCCTTGCAGTCACCCTGGCCTCACCTGTGGTGCAGAGGACCTGCACAAGCCCCTCACCACCCCTTCAGCTCAGCTGGGGTGCACCGCTGTTCCCCAGGACCCCATGCCCTTTCAGCTGCGATCCCTGGCTGTTCTGGGAGAAGGGGACAACTATGTTTCACCAGCATCCAGTCACTTCGATAAAACACTTTTTCAGAGGGACAGTCAAGACCCCAGAGACCTCGCAGCTTCCCCAGCAGCTTGGCCTCCGCCTCCAGGACGTGCACCCCGGCACCCCGTCTCCCATGGCCCCGGTGCCAGGACGCCTGCTCGCCCACGGACAGCTGGGAGCAGGCTAGGCAGCAGGGCTCAGCGCCCGAAGAAACCTGTTTGCAGTCCGGCTGCAACGAGTCCGGCAGCCTTTTGCTTGCTCATTCTCCAGGAAAGACTACACTTAAGAGCCCAGCAAAGCAGCCCTGAGCTTGCTCCAGTCACGTGTGGAGAGGATTTGGATTACAACTCCCCAGCCGCACGGGCAGCCCGAGCGTCCTGGCCTTGTGCAAATGCAGTGGATTTTGCCTATTGATCTACATTTTCTCTCCAAGAGGATTTTCATATGAGGAAACAGTTGTTCAGAAATTAATTCGTGCCGCACTAGTAATCGTATTATTATTGCTCATGTGCTGCTATGGATATAGATGACGTTTTACAGGAAATCATGGAGAAAAGACTATTGCTTTGAGTGGGGCTGTAATTTAAAGTTATCCAGACAACATGACCCGTGCTCATAGCCTCACCTCTATAGCTCTGCAGTGGTACAGTGCCAGTCTAGTCCAGCTTATTTTCTGACTACCACCTACGTTTTCAACACATACATGTTTATTTTAATCAACAGGTTTAACATTTTAGACCTAGTTCATCATCCTAACATCTGAACTGGTGAGCACTTAAACCTGAAGCAAAATTTTTTGTGTGTGTGAATAAGAGATGCAGGCTTCCAGTATACGTACTCAATGTACAGATGCCTTCTCTCTTTACCTGCCTGGGCGGGATGAGAGGTATCTGTAATTTACGGTTCTGTTTTATAGAAGGTATATTTTATTGCCTCAGACTTAATGAAAAGGAAGAAATCAGTAATCATGTTTGATTAGTCATTTGTATTCTAAATGGCATCACTGCATCATTGGTAATAGGAGGCAAAACACCTAAAAACGTGCCAAAATTGCTTCTTGCATGCATACTATTTCTTCTAAGTCTGTCCTAGTGTGAACATTCCCCTTGAACACTTTCCTGTATCGGACATACTGATTACTCTGTTCGTTTAGCAAGCAGTAAATGAACGGAAGTGTTATTGAAATACACCAAAGCATTTGGATTGTACTAAGTCCACTTCCCTGAGAAATGAACGCTGGGAAGAGCATGTAGGAGTAACAGCAAACACATAAACTTAGGAGGAGCACTTCAGTCTGGGAGCCGAAGGTGGAGGGAACACTCCTGCATCTGGCACTGCCAGGGCCGGCAGCGGCCACAGGGCAGGACGAGCCGGGGCTTCTGCTCTCCAGGACCGGAGGCATTACTGGGAGCAAAGGGAGCTGGGCGGAGGGGTTAGGCTTACTGGGTGCTGCCTCTCCCTAGCAGAACTAGGGTTGTCCACGTTCCACTGATTTATTTGCGGGAGAGGAGTTATGGGAATTAATTTGCAAATCCTACATCCAGCCTCCCTCTTCCCTGGCTGCAATCTTCCAATAATTTCCCAATATAGACTCTACCTCCCTCTCTGCAGCTGTTTGCTATTTGTTATTCTTAATAACAAAATGCTATTGCCTAAGGCTGATGCTTGGAGACTTTTGTTTCTCCATCAAATACACTTCCACCTAAAGCACGTAAAGGATTTGTTCCTAATACATAAAAATCTGTAAAATAAACCACTTGTACTAGATTTTTTCTTGTCTAAATACATCTATCAATTTCATCTGAAGAAATTAGACACCTGCTCAAACAGTAAACCAAATGTTCAAGACAATTAGGGAGAACTGGAAGACTGATTCTCCAATCACTCATAAATCATGAACGTATACTTTACTTTTGAGTAGCCATGAAATGGTTTGCAGGAATCGTTGTTAGGTGGCTAGGGATGGCTCACTGCACTCCTGCAGTTGTTCAGCAGGGACAATGTGGGGGCAGTGGCTCTATGTGACACCACTTCAGCTTCCTGGTTGTATGACTGCAACTTAATGAGCTGCTTAGGGCTTGACCCAATGAAAGGTTTAAGTGACTAATAAAAGACTTATGTATTATTAAGATGCCGGTGCTCAACATCGCAAATCCATACCTTCCTGTTTGACTTCACAAGTCTCTAAACACTGCCAACGCTGCGCCTGCACGTGCCTGGGACCATCCCTGATACTCTTGTCATGTCTGGGCTTGATCACGACCCAAAAATAGAGTGCTCGTTTGCCTTGAGGGCCTGCCACAGTGAGCTTGGCACACAACCGCAGGATGGATCCACCACAGGAGGCAGCAGTGGTTATGCAGGAGCTTTGACTACGAATACCCTCCACCTTTGTTGTTGAAGGTAAAGCCAAGATTTATGGGGCCAGAAAAAGGGTGTGTAGTGTCACTGCTTAATACGTCAGGCACTCACGTGGAAAGGAGGGAGTCAGTAAAATCCAGAGATCTCCATCTCCTAGTCAGCAAAGCAAGTTCAGGATCCCTTTGTCCTGGCCAGAGAAGCAGGGGTGGGATCTCTAAGAGATGCCCGTGCACCATGTTTCTTGGTGCTAGGCTGTAGGCGCTCCCTGTAGAAGGTGCTGGCTGAGGGTGTTATCCTGACCCCTTTGCCCCAAGAATTTGGTTTCACAAGTCCTGGGGAGTCAAAAAACTACTTTGTGACCCCAAGGCTGGAGGTCCCACCCATCTCTCACACCCTTGCCACCACACAGTCCCACTCTGTATCTCACGGTGACACTGCCACTCATGCATTGGTTTTGTACTTGAACGACCTCAGTTCAACAACCCGCAAGAAAACACAATAAACAACAGCAAAACCTACATAGCTTTATGCCACACTAGTGAGTCAAAGGGGAGGGTCCAGTCAGGGCCAGAGCTTGTGTAAGCAGGACGCAGGATTGGGAAAGGAGGAGAGAGATGTGCAGCCTCTCTTCTTCGCCCTGAGCTGAGCCTTTCGGTGGCTGCATCCACAGGCTCCCTGTGTGCTCTCCAGGGAGCACCATGCCTAGCTCTGGTCTTGGCTCCTGCTTGCACGTAATGAACACTTCTGCTGGTGAAAATATTAGCAAAGATCTGAGGAAAGAAGAAGATCAGTATAACTTCATTAGAAAAAGATTAATCAATATGAACATAGGCAGCTGTCCAAATAGTCACATATAGCCTAAATGGTGGCTGCTGGGGATATGTTTGTACTAGATACATGCTCTCCTAGCTTTGAATAAATGTTTTCTCCCAGAGTATAAACAGTTATGATTTAATCTAGGAATTAGCCTTAGGGAAACCACAGATATCTAGAGTAATATTTACATTTGTTTCAGATAATCAATTGCCGTTGGTCAGCAAAAAATTAATCTGAATTAAAGAGGACTCAGGTGATGCAGGTCAAACACACACACTTCTGCACTGCTGCAGGAAAAGAACTGAGACCAAAATATAGCTCCTAATGGGACAAGTTGCTTCCTTCTTGGCATTAGCTCAGCTGATGTATGTAGGCAGCAGAGATCAAGCAGATCTATAGCTTACCAAGACCTTTCTGGCTATCCTGCCCTTCAGAAGGCAAGGAACTGCCAGGTGAGGGCACATAAGCAGATCATAATTTGACGCAGAGATACATAAAAACAGTACAGCATTCATCTAACTGAGAGAAATTCATTGGCAGATACATTCGCTAAACTACTTTATTCTGCTTATGCAGAATGTTACCTTGAATTCCATGATATCTGCATGCCCACAAGTCTATTTTTCCAATATTTAATGAGCACTGATAAAAGACACAAGCAGGAAGCACCTGGGAAATTACAACTGAAAAGTCAAGTGGATTTGCTATAGGTCTAAATCTTAAATTATAGTGAAAAAGGCATACAGGCCTATTTGAAATAGAAATCCTTTTATCTATATGTTTCTATATTAAAGAGAAAGAAAAAAAGAAAAAGAGAAAGGAAAAGAGAAAGAGAGAGAGAGAAGGAAAAGTAAAAGGAGAAAAAGAAGAAAAAGAAGGAAAAGGAAAAGGAGAAAAAGAAGAAAAGGAAGAAGAAAAAGAAAAAGAAAAAGGAAGAAGAAAGAAAAAGAAAAAGAAAAAGAAAAAGAAAAAGAAAAAGAAAAAGAAAAAGAAAAAGAAAAAGAAAAAGAAAAAGAAAAAGAAAAAGAAAAAGAAAAAGAAAAAGAAAAAGAAAAAGAAAAAAGAAAAAGAGAAAAAGGAAAAGAAGGAAAAGGAAAAGGAAAAGGAAAAGGAAAAGGAAAAGGAAAAGGAAAAGGAAAAGGAAAAGGAAAAGGAAAAGGAAAAGGAAAAGGAAAAGGAAAAGGAAAAGGAAAAAAGGAAAAAAAGGAAAGAAAAAAGTCTTCTGAGAGTTAATTCTTCAGCCATTTTCCTCTCTTTTTGAGCTGGCACTCCACGACATTTCCATTATGTGCCATCTTTGGTGTATTGTTATCAAAGCATACAAAATTTTTCCATTGAGTGAAAAATTGGCAAGGCTTTCTTGTTTACAACTGCAAAGGTAACAACTCTGATAAAGTAATGGACATAATTATGCCACTTTTAGCCAAATTGTGGGAAAAAGAACTTTCTGTTCCATTAGCCTGGCTGGTGCACCTGGATGTGTTATTCTTAAAAGCAACACTGATGTTGCTTGTCAGCAGCATCCCCGCTCAGAGAGGTCTGCACTCACTTAGTAAATTCCTGGCTTCAGCAAATCATAAAAGTAAAAGGCTTCTCCCTGCAAGCATAGTTTAAGGTTTTTCATTATAACTGGTGCTCTCAACAGGCTCAGTTTTGGCAGAAGAGTGTGACATTGACTTTATTTCTACCCCACAGGTTAGAGGCAGCAAGCGAAGCTCTGGGCTAGAAGGGGACCCGGAGGTTGTACCCATCTCAGCAGATTCCTGCTGCAGTCCTTTCGGGTTCCACCATATGCTGCTGCTTCTCACCAACTGCCCTTGAAAGATCAGGTCAGGTCTAAGACTGAAATATAAATGGGTAGATGCTGCACTGCTGTAGTGATCATGCCATCCCCATTATAAAGATTCACAGGCAAAGCAGTGTAGTGCAAGCCCAGTTAAGAAAAAACCCTCTGCATGCAGCTGAAAGTAGACCTAGGCTATTTAGAAGCACGTAAAACCCACAGGACTACTATTCTTTCAATGCTTTCCCTTTGTGGATCTCAAAGCACTTTACGAACGTTCATCGAGCTTCACCACCGCCCTGCAAGGTGTTATAACATTGCTACTTTCCCAAGGGTGGGTAATGCAATTTGTGGGCACCCACATGGAGATACACAGAAGTTTCAGAGATACCAAACACCCAGAACTGCCAGCCACTGGTATGCATAACTCGTGACCCCAAATAAGCACTATTAAAAGTGCAATGGCAGGCTTATTTTTATTTACCTCCTGGTAAAAAAAGAGCTTAGGAATACACATTTTCAAGTGTGCCTCCACAGCTTTGACAGCAAGAAACTTTTTATTTGCTTGGGGTTTTTTGCCTAAAGAAAGCTGAGAGTAGACTATGTAAGTAAAGATGCGATTCGGGCAGTTTGGCCTGTAAGCAAAACAAAGTACAGACCATATTGGATGACTCACGGTGAAATTGCAAGAGCAGATGAAATCAGTGAGAGCCGTGAGCTTTTCCGTAAACAATTTCAAAGTTACAGACACCAAAGCACAAGGCAGTGCAGTATTAGGCACCCGTTAGGGGAGGATACCATTAAAACACACCGCACTGCAATGCGGTAACACTGCACCGGGCAAAGAACAGCGTCGGGAGACCAGCACAAAGCCCTGTTCACAACATCTTTAGACCTACTTGAACAATAACATCTCAACCTAAAGGCACAATTCATTCCCTCTAGCTTGGATACTTCCCAGGAATTCCCCTCCCGGGGGTATTTCGGTGGAGAGGGCCCAGTGACTAGGAGGTTTGGGACAGGAATGGGGAGAATGCAACCACTCCCCGTTATCATTTTTCCCACCCAGCCTCCCACGGTGTGGAGCTTTTCTCCCGCCCTGATGCTTTCACAGGAGCTCCGAAGCCAGCAACCGGCAAGGGGAGACGAGCCAGCTACAGCCATGCTGGTGGGGGCTTCGAGGGGGGCTGCAGAGGCAAAAGACCGTGAGCCTTGACCCACTGCAGGGTTCCCTGTGATCTGCTGGGAAACTCCTATGGTAAATGAACCTGTTTTGTGGGCTGCAGGCAGGGGAAACGGTTGTTTTCCTGATTGATCTGCGAAAGGACCGTCAGGACCTACCAGTATCAACACAAAGTAAATGAGCTACAATTAAGGTTGCTTACACAACTTGCCCTGTTGGCTGGGGACTTCACCAACCAAATTTAAAATCTCCGGAGAGCAGCAGGATACTGTGGTGGTGAGCTCTGCAGAAAAACCTCCAGGAGACAAGGCAGAAAACAGCATGTAAAAGTTTCTAAGAATCAACTTGTTTCACATAAATTTAAACATCAATGTGTAGGTAATTTAAAACCTAGAATAGAACTGGTTATTAGGTCAAATAGCTCCTTAATGCATTGGACCACTGCATTTTTGTACAGGAGCTGAGCAGCGTATGGCCACCCGCTCCCCATGCCTCATGCCTCATGGCAGAGCACCCGTTCGTGGCTACGGTGAACACTCTCCACTCAAGGGAGGTTTGGTCTTGAAAGAGCTGCAATGTTTCAAATCAGGAATTTGGGGAACTATGCAGACGCTTTGTCCGGAATAGCCTGTTTCTTGCCAGGAGTAGGAATTGCTCCTACTTTTGGCATATGGCACCGGCTCAGACGCCCATCCAGACTCCTCTGCTTCATATGCCCGTGTATGTTCACAGACTACAGATAAATGTGTCTTGACTTACGTTAATATGACAAAGGTATTTGGCTAATCAGTGTCAACACCGTATTTACAACAGATCCACCCAAAATTTGTTGACCAAAAAATATCACCTGATATGTTTCAGCTGAGTGCTGGATTTTTCAGCTAAATCAGAATTGACTTCACTGCTGCAAGTCATAACGCTAAAATATACCACCTGTATACGATGCCTTCCATGCTTTGCATCTCCAAATTAGCCCTCCATCATGCCAGTGAACTATTACTATAATTGTACAAAAGATAGGAATGCTAAACTGCCAAAGCTTTACCGACTAAAGCTAAAGTTATATAGCACTTGGGTGACAGTGACAGATAGAAAACAAAGGCTGGGAACACTGATTTCTGAATTATTTCTCTTGTCTCTAGACAATACCTGTATGTAATAGAGATCATCTATAAGAATGGTAGTGGAGCAGATCTGAGGTTAGATATACTCAGCCATTTGCTATTGCCAGGTTGCTGCCTTTGCAATAGCTGCTTAAAAATGGATTGCTTTAAAGCTGAAAAAACCCACCCAAACCCAAGAAACCTGTAACTGTATTTTGCAACCTGATTTTTTTTTCCAGCTCTTTTGTCACAACTAAAAAGCAACTTTGTTCCTTAAGATAATTAACTGCACAGAATATGAGTTCTGTTTAAAATACAATCAATACTTAAAATAAATCTTACTTTATCTTGATTTAGTTAAAACCCCATATTTATAATTTTGTCTAGTTAAAATTTTCTCCATCTGATTTAACAATTCAGCATTTCCAGATTCATTTATGTAATATTTGTATTTGACCAGTGATTTTTATATTGCTGTCTTGTATTCAGTTTTTCTATTATGTATAACTGTTCAGCAATTCCAATTATAACTGATGGAGTCACACAACAATTTCTCTTTCAATCATGTTAGTTCTTTATACTGTTTTTCTTTCAGCTAATTCTAATTTTAATTAGTTAGAGCAGCAATTGATTGTACTGATGTACTATTAATTAATTCCACAGTGGTGACAGAGGTTATTTGCTGAGTGACAGCAAAATACCAGAGTACACCGTATTTTACAATAATTACGTACCAGTTCTACTGGAAACAGTGGTCCATAATCTTGTATATCCAAATGCTTATTTTAAAGTCACACCTAGTTAGATTTTTTAAACATATTTCTCGTTACAAAACAAGGATGACTTCATTTGTTAAGTGTAGAGATCACAAGCTCTGTAACATTAGGAAGAAATTTTAAAAACTGACCATACAAAACATCTTGAAGTTAAGTTTTTCATCAGGAGCAGGTAGAGTCTTGGTGTGTTATTGTATGTCCATTGTGTTTTACCCCATTACTGTAGATCATGTAGATGCAGGGAAAATCATCTAGTGATCACTCTACTGTTACGGTCTTTTTTGTCTTTTAATTCCAATTGAAAGGTAAAACACAGGCTACACTTTCATATTTTCTAAACCAGACAAAGTAGATTTGCCTATGACCTGTGTAGATTGTAGACAATATTTGATGTGTGGACTGTACATCTGTGTAGACTGTAGACTAAAACCTTGTGTACTGATCAGTAACAGTCTGCATTACCTATTCAAATAGAAAATATTGCATGAAGGTAAACTTCATGCCAGCACATAATAGCAGAAAACTACTTACAGTATCTGACCTAATTCAGAATTGCTAACCTCAACCATTCAAAAATTCAATCAGGACACCAGTCATGAAACTAATGTAAAATCCTGATTTAAAAGCACATTGATTTTTCTTTTATCTACAGGTTTCTAAGTTCACAGGGATCAGGCTTCCAGACTTTCCCTGGCAGTCATGAAGGATGAAAACATTGTTTGAAGGTTGAGCTTCTCGCATAGCCTTATGCTTCTTGGAATCGGTGCTCTGAGAGATACCAAGTGTTTTATATAACAATGATAATACTATAATAATTGGCAATACAGTTCACAAAGGCAGGGCCTATGATTAGTCATCAGTTGTTATAAAAGAAATGGGAAGGCTAATATGGAACATTTGTTTCCTTCTCTGCAGTCAACTACGGTATTGTTAGCTTGTGAAACTCTGACACCAGCTCGAGGTCTTAAGGGTGAAGTCACCTCTCGCATATGAAGCTGGTAATTAAGGCTGTAGACACATAGTACAGAGCTGAGTAAGAACTTAAACCCAAGTCAGTGTCATGTTACATGATTGTTGCGTTGCCTTCACTCACAACCTGCAGCTGCTTTTGCAGCCTCTTGGCCCAAATCAGCGCCACCGTCCCTCCGCTCCGTTTGCCCAAGGTCTTGGGTTGACAGGATCCACCAACATAACCGTCGATCTGCAGCAAGTCCCTTTGCCCACCTCCCCAGACCGTGGCTGCCATGCCAAGCTGGGATGGGCCAGAGAAGAAGTCCTGCCCATGCACGCAGATGCTGCAAGGTTGCGGCTGGTGGATCCCGAAGGAAGCTACTGTGGAGCTTGAGGGCCCACCGGGTTGAGCTTTCCTCCATCAGTAGGGATAAACAACTACATACACTTGAAAAATGCTCCTTCCGAGCACAGAAAGCACTGGTCCCTGGGTTTATGCAATCCATAAATTGGTCATGCAGCCTACTGGATCTCCAAGTAAGGGATAACCTCTACTGTTTCTCTCCTGTTGCCTTTCCCTGCGTGTTTTTCCCCATGAGAGGGGAGTATCAGCTTGCCATCCTGAGCAAATTCCAGTGTGGGTAATTACATTTTGCCGACATACCCTACCTTGGCAGCGGGATGCTGCATCCCGCGCCGCTCGCTCTGAACCCTTGCACGGCCCTGCCATGTGTCAGGGGGCTGTGCTCATCTCTTGAGAGGGCTGCACCTCATGGCTGGAAGATGCAACGCCTGGGTCTCTGTGGTGTGCAGCTCCGGACAGAATTTTGTATTTAAATGCAAAAAGGAGATTACGGTGCAGAGTCAAGCCATTTAGCAGCAATATTTTGAATTTCAAACCTGTATGAAAGATCAGTTTTAACCTTTGAATAGAGTTCAAAAGATGTCCCTCAGCACACTTTCTCTTTTAAATAAACAGGAGAATCAAGGGCCCTGACATTTCCAAAGCCCAAAACACCGGTTTGTTTTCCTTACATAAATACTTGGAATCTTAGCAGCTGTCTACAAAAGATAACGATAGAATTTGTCATAATAAAATGTGATCTGCTGATAGATTTAGCTTGCAGTTTTACAGCACCTTTGGGTAGCTTTGGTCCATTGAAGAGAAGAATTTGGATGTATTTTGAGCTCTAAGGACACGTTCTTCCTCCTCAACGTTTTTTGTAAATGTCATTGAAGATGCAGCAGCCATGCAGAAAGTGAGAAAAGCAGCTGCGTTACCGTCAGGCTGAATTAGAATCATTGTGCAAATATACTTAAGTGACTCAGCAGTAACTAATTGAGTATTTTGGGATCTATTCTCCCCTGGTAGCAGTCATGTAATTCCCCTTCATCTACATGGGAATCGAGCATGTGCTTTAAACAGAAACTAGACCATGTGTAGTGATGTAAGCCCTTTAAGAAGGAGATTTTTTTTGAGAGAGAGAAAAGACACTGACATTGCTTTCAACATTTTTAAATTAACTGAATCATAAGCTGGGAAGGTTTCTGAAAGATGTTATTAAAATGAACATTTTTTCAGATTAGAGAGAATTAAAAAACACCTTGTTTTTTCCAGAGTACCCAATGTTTCTTTACTTCTCTGTCTGTTAGTGACACAGTATTACAACCGCACATGTAAGAATGAATTTTATTACAGTATTGATGCCTTTAAAAGGCAGTTTTAAGAAGCAGGAGTAGCAATTTTTAAAACAGGTTAATTTAGATTTAGGTATATTTTGTCTTCAGTGAACTAACACAGAGAGACCAAACGCCTTTGCTGTCCACCTCTGAACTGGACAACACCATTTTCTGGATTTTCAAACAACTTTCCAGTCCCTCCTTTTCACGTCCCTGCTAAAATATCTCCCACTGGCCTACATGAGTGGGTATTAGCTCATACTGTAGATAGAGCAGATGGTGAGAAAACCTGATGCACCTGAAGAAAGATAAAAGGTATTTGCACAGAAGGGGGAAAGAGCCCGTATGTAAGGTTGCAGTGGTGTCCTCACCACAGCGGGGTGTAAATACATTAGTGTGGTTTGGACCTCTACAGCTGGGATCTGTGGTGAAGATTATGGCCACACGCCCGTCCTGAGGAAGCCACTGCTCAGCTGGGCGGTAAAGCACAAGCAGCATCGCACAGGGGACAGAAAATGGGTAGTCATAAAAAAAGAAAGGCGAAGAAAAATAAAGAAATAGAAGCCAAAAGACACAATATGCTTTTTTAGCTTCTTGTGCAAGATAGGAATTTCAAAACAAATTGACTGCCATTACGTAATTGCAAAATAAGTCCATCACAGAGCCTCTGGGTTTGTTGTTTGCATGTAACCCTCTTCGAAGCAGCAGCATGAGGCAGGCTGTTTCTTTACCAAAGATGAAGAGGCATCTTTCTGTTGCTTAACCATTTTTTCTTTTATTTTTACTATACAGTTACAGCCTTAGGCTGGGAGAAAAATTCATGCTCTGCTCTCCTGTGTATACATTTTCTAAGGACTGCACCACTCTTATGCATATGCAAAAGTGCATGCTTTGCATATTTACTTTATACAAAATAGTGTGCCCGCCACATCATGTATCACTTTCACTTCTCACTTCTGTGCAGATTCCCCCAAATTTATCATCTTCTCATATTTAGAATGTAGTTCTCACTCAAATCACAAGCAGCCAGCTCTTCTTAACAACAGTTATTCCAGAGATAACAGCTAATTATAACATTTCAAAAAGCGCACATTAATATTTCAGTAGGCTCAACATTTTGAAATGCTACTCGGGGCAACATCTTGGTCTTTTTTGCTGGTGAAACATAAGGATCTGTTCAGTAGACAGGCAGTTAAAACACCCTTCAACATACCCTTGCAAACCCTTTCTACAGTGTCTTCTGTTTGTCCTAAGCCAGAGTTTGGAAAAACCAGCTTTAATGGATCGTTTCTTAATGTAATTAAATATATTTAACAACAGCATGCTTCAGAGTCCTTAAATTAGTCCTTTCCCTGAAGACAATGTATTCATCCAAATCCCTCCTTAAAACATTCTTCTTCTGTAAATCCTATTAGCATTAATCTGCTAAGGCTAGGTGTGCTTTATCATTTTTTTCAGGTACCTGGAAAGCGTTGAGATCTACTGCCCACTCGGTGTCTTATGGTGCCAAACACTTGTGGAGGTCTAATTTAGCCTGGAAACCCTGCAGGGTCGTGTCACCTTCCCCTGGCCATCCTCGACTCAACGGTGCTGTAGGGAACACAACAGAGTGGAAGGTTTCTCCAAGATGGCATTAGCAAGGGCATGGTAAGAAGGGGCAAAACTGAGACTGAAACCTAACTGTGTATTAGAAATGCAAAGGAAAGGAGGGATAATTCACTTCCCCTTTATCACTCCCACAGTGCGTTTTGTTCAAGGAACAAAAGAGAGAGGCTTGTATCTGAAAGTCCTTGGACGACCGATCCCATTTAAATTCGGCCTAAGCCTCTGCAGGCTGGAGTGAGGCCTGACCATGCAGCAAGGCAGAGGCAGTAGGGACCCCAAATATTTTCCAGCTCTAAAAAAATCACAGTCAGATTATTGTTTCAAAAGGAAGATTAACACCTCTCTGAATCGAAGTCAAATGCACGCACGAAAAGCCCGGAAAGGAAAGGGGCTTTCTGTTCCTCCCTGAGGTGCGTGCAAAGTCTTTCTTGGAAGAAGAGGGCACGTTTTCCTTTCAGGTTTATCTCACGGGCACATGAAAGGTGCTTTGGGCTTCCCAAACCATCAATTAAATGCTGCGAGAATTAGTAAAAGTTAACAAGGGGAAGAGGGAGTTATTTGAGGACTTCTTAAGTATTTTAAGTAGGAGCATGGCAAGCGCTCCGAACAGGCGTTTTTTAATCATTATTATTTAAAGAGTCAACAATCTTTGTCCGAGGTTCTCCCTGCTACTTTTCGCTTGGTCAGGGAAAACGGGACAGCGGGGCTGCGGATTTTATTTCGGATTTGGAAAAGGTGGTGCAGCGCGGCCTTGCCTCCCAGGCCAGGAAACGCGTCCCGAGGAGAGAGCGGACCAGCGCGGGCAGCGGGCACCAGCCTGCTCCCTTGGAAGCCGCCATGTTGGAAAGGGTTAACAGTTTCCTAAGGTTTGGGAGCCGCTCCCCCCGCAGCGCTGCTTTTTACTCCGAACTCTCCGGGTTACTCCTGCGGGACGACCTGTCCCTTTCCCCACGGCCCGGGGACGCTGACACCCGCCGAGGGTCTGCGCCCCGGGGAAAGCGCCGGGGCCCGGCGCGGAGCCCGACCGGCCCAGGCCGGTGGCCAGGCCGGCGCCTTGGCCCTTCCCACGAGAGACCTCGGCCTCCGCGGCGGCCTTCGGCCCGCCCTCTTTAACCACCCGCGGGGCAGCCCGCCTTTGCCACGAGTGGAGGGGCGCAGGGGGCGGCCCGGACCAGCCACGCACCCGGGGAGGAGGCGGCTCAATTTTGGAAGAAGAGAGCACCCTCGGGGTCGTTTCCTTGCCCGGCGCCCTCTCTTGAGGGAACACCACCTGGGCAGGTACACACCGAGCCCCGCTAATAAAAACTACCGCCCGAGCCGGGGAACGGGAGGGGCGCCGAGGCTGAAACTTTGCCCCGGGGCGGAGGGGGAGAGGCGGAGCGGGGCGGGGACCGGGAACCGCCCGCCCCGACCGCCGCTGCGGGGCCGGGGCCTCGGCCGCCCCGTGCGCCCCGGCGTGACGTCACGGCCCGCCGCCAATGGGCGCCCTGATGCCATGGCTGGAAGTTCCCTGGCGGCGGCGGCGGCGGCGGCTCAGCGCCCCCGGCCCGGCCCGGCGCTCCGCCGGGGGGAACCGCGGCGCGCCCGCCCGCTCCGGGGCTCTTCCCCCGGCCCCGGTCCCCAAGTGCCCGCCCGCCATCCCGGTTTCTTTGCACGCTCGCCAGTACTTTCCCCAGGCGCTTCGCGCTCCCAGCGGGGCAGCCGCACCGGGAGTGCCGGCTCCCCCGGGGCCTGAGGGGGACGGGGGTGTGTGTGGGGGTGTCAGGGCGCTCCCCTTTGCCCCGCCTCCCGGTCCCGGCCCGCAGCCCCGGCGGCACGGAGGGGAGGGAGGGAGCCTCGCCTCCCCGCCCGGCCCGGCCTTCCTGCGCTGGGGCGGGGGGAGCGGCGGCCCTCCCGGCGGGCGAGGGGGAGCCCGGGGAGCTCCTCCCGCGCGATCCCGGCAGCGGCAGCAGGAGCAGGGCGGGGGCGGGGGCGGAGGCGGGGGCTGTGCCGGGGGGGGGCGGGCGGTTGGAAGGGGAGGGGCCGGGGCCGGGGCCGCCGCCGCCGGGCGCAGCAGGCTGAGGGGAGGCAGGGAGCGGAGCCGCCGCCGCCGAGGGCCGGGGCCTTGGACGCGTCCGGTGCGGAGCGGAGGAGGAGGAGGAAGAAGGGGAAGGGGGGGAGCCAGCCGGCCCCTCTCGGAGGACGCGGCCCGCATCCGCCCGGGGAAGGGCAGAGGGAAGCGGAGGGGGGAGCGAGCGAGCGAGCGAGCGAGCGGGCGCCGCCGCCGAGGAGACAAAGAAGCGGAGCCCGCCTGGGCTGGGAGCCTCGCCGCCGCCGCCGCCCGCCCCGCTCCCCGCCGGCCGGAGGTAAGCGCGGCCGCGGGCGGGCCGGGGCCGGGGCGGGGGCCGGGCCCCGCCGTAAACTTGTGGCGGCCGCGGGGGGCGGCGGGGGGGAAGGGCCGGTGGGAGCGGGGGGAGGGGCGGGTGTCACCTGGGCGGGGGAGGCCCCGTCGCCGCCCCGGGGGGGGGGGGGGCCGGTACCTGCGGGGGGGGGGGGGGGCGGGTGTTTGTGTGCCACGTCCAGCTGCGGGGGGGGGGGTGGCGGGGGGTGTCGGGGTCGGCTCCTCCTCCCCATCCTCCCGAGTTGCCGCCTGTGAGTGTGCGTGTGACAGCCGCGGCTTTGTGCCTCCCGCCGGGACACCCCCCCCGCGGGGCTCCGCGCCCGGTTCGGCCCGGCCCGGCCAGGCGGGCGAACGGAGGCGGCGTTATCCGGCGGGCCCGGCGGCGGGGGAAGGCGGCCGGCGCCTCCCGGCCCGAGCGCGGCGCAACCGGAAAGTTTCCCGGGCGGGAGCGGCCCCGGTGCGAGGGGCGGGCGGCCGCACCGGGCTGCGGGCGGGGGTGCGGCCTCCTGGGCCCCCGCTTCTTTCTCCTTCTCCCTTTCCGTTCCCGGCTGTCGCCTTACGACGGCTGAAGCCGGGGGTTTTCTGGAGGAGCGCGGTGCAATATGCCCCACTCCCGCCCCGGTCGATGCCAATGTAGGTAAAGGGCATAAAGCTAAAAAAAAAATAAAAAAATAAGGTAAAATTATACCTTATGTACCGACTGCTCAGTAAAGCGCGTCCCTGGGTGTTTCGGGAGGAACGTTACTGAAGTTTGTAAGTCTTTTCATCCTGTTTTTTTTTTTTTTATTAAAAATGCACTCACGCTACCAGATACCCGTTGCTGGCAGGCTGGGCACCGTGGCCCACCTCAGGTAAAGTTGTCAGGTCGGGATTCAGGTTTGTAATTCAGGTCCGACCTGCGACTGGCTGATCGAGAGTGCCTCTCGACTCTAGTTCCTACGTTAACACCTCCCACTGTTGGGGTGGGTTTTTTTCTTTTTTTAACAGTGCATGCGGCCCTCTGTGTGCATCAGGGTTATTCCATGAATTCCATACAGCATTTAACTCAAAAGTGTCTTGTTCTTTTGTTCCTTTAAAACTTGAACGCTGACTGAACCTTGGCAAGGATTTGAAGCGTTCTTTAGCTGAACTGTGTTTCTTTGCCTTGCCGCGAAGTGGTATTTGTTTCTGAGGAGCATACCGCTACTGTTGTAGCGGCTCAGCATAGGAGAATTAGACTTTTCTTTCGTGAAACATGGTAGTGCCCTTTGTAAAAACAAATTTTCATGGCCTAACCACGCATGGCTTGTATCGTCGGGAGTTTGGACTGGTAATTTAATATGGAGGAATTTGAAAGGGCTCACTGGGTAGGAGCTTATGAAGAATTTCTCTTTGAAAGTGCTTGTTTTACCCCTGCTTTTTAGGAATCTGAAGCAGTCAGCACCACGTAGATGAAGTTAATGGTACTCTGTTTTCATTTTTAGGATTATAACTTCTGAAGTAAAATAATGTTGTTGCTGCTTAGAAATACTGATTTCACAACCCTGGAAATTGAAATCCTCTGTCTGACCCAAGTCAGTTTAAGCAGTTAAGCAGATCGCTTTGTCTCCGGAACTGACTTGCTTCTTGAGACTTTGACAGAAGATGTCACTTTTGGGAACAGTGAATAAATGTAGAGATAGAAGGCACCGGTACCATGAAGATCAAGACTGTAATTAGCAAATATTTTTATATAGGCCATGAAACAGACTCGTTATGATGTTAGCTCTCATTGGCCGTCGTTCTGTCATTGCAACATTAGCTGTTGTATTAGCCTTTTACTTTTACCAGATGACA
This sequence comes from Pelecanus crispus, assembly GCF_030463565.1. Classification (NCBI taxonomy): domain Eukaryota; kingdom Metazoa; phylum Chordata; class Aves; order Pelecaniformes; family Pelecanidae; genus Pelecanus; species Pelecanus crispus. Next base: position 156,531,338 of record NC_134643.1, read on the forward strand.
TTTCCGATTGCTGTTGTGATATAAGGATACACAAAATCTCTTTTGCTGTATTTTTCCAAAACCAACAGCAGAGTTAGTCCTTGATTGTGTGGATGGTCCTTTTTATTACATCCTTGTTACTGAATACAATATCTTTTGCTGTATTTTTCCAAAACCAACAGCAGAGTTAGTCCTTGATTGTCTGGATAGTCCTTTTTATTACATCCTTGTTACTGAATACATGATAAATGAAAAACTTCAGCCTCTGGATTGTTACTGCAGTGGAAAGGGAACTTATTTTCTCCCCTTCCTCTCTTTTGTTCTGTAGTTCCTGGCTAGCTGTATGGGAGCGTAAGGACAGGTATTTGCTCTCTTATGTGTCACCTTGCATCTTCCATCCGCTAAAGAAGAGCGACAAGGTCAGCGGCATCTGCTTCTTTTCCAGCCTTTGTTTTTTGTACCTTGCGTTGCTGTTGGTACGTTACTCCTTTACAGGGCTCATGGCTTTCTTCGGTAGAAACTGTAACAGTAGCAACTCAAAAAAGTGATGCGCAGATAGCTTTGTTTGCTGGTCATGGTCTTGAGCAGCAGCAAAACTACCTGGAGTATCTGTGTTTTTCATGCTCCTTGAGCATAAAAGCTGCTTCCAGACTCATGGAGACAGGTGCTGTATCAATTTACTTGCTGCAGGTTTGAAATCAAAACCAAGGCATCTTTGAATCTGAAGCGTATGTTCTAGAAAATATTTCCTGTTTGCATCTAGGGACTGATGGTTTTGAAGCTGTGGGTATTCCCTCCCCACCCCCCACTCTGTGTTTTGAGGAAGGGGGACGGCTGGTGGGGAATTACTAGAGATTTTTTGAAGGAGTTTTTAGATAGCTGAAAACTGGCTGTGAAACCAGATGCTACTGCGCTTCGGTTAGTTTAGTCAGAGCTGGGGTAAGGTGCTGGGCGCTTGTCGCTGGACACCCTGAAGTAGGTCATCTGGCGTGTTGGAGAGGCGGAGAGTTGAGGCGCCCTGCAGGAAAGCTGCTTTCTACTTCTACTGAAATAATACACTTAAAGGCAATACACTTTATCCTTGTATTTACTAGGTATACAGAAATGTTGCAGAACAATAGTTTCCACAGAGTGAAAGTCAAGGATCCTTATTAGTTCCTGGAGTGGAAGTCCTTTAGAGAGAACCGGGATGGTGTTTGTAATGTGGGAAATAGCATTGTTTCTTCCTCCTAAAGCATATAAGTGAGGCCTGCACTAGTCATTTAACCAGGGCACCATTGTCCAGTATTCTGAAAAATGTACTATGTGAGATCCTGGTGACTTACACCTTTTGAAAAATGACTTTTCTGTTTGTTTTGCTTTGTAAACTTATGAATGTTGACCCAGGTATCCTAAGCTCGTTTCTGTTTTAGGTAGTTCTATTTAAATTTTTCTTGCAGATTCAATTAAGCCCATTAGTTTCCTTGTAATAATGTAGTCGTCGGTGTTCTGCCAAATTAAACTGTTGCTCTCTTCACTGGTGGGTAAACTAATTCTTTCAAGTGTTAAGTTGTTTTTTTTTCTCAGAGTCATTTTTTTTCCCCGTCATAAGGATTCTTAATTGTTTCATAAATGCTAGTGAAAGGAGTAGATTGGAAGTGCATTGAAATATGAAATATACATTTTTATATTCCATTAACTATATGTGACACAACAAATGAATTTTTCTCACCATTAATGAAGTGAGTTCATGTTTTAAAACTAGCATAAATAACTTTGTGTGCAGTGAGGTGTCCTGGCAGTGTAAGTTTTTAAGCTTTAATGGAGTATTGTAAATTTTAAGAATTCGGGTGCAGAGGAATAAATCTTGATTAGAGAATAGCAGCCCATTGCATTTTAAATTATTGCAGCTATGCACAATAACCCGATGTCAGTAAAGTTTTAGAAATACTCATGCTGAGAAAAACATCTGTTAGAGTGGAAGCTCAGACATGCTGGTATAGCCAGGAGTTGTTCAAAGTTGTAGAAACAAACTTTGTGGCGTAGAGGCTTTTTTCCTCTGTAGGTTTGTTGTGCTGGTTTTGGTCCTGTTCTCATTCAAAAATATTAATATGATGACATGATTATTCTGTGACGCAGACGGTGGGGTGACCATGCCAGGACTTTTGGTAGATACCTGAATTCTCAAAAATGTTGCTTCTCTCTTACAAACACGACAAAACACAGTTGCAATATAAAATGCAATACAGGTGTGCTTTTAATCTAGGCTGAAGAAACCTGATCCAGTTTTCCTCAGCTCAGATGAGTTACTGTCTGCAGAGTACACACACAACTGGAGAAATAGATGTGAAAACAGGTAGTGAGATATACCGCAGATAGAGTATAGCTGAAACTTTAGTAGACAAAACCTGGTATGTTTAGTATGTTTACAAAATCAGGTAGTAACCTTCTGAGGCAACCTCCTGGGTTTTTTTGGTTGGTGGTGTTTTTTTTTTTTTTTAGGCAAATGAAATATAAACTTTGTTTCCAAGAACATTTTTAATTAAAAAAAAAAAAAAAAAGTATATTTAGATGGTAACTCATTACCGTCATGTTTCAGCAGGTTGTGCTGTTTTGATAGGTAGGGTGCTTTCTTCTTCTTTCACCTCTTCAGCAGGTGTCTAAGGTGTGGTCCTTGGAAGTGGTGTGGATAGCATTTGCTGTGCCAGGGCTAGACTGTTTAGACGAAATGGATCAATAACCAAAAATAAATGAACAGGCCTTCACATTATTACTTTGGTAGAATGGCAGATTTTAGCCTTCTGAGCCATTTAAAGTTTCTGAGTTCTAGAAATGATCAGAGTATTTGTGGGGGCCTTAGTAAGGAGAAGTGACAGGGGTGTGAAAGAGGATACCGAAGTTTAGGGAGAGGCTAGAGGCTGCGGACGCTCTTCCTGACACAGGTGAACTGGTCATGTCCTCTTATGTTTGTGAGAAGCTGCTTTTAGCTGAGTGTCGTCTCTCGGCTGTCTTTCCCTACAGGTTACACTGGATCCAGCTCCATGCAAATACAGAGGAGCTGTCAGACTCTGCAGCAGAAGGGGAGGAGGGTTAGCAAAAGCAGGTGCTTTCTGCTCATGCTGGGGTGAGATTTTGGGTTCTGCTAGCAGTGCAGCATTTAAAAAAAATATGCTTTTTATTTTTAAGAAAATAAAAGCAAGCTGTTTAAAAAAGATCAGTCCATTTCTCTTCTTAGTTAAGTCTATTGTCCTTACTTATATTATTTTAAGAAGTCATTAAACACTGTTTTAGAACCTTTCCTTCAAAGTAAGAATAGATCCTTGCAGGGTGGGAAGGTTTAGAAAGGAATGCTGATGTTCATTAAGCATACAAACTATAAATTAAATATATTGGGATTTTCGAACTCATCCTTCTTGTGAAATTTAAGTTGGCTATAATAATTCTTTTTGTATACCAATTAAGTTTTTAGTTAACTATATAGTAAAATAAAGCAGTTCATGAGCAGTCCCTTCACAGGTTTAGGAGAGAAGAGGAACACTAAATCCTATTAAAACTTAGTCTACATATAGAGAATTAAATTGGTGTATTACTCTGAATTTTTTAGGGCGTTCTGGACTAATAAAACATTTCAAGGAACAGCAATAAATTAAGCCTCCTGTTTAGCAAACCCTGGCACTGATATCGGAGGAGAGACACCCCAGGCATTGATTGGACTGATCTCTTGGTTTTAATGCAGTAGGAGCACCTCAGCATAGCATGGTGGCAAGGTTTCTCCTTCCTATTCTTACAATAGCAGTGTATTCATTACACTTGTTTTCTTCCACATCTGTTGTGTGTCGGACTTGGCTCCCAGTGCCATCCTGGGCTACTGCTGTTCCAAGGGAGTTGCATTCTTAGCTGACAAACTAATGATGTTTTGGATGACAACAGGGAAAGTATTTTTCAACTTTTTAATGCAGAAGGAGAGATACGTGGCTGCATGATAAGTTCTCAGGCTGAATTTCGATAGCTGTCATGACAACAAATCACAAGTTCATTTCCCTGAATGGATGTTGTCCCTCCAGACACACACAGAGTGTTATCGAATTTGACAGATCTTGAATGATGACATGTCAAGGATTCTGGATTCCACCACAGGAGACTTGGGCTGCTGCAAATGCACGCTGCGACCTGGCTTAGCAAAACTCACTGTAGGCTTTTTCTTGGTTTTGAGTTCAGGTGGAAAAACAATTGCCCTCTGGGTTTTTGTTTTGTCTTAAATAGATTTAGTGTTTGTTGAAAAATTAACTGGTAATTTTAGATTGAAAGTTCGTTTGTTAGATTAGCAGAAGGAAAAAAAAAGAGGTAGTTGGACTTAATCCAGTCACTTTAAAGATGTGTATGTTTCAGATGCTTTCAGTGGTTTTAGTAAGAACTTCAACAAAACCAGAAGGACAAGCCTTGAGTATTTTTTAGGTCGGAAGTGGGCACTTTATTCACTGAATTTTCATTTCGTGTTAGTGCTCACAGTCAGTGATGATAGAAACACCCCATGTTAGTTCTGCTATGGAGGGCAGGGACAGGAGCTGACACCTGTATGGACGCGCTGCGAACAGGGACAGTGGCACAGATGGTTTGTTTGGCTTATTTTTAGTCTTGGCTGTTGATCATTTGTAAAGTTGCCATTTCAGTTGGACAGCTGTTTCTGGTTTAACCAGACTGTAGAAGTCTTGTAAAGTTGGATAAAAACCTGTAAACACTGACTTTTGCGTGTTTTGTATGGGAATATTATGCTGGGTTACGGTCCTTCAGTGTCTAGCGTTCTGGTAGCTCTGACTCGGGTGATCTGCAAACAGCAGTTCTACACAAGCGGTGTTGTATTTCTTTATTTAGAGTGTGAATTATTTTTGTTAGCAGTATGGTCTGGCTATACCTGTAACATAAGTGAATTAAAAATTGGTACCACTTGGCTACTGGAAAAAAGGTGCCGTGTTTGGATCTTTAATTAGTCCTTCCTACCAGAGCTCCCTGAAATCCAGTGGATGTAGCAAGTTAGGAAATGTAAGTTAAGACAAAACATTTTTCCCAGCGAGTGGTGAAATTTTGTAAAAGACCCTGCTATTTTTGCAGCTTTGCAGTTTTAATTAAGAATGTTTTTGTTCCAGTTGTAAAAGAAATTGGCTATGGTATATCTTGCTTAAATGTGTTTTCCTTTAATCATTGCATGTTGAATACAAAAATATGTAGATGGTGTTTATAGGTATAAAGATGTCTATTTTTACATCAAAAAAGACTGTAAGCCATTTAGAGTATAAACATATTGAGCTTCACCTTTCCTGTCTTTCAGAAAAATAGATTAAAGGATAAATTGATGATCAGTCTCCTTCCTTTACATTTTCAGGTCTGTAGGCAGTCTTTCTGCTAGTGCTGCAGGGATAATATAGAAATAATTATATTGTGGACTATTCATAAATTCACACTGTTTTGAATTCCATTTAATTCAAATAGAGAAAGAAATTAATGCTAATATCCCAAATAATTAATGCTATAATAAAGAATCTGCCTTCCACTTGACACTGAATGACTTATGTTCCATTACATCAAAAGACTTAAATCATTTTGAGCATTCAATATTAAAATTCTAGTTCATGAATATTAGAAATTTAATCAGATAGCTCAGTAAGGACTGCGTGGATTGTATTGGGTTTAAACATGGGTAGTAATAAAGCTTGTGTTTAGTACAAGTATCAAAATATGACATATCATTTTTATGAGCTCTGAGGCTCTTAAGGGATGCATGGGGAATCGTAATGAACTGAAATGTTGTAGACCTCCTATGACAGAAAACTATTAAAGTCTGTGTAATGTTGTTATTGCGGCAATGTGTGTCTTCTGCCGTTAGTCCTGTCTTGTAATACTGATGGTTGTATTCCTTTAGGATCTTTCCTGGTTTTGCTGACAGGAGATCCTGAATGTTTATATTTTGTTCAGATATTCCTTTCGCCTCTCTGGAACGTCAGGAAGATGTAACATTGTGGCTTTGCCAAAATGTCCATTCCTTGTTTAATATCCCAACTTTTCCCTCTGTGGCCCTGTGAAAATGCTAGCATGTGCTTAATACCTCTAGTGGTCCTATCGGAATGAATGTCTCTTATTTCAAAACACGAAGCTGAGCCATAAGTATGTCTTCTTCAAGACAAGAGCAACAATTGCATTACAGGTCAACTCTTTCCAAGTTAGACGTTCTTTAACTTGTCACGACATGTATGTTAAATTACATGTTGAACTTCTGCCTGCAGTGTCACATAGCCAGCTTATTTTTACAGACAGACTTTACGCCTATACATCGTGTATTACATTACTCTATTAGCAGTCCCATAAAGTCAATGGGACTGCTCGTAGGTTAGCATTGTTTAATGAGTGGTAATACTGAGATGTTAAAGAACAGGCAGTGCTTGATATAGTGCCTGCTTAAGTTGATGGAAAAAGGAAGGTAGTTCCTCATGGGGAAAACAAGGAATGATTTAGTTTGGTGTTTAAATTGAAAATATGGAAACCTAGAATTTAAAACAGAAAACCAGACTATATGAAAGCAGAAAAGAGGAGAAACTAAAATGCCATGCAAGAAAAGCCCTTAAATGCATTGAGGGTTATAATGTCTGTTTTGGAGGAATTGAGGTTTGAAGATAAGTATATTAATGCAGATCACTGAAATAAACAATTTTAAAAACTCTTTCCCCCCCATGTTTTAACTCTAATACATTGTTTAATGGTGCAACTAGACTTAGTTTCAATTTTCTATGATAAAAGTCTTTACAGCTTGTCCCTGTGATTTATCTGTTCTGTTCTTTGATTATTTTCTTCTTTCCGGATGGATAATTTTAGCGGTTAAGTAGCTGGTCATTTGGATTCCTTTGAGATAATGTAAGTGACATACTTGCGGTTAAAAGAAGATACCATACATAACTGCAATCTGAATTAATGGACATTGCTTTACTTTTCTGCAGCAATGGCATACATACCATTACTAAGTGTACATAGCATTAGAAGCAGCTTGGTATTCAGTAGATTATACTGTGCTTGCCAAGCAGATAGTAAAATTTTAAATGTTTCATTCTTCAAAGGTAGCAATCCTGAGTCTGATGTCAGCAAATCATAAATGCGGGTGAGTCAAGGTGGAGTTACACTAGAGAGAAGATAATTTTGATGAATGGTTGAGGTAGAGCACCTGTTGCTGTATTATCAAGTCTCTTTAGTTACAGAAAAACCTAGAAGTGTGTGTGTATAAATATATATATAGGCCCTATGTCAGCAAAATAATCGTCAACTAACTTGAGATAGTAAAGCCTTTTTCTTGTTGATTGTGTAGAGAACAGCTTGGCATTGCTAATTCCAGGTGCATTTGGCAGTGCAGAAATCATTTTTCAATGCATGAACCGAACGTGTTTGGCAAAGGAGCTGGTAAGGATGAGCAGTGAGGGAAGGGCTGCGTGTCCGCCAGCTCTCCCATGCTCCGTACCACGTGGGGAGGTGCTGGTAAAAGTGCAGGGCAGGGCTCATAAACAGCAAGCAGCTTAGACCCCAAGAAAACGAAATGCAGTATCAAACAGCTTCAGTCACGTCCACTGGTCAGCTCTCATCCCAGCCAGGTCAGGGGGCAAAAATCAGGTGTTGCCTTTCGAGCCTGGGCAGCACCATCCTGCCTGCAGGTGAGCCTGTGCTGTGTCTGCCTGGGCAGCGCTGGCAGCCGAGAGCTGTGACCTCGGCTCTGTCTGCCTGCTGCCCGGCTGACTGGCAGCAGCCCTTGGCTCTCGCTTCTGCCCCATTTTCCGGGGACCGGCTTTTTTGAACATAAGGGATGTGCCCAGCTTGCAAGACACCATGCCTGGTGTTGAGCAGCCGCATTTCAATGGGTTGTTGAAATTGCTGACGCCGTCCTTCCAGAATTATTGTGCCTACTAGATGTAAGAAAACCCCAACAAGCCCAGCCCCCCCAAAAACCCAACAACATCAAAACCCCAAACCCAGTAAGAATACTTGCACCTGTTATCAATATAATTCATAGTTTTGGTGGTTGTGTAGATGCATCTTTAGATTTTTCTTAGGGAAATACCATTTTATTTTACAAAGTTTGTAAATATTTGATCTTTGTTCTAGTAAAACTTTAATTTAGTTGGCACATGCCTTGATTGTTGTGTTATCTAAAGAGGCAGTGATCACCTCTGCTTTGTGGCTTTGATAGTCTTTTCCCTTCTCTTTTTCCATTTTGCAGTGTTTTGTACATAGTTAGGATTGGGAATAGCCTTGATTGTGAGTGGATATGTTTTGGGGTTGTCTGTAATTCATTCATAGGGCAGAAATATTTCAGCAATTAAAAAATAATTAGATAAAACTAAAAATACCCTCCCCCCCCCGTATCCTGTCTATCATGATTGTACTCATTTGGGAATAGTATGAGCAAGATTTGACTGAAACATTCCAGTTAAAAGTGGTGTTCAAAAATACAGGTGATGAGGTTTCTGAAATGAGGACGGATTATCCACACTTTTGAACCCTCGCATACAACATTTCTGTAAAATTGTTTTAAACTTTCTTCTTCTATGAATATGTTCTGGCATTGCATTAGTGTTTTGGGGTGGGCTCCCACGTGTGTCAGTCAATAAATGTCCTTCACTAAATAAACAGAAGCATTTTCACATTGAGAAAAGTCATGAATGTTTTGTGTTGGCTTTGCATCATTTTCAGTGCAATTGTCTTAAAATATTGTAAATTTACGGAAGGCTAAAATGAGCCGTGGTGTGTAACCATCCTTTGGAGAATTCTTTGTGTTCCTGCAGCTGCTGTGTGAGAGTGATGGTCATACACTGTCTTGAATCGCACAATGCCTTGCTCTAATCCCTTTTTCAAAGTATTTGAATCCACCTTCTTCCCCCCATCTCCCTTCTGCTTCCTTTGCAGTACGGGGGGCACTGGTCATTGCCTTCGAAATACACGTCTTCTGATTACTTCACTTTTTCCAAGTGGCTTAGAGGCTGTCAGGTAGCTGAATGGCATCCAGCTGCTGCCTTACGAAGTGTCTTTTCTAACGGTCTGCTGTTAAAAAAGTTGCCGTGGAGGCTATTACTCATGTATTCTTCATGCCGAAAGAGTCTTTCCATTAAATTAACAGCTGTGAATAGTGTTTGAATGAAGATATTTTTGTTCTTGTTTTGTTGGCTCACTATTCTAAGTGTGTAGTTGCACACCAGTCACAGAAATGAGGTTGTCTGCTTGCTTTATCTGCTCAGGTTGGGAGTAAGTACACGGTGCCTTACAGGTTATTCTGTTGAATAGCGTGTTTTCATTTCCTACCTACGTATGTATATGCCTGCAATCTGGTATTTGGGAATGATTTGTTAAATCTGTACTGAATTTATGAATATCACTGTGGTCCAAATTGGGGTAGGATTTACCAGCGTGAACTGGCTTTGGACTAAAATGAATTGTATGAAAGTAACACCATACTCTCCTTCCCTATGCAGCGTCTTCCTCCTGCTTGTCCACTCTTTATTGTTGGAGACGGAGAGCTGCTGTAGTGAGAAATGTGTGATGAGGTCCAGTGCTGGATCTCAGTGCGACAGGGAACTGGGGGAACAGCAGGAGCAATCTTAGGTTTTTCTGTTTTCCCATAGCTGGATATTCTCTTTGTAGTAATATTTCTTCAGAATGTTGCTGTTATGGAAAAAATCTCTGTTCTTCTATACTGAAATGTAGCCCAGGGTTTTCAGCTTGTAGATGTGCTATCATATACTCTGTGATGAGGCTTTTATATGCAACACCAATCTGAAACTTTTAAATTTCTAAGAGTTGGTAAAGGAAAGTGAGTTGGAGACTAGAAATCCTGAGTTTAGGGAGAGTTAGACAAGGGATGCATGACTTATAGTTAGTAGCATTAAATGTGTAGATAGCTCTTTTCAGAAAAAAAATTTCATTTGGGCATACTTCTAAGATTGTTTTTTAAAGTCGATTTTTTGTGCCTACCAGCTTTTGCTGCAAAGTGGACATAATGCAGGTTGCTGAGTCATTGACCCTTGTAATCAACAATTTATTTATCTTCAGCGTGTTTAGCTTCATACCAAGAAGCAGTAGAAAAGTGATTTTTATATAAAATCACTAGGTGAATAAACTTGTTCACAAAGGAAGGGCTCTAATTTTTCTCTGGTATGTCTAATTTTTTATCATTATGTGTGGACTTACAGAATGTGCTTAGCTGAGATTGATCACTGGTGTGTGAAATGACCAAATTATAACAATGGAGAGTTTTCTGAGGTGGGTAATATATTTTCATATGTAGCTTCCAGCAATGAGTTTAATACACTGAAGGCCACATTTTCAATGCTTCTGTTATTGAAATGTAGTGCTCTGATCGTTTTTCTGCTGAACTTCAATTTAGAGCTTCATCTGGAAAACATCCAAGGAAAAAAAGCATCAAAGCAAAATAATAAGAATTGTCTCGCAGTGCAGGAAGATCTTTAAGTATAAAATTAAAATATGCAGTGAGAGCTTGAAAAAGTGCATAGAACACCTTAAAGGCTAAATCTGTAAGTAAGAAAGAAAAATAGCTTTACTGGCACATACCTTGATGTTGTAATAGTTTGCTAACTTTGGGTACAGGAAGTAAGCTTTTACGTTCTTACTGTTTATAGCTTCATTTCCCATCTCGAATCTTTTGGCTTGCTTCGGCTAAAGGATTGTTACCATTTTAATGATAGATCCCTACAGAGCTCTGGTTTGGTCCCCTGCTCTAGTTCAAAGCCATCAGGTGAATTCTTCCAAGTATTTAATCAATGAAGTTATGATACTCAAGCCACTTATGAATATGTTTAGTTAACTTTTCCGAGGCTTAGATTTGGGACTTTGTCAAGAAAAGCACATATGTGAAGAAGAAAACCGTGATTAAAAGAAGTTGTATGCATAGCTGAGAACCAGTTCTGTCTCTTCAGCATTTTAGTTGTGACAATGTGAGAACTGCTATTCTAGATACTTTTGTCTGTCTAGGATAGCTTGTTGCCAGTGTAATAATAGCTGTGGGAGGATGGTAGAGTGTGTGCAACTTCAACAGCTAACGACTTTTCTGTTTTCTAGACCTACAATTAAGAATATGGTAAAAGTTGAATTTCAAACTGATGGCCAATATATTTTATTGTAAGAATAATTAAAGAAGAAATTTATTCTTTATTATGCAGGAACACCTCCATATGTCACGCTGAAGTCATTCTCTCATTTAGGCTTCACATGTGGGGTTTTCCTTTCTTTGCAGCAGGTCTGGACCTGTCAAATGTGGACTTGGGTTCTTCTTGAGTTGTTCTGGCAGCATCAGCAGGTGGTTTCCATGCAACCTGCAAAACATACAGAAAGTTCTGTAAAGTGCAGATTTTCTAGGAGTTTTGTTTGTTTTTATTCTTCCTTGCAGTGAATTTTAAAATGTTCAGGAAATTTAGCATACCTTATTTGTCTGCTGGGCACAATGAAATTTTTCTGTGGCATGTGAAAGCAGCTTTTCATCCCACCCATGAGCTCGGTATACCTAAAAAGCCCACGTATTGGCTGCAGGGGGAGAGATCTGCTCATCAGTCTAAATCTTAGCAGACATGGGGATTTTCTTCACCTCTTTTATTACAGAGGACTGCTCTGCTTGCTTTAGTTTCTACATTGTCTTTCCAGCTCAGCCCACGCATTTTTCTTGCTTCTCTAGGAATAGCTTCCCTAGATGGTAACACCAGTGGCTGGCAGCTCTGTGCTTGTTATGCCTGGGGAAAAAGCCCTGGCTTTCTCAAAGCCCACTGCCTCTAGCAGCAGCGAGCAGATATGCTGTCATCATTAGGAAATGTGAGTGGCAGATGTGTGGTAGTCTTGTCTCTGGATGGTTGAAATGCTCATCAGCTGGAGCAGCTGAATGGATCCTGGTCTTGGATGAACATGATTGATTAGTATGGTGGAACAATGTCTGTGCTATGTTAAATATTCCAGTTGATGCTGCCACAAGTTGTTTTAGGTGCTTGCAAGTATTCTCTCCCAGTTAGGGCGGAAATGCTCTTGGTTTTCTTCGTTATACATAGAAACCTTGCAGCAGGTCTCAATTAGACTCTGATTACAGAATCACCTGTACTTCCTTGCAGTCTTTCCAGTCACCTCACCATTCTGGATAAACAGTATACATACGCTGTCTCCAAAACAAATTTTGCTATGGAATATGCACACGGGAAGTTCTTCAGAGACTCTAGGATCCAGCCCTCTGGAGTAAGATTTTTTTTTTTTTTTTTCCCCTTGATTTCTGTGTATGTTTCAAAACAAAGTACCACCCCCAAAGCAGTGTCAACAGAGTTATTACTAGCTGTTAATTTTCATCCTTGGGCTAAAAAGATGTGTGCTAAGATAACTTAGTTTCAAGAGGCAACTTGAGGAGAAAGGAGAGGAAGGTAAAACTGAGTGTGCCAGCAAAAAGGTGAATCACAGAATCATGGAATGCTTTGGGTTGGAAGGGACCTTTAGAGGACATCTAGCCCAACCCCCCTGCAGTGAGCAGGGACAGCTTTAACTAGATGATTCTCCATTTCTCTGTATCTGTGTCGGAAAATACCATGACCTGTGATTCCAGCCTTGAAAGAAAAAAGCAAGGAGGGAAGTCATTCCGGTCATGTAATGTCATTTGATTGCTGCTTGCTAATCTGCATTTTCTTTCTTAGAAAAAGAAAGAGGATCATTTCATCATGGATTGTAACTAGTGGAAAGTAGACATCCCTGGAAAGTAGAAATTGTAGTAGAAGGATGAATTAGTTGCTTTCTACCTACAGCACGGGACTTGCTCATTTTGGCAACAGCAAGATGTTTAGCTCAGCTCTGCCAATTTTTTTAAAAATTTCACTCTAATTTGCTGAGTTTGGAGATGGTGTGATTATTTCAGCTAGCAGGAGAGCCTTATTTCTTTTTTAGGTATAAAAAAAAAATCTGTTTGCTAATTGTTCTGTTATTTTTTTGAATGTTACTTCGTAATGTGCCCCATTAAACTTTGTATGCAGGAATGGGAAGAAGTAATTATTTCTTCTTCAGTTGGTTCACACTGAAATAGCCATAAAACTCTTGATCCTGATTCTCTGCTGTTTTGCAGCTTGTAAATCATTTACTTTGTGCTCCAAGTGCAACGTGTTTGTATAATTCTAGTATTGATGTTGATGTATTATTTCTACTTCAGTCTCACTTAAAGCAAGTGTAAATAACTTTAGAGTTGCAAAACAGTAGGGAAATAAGCCTCCACAAGCTAAAGCATCAGATTTATTTTCTGGTGCAAATGAAGAGGTGCTTTGAAGCCTGATCAAAGCCGAGGCTCTCCAGTTGCGCATAGTATAAAGTTGGTGGCGTTTGAGCAGAAACTGTTGGCTTCAGGAGGGTTTTTTTTTTTTTTTATTAGGGCTTTATATCTCTGGAACCGATATTCAACATATTTCTGGAAATGACAAATGCACTGCCATATGGCATGCCAGATTTCAAGCCACTCCAAGGTGCATGTGTGAATTTTGGAGTGCCTGGAAGAAATGAATGAAAACCACATTCTCAGTTTTATCTATTGCTGAGCTCTGTAGGCAGAGGAGAGGGGGGGGGCTTTGAAGTAAATTCTGCTGGAGGGATCACATGCTTATTTCTGAGCCGCCATCCTAATGCAGCAAGGTGTAGACGTAAATTATGTTTCAAAATGCACCCTAATTTCAGCAGGACTGGCAGTTTACATGCTGCTGTGTTTATTCTGGGAGATGCTAAGAGGTACTGAGCGTCCTTTTGCTACTGGCTACTCTGTTACCATTTTCAATCCTTCATTTCCAAGCCTTTTTGTGCCTAAACCTCTCTATCAGGCTTTAATGCCTGAATTTAATTCTTATGTATTGTTGAACTGTTATTTTTATATATACTGTGTCTCCTTAAAAGGTTCTGTATTGATTGTACTTCATGAGTAGATTTCTTAAGCTTTTGTTGGTTAGTAAAAGCTGAAGAAGCATTACTGGAGATGTTTGTACCAGGGTTATTTTTAATCCTGGAGACTCTATGAAAACTTTTTAAATGCAGAAAAGATGTTCGGGGAATTTGTGTCAGGTTTTGGTTAGAAAAAAACATCTTCTCCTTGCAAAGGGCAAACTAATAAGGTAGTTCCTTATTAAGATTAGTTGTGTTCATGTAAACTTACAGAAATTCTGTGAATTCTCTTTAGCATCAAAGACAATGAATTTTGAAATTTTCTTTATATATAAAGAAGGGCAAGAAACTTACTTGTGAGATAGATAATTTGAATGATTAATATTTTGCTACAGTAGTAGCTGGTAGAATTTGTTAAAATTAATTCTGCCTTCCTGTAGCACTAAGAGAGAGATCGCAGGGGAAATTATGTTACTCTACTAAATCCTTTCCCCAAATTTTTCTTTAAAAAGTGTTGTACCTTGATATTGTTCATAACCACTTCCAACCCACAGCCCTTATGCTCTTTGATTCGTATGAAACCCCAAAGCTTTTGATAAGATTCTGAGTTTCCTCCATGTTAGGTCATCTTCATGGTTCAGTTCAACTTGCCGTGTGCCAGTTAATTGTCATTTCTGACCTTGGATGAAAGCGTGTGTTGTGCACTCCAGTTGCAATAAAAATGTGACAGCGAAGGGATGGTATTCAGTGATGTAAAGCAGTAGTTTTACATGTGTTTATAGTTAACAACAATTCTGATGTTCTTAGTCACACAGCCTTCTGGTGGAAAAATGTTTTCCTTCCTCCTGGAAAATACCGATTCATTAGGCCTCTCTTAATTAATAAATCAGTTTGACGAGGATGGATCTTCTGGTGAGAGTCAAGAAGCAGGAAGATGCGGTTCTCACCGGAGGCGGGCAGGAGAGCCGGGAGCTGCTCCTGGGATCTGGGTGCATGGGTGTTCCTGCTCCGGGCAATGGGGCAGCTCTCCCTGGTTTGAGGTCATGTCAGGAGCATGAATTGACACAGGGTGGGGGATTCCTGATGCTGAGGGCATGTTTTTTTGTGGGGGGTAATGGGTAGCTGTCTGAAAATTCAGGGAGATTTCTAGGAGGCTAAAACTATATCCTTTCTTCTCTCTGAATGGGCTTTTTTTTGTTTTTTAAATATGAAATCCATCTTCACATGATCTTCCTCTTTTTGAGACGAAGGATTTCTTTTTATAATTGAAGCAAACTTTTTTTTTTAAATACAGAATCTCAGCTCATATCTGTACTCCTCTTAGACTTCTGGAATATAAATAAAACACCCCAACAATAATAAGACATTGTTCTTTGCTCTTGAAAGTCTATAACGCCATGTGTATCATTAAGCATGTACTCAATGTAATGTTTATTTGTGATGCATAATTTGGCATTTCTGAAATGCAACTTTGGGTTTTTTTGGTAGGAATAAAATAAAAGACATTTTAGAGTTTTTAGCTTTACCTGTTTTACACACAGAGCAATTTTTAAGCGTAGCATTCTGTGTCAGAATGATAATACACTTCTCAAATTTCCATCTGTATAGAAACTGGTTTTGAAATGGGTTAGTGCATTGTGGATTTGTTAGTTAGGCCTCTTTCCTCATATCTTCATTTCAAAACTCTTCTCCCACTTTTTCTAGAAATGCTGTGTGTATTCACATCTTTAAAGAAACTGTGGAAAAAAACTTTGAAAAATCACAAAATCATAGTTCATAGTCAGACATTTGAAGAATCTCTGTTTGCTGAACCTTTTCATCTTGTGTCTTTGACTTGGATCAGAATTAACAACAAAAATGTCCACAATTCTTCCCCTTCTGAAAGACTGGCTTGAATTCATTAGTATTTTATTTTATCTTTCAGGATTAGAGTTTAAGCTGTCAAATACAAAACCTTAACTAAAACCTGAGATCTTTTGGTGTAATGTGCAGTGTAGATGGTCTGCATTTCCTTTAGTGTTTATAAATAATTTCCTTAAATTTATTATCTCTGAAATTTCAGTGTATCAAAAAGGATGCCTGCACCTAGGCTATTACCCGCCAGCCCTTATTTTCTGTCAAATTATTCTGAATACTTTAAAAAATCTGTTATAACTAATGGCTGTTTATCATCAGCTTAATTAAGAAAACTGAACTCTGCATAGCTTTTCTGTGAGTATTTTTCCTTCCCTATTGGTGCAGGGAATTGCTAATTGCATAAAATCTTTCTGCATTTCTTTCAGTGTTGTTCCTCTTACTTTTTGACTGCTCTTGTCATGTTTCTTCCTCCGCTTTTGCACTGCTCGACCTTATATGAGTTACCACACCAGCGTCTCACTCTGTATCGTATGCAAGGGGTGGAGTCTTTACCAGTCACTTGCTAAAAGACTACATCTGCTTTCCAAGCTCTCGTTTTGAAGACACCAGTGAGGAGCAATTTGGCAGATCTCTCTGCAATAAAATAAAAGTTGCGATTGCATGCCCATCCAAGCTTTAATCTAGATATTGCAGGTAATGGCAGTAATGAAGATGTGATAGCATGGTCTAGCAACCAGGATATATCCCTGGTAGATTTGTACTCTCGTTTACATGTTGGTACTGTTTGGAGAAGCTCTGTAGACCTGAAGCACAACTCATGCTGCCCTCAGGCCATGAATTTACACATACTTTTAATTCTGCAAGTTTTCTTTGAAACTGTGGATGTGTGGGGGTTTTTTTTGTTTTGTTTTGGGTTGGTTTTTTTTTTAGCAAAGACTTGTTTTGTAACATTTGGTGGTAATCAGCCTGAGTCAGTCTTTCGAGTTGTGGGGGAAATCCTGCCCTGCTGAGAATTACAGAAGTCCTGTGGTTGATTTTTGAGGACCCCACAGTCTCATTCCGTTTTTCAGTAAAACGTTTATATAGGTACACAAGATACCTTCAAAGTTTGTGGATGAGCATGTATTTATTAGTCTGATGGCTCGTTCCTTAATTTGACATCATAAACTTGACTAAGCAACACGTGCTAAGAAGTTTTTAAAGCTGGTGGTGATGTCGGATTACCTACTCTTCTGTTTGCCAGCGTAATTCTTCACATAGCATGTCCAGGCAGTCCTCCTGCCTCTCGGCTCTGGGAAGAGCGTTGATAAGAGAGAGAAGTTTTTTGCCTGTGAGTATATTAAAAGGCTGGAAGAAGAAACAGTACTGCCCTCCTTCCTTCAAGAATCCGCAGCTTTATTCTAACAGGAGGTGTTTTCACTCTGTGACAGCTTTGACTGATTCTCAGACCCAGTGTGCTCATTTGAAGCTCCCATCAGGTTGTACTCTGCAGAAAAGAGGAGTCATGTTTCTGTGGCGAAGCCAGCCAGCATTTTTAGGTGGCAAAGCTAAAATTGGCTTCTGAAACATAAGTTATGCAAAGTGTGTAACATTTAGCTTTACAGTTTATAGGTGCAGTGCTATCTTCTTCAGAACTTCGTCAGTAATAGGCATAGAAACCCATGCTAGGGAATTTTGGTGGGTACGCACTCTGGAGGGTTCTTTTTTTCCTGTCCTGTTTCCTTTGCATCTCACAAAGTGAGATAATAATATGTCTGTAATAAAAATAAGTAGGCCTGAGTTGCTTTGTTCCATGTATATTTTGAAATGCTGAATATTGATTGACCCTTCTTGAGATCATTAATGCCCATCACCAACAGGAAGGGTAAGGTAATTCTAGTTGAACAAGTAAGTTTGCACATGTAAAGTTACTGCGAGTTAGTAAAATGTAAGGTGAGAATTGTTTTTTGGCAAAGGAATGAATTAATGGTGTACCCCATAAAGGGACAGAACCAGTACTAGATGATGCATCATGCTTTTTGTCTCTGGTGTTGCTTCACTATGGTATGTTTATTTCTGACTGTTGGACAGTCACCAGAATTTTGAATCCTGTTTGCGCAGGATGTCTGTTCCTGGACTGTTTGGTTGGCTTTTTTTTTTTTAATATTTTTCTTGCTACCATATGTCAGATGTGCTAAGAACTTGAAGCTTGTTGCACTGCTTTCCTAAGCTACCTAGTGCTTCTAAAAATACAGTAGCTGTAACTTAAGGACTTGATATGATTGTAGTCTGTATTTAGGCTTTAGTTTTGAAAATTCTTGATTTTTACTGGGAACTGTTACTTTATATTTGTCAATAAGGAAGCACTCATGGCATCCGTGATATCGCTGATTTAAATGGAAGGTTGCTATAACTGATTTTTCATAGAAAAAATTGTGTGTATGTTTTAGCAGTCAACAGTAGGTTTCGGAGACTGTTACTCTTAGGTTTCATGGCAATAGGCTTTGTGTTCTGAAGCATGTGGGATGTTTGTGCTCTTTTGCAGCTCAAGAGTTGTAACTTCCCTGGAAGATAAGTTCTTGTTACAGGATCTGTATTTGCCATCATAGTCTACTGAAAGGAATGGTAAAATACAGTAAAAGTAAATATTATTAAAGTCCTGTAGAAAGGAGGGGAAATTTTTCTGCCTCCTTGAAAGTAAACCAGAATTTTCAAAATTACTTCAGTATACAAGTACAATTTAGTGTTTTAAGTTCTTTATTACCTTTAAAAACTAAGAGATGATACTCTTAGCTTCATTTTCAGGCAAAGTCATTTGGGTCATGAAGCTGGCATCTTCGTATTTTTGCAAGTGAAGCTTATGTTCCATAAGGTCTGTTATATTGCTCAAAGTTGCAGGCAGAGTTAATTCAGGGTCTGTTGTCTTTGGCTTTTGTTGTTTCCTAATGTGGCCTGCCCATAGTTTTAGATATAAGATGAAGGTAAATGGCAATGACTTAAATTGGAGCAAAAGATAGGCAAAGCAGTGGGGAAGGCATTTTAAAGAGCATGCAGAAAAAAATCTATGGAAATACACTAGAAAAGACCACGTGGTTGAGTAATGTTCATGGAAAAATGCATCTGCCTTTTGTTTCCATTTCTAGCAAAAGGGAAGAAAAAAATCAATAATGTTACTGTCTCTATAATCTCCTCTGTGCAGAGAAAGCTCTGGCCCAAATCTTCCCATTCTAATTGCAGAATTGGAGCACAAACCTTGAAATGACTTAATTACCTTCCCTTCCCCCCATCAGCATCCTCTCTCCCTCAACCTGGAACTTACCTATTTCTCATGGTTTCACTGACTATTGGTAGGCATGTAAAAGACAAAATTTAATAAAATTATAACTGAAATTTTTTAATGGGATGACTGAAATATGGAAAAGTCTGTTCTTGAAACTTTGAACCTTTCTGTCCTAGCAACAAAGTGTCTGGGGAGTATGTTTGAAAGTGGACAGCATATGTTTTCCTGGCTTTCGTGCTTTAACAACAGATCATGTGTTTAAATGTCAGCATGACATTTTGATTTCTAGCCTGGATGAGGAAGATGATTTAGTCAGGTCAGCTATTAAGAAACAGCTATTCAACAAGGCTCTTATGCATCCTTCAGAGAGAGCTTTGACTGTGGCAACTGCTTACTACAAATGAGGGATTTTTTGTTTGGGGTTTTTTTTTTTTTTCATTTCCAAAAGATAAGGCAGACCTGGACATCTATGAACAGTGGTTGCTGGGTAGTGAGACGAGCTTGGGAAATACTGTAATGAAGGTAGAGAGGCATGTGATTATCATATATCCATAAATTAACTCCACTGAAGTGGTGAAGTATTCAGAGCTGCTGAAAGTTGTGCAAATCTACTTTGCAATATTTAGCAATGATAGTTTTTTATATCCAGAACGGATAAGAGCTTACTGAAGCATGCCATCATCTTTTCAGTACCCTCCAGATTGGTGGGGTTTTGTTTTGCTCTCCCCTCCCCACCTCCCAACCTGATGGTACCCTGCGTCAAAGGGTTCCTCACCCAGGAAGTCTTAAAAAAAGAGAAATAAAAAAAAAGAAACCGTGACACCTTTGAACTAAATGTTGAATTCAGTTGGTGGTGGCTGGTAGGGTTTGCATGTGTTTTAAGCGTTGAGCACCAGGACAAACTTCTGTGCCACAAGCAGAAGGCTCAGGCATTTGAGAAGCATGAAATAGTGACGGCCAACTGGCTTCTTCAAGGGAGGGTGGGAAGAAGCAGCATTTCCCAAGTCTCCCTGAAACGCCTGGCAGGGAAAGGTAGCTCTGAATTTTCTTTCTTGTAAATGAAATTTTATTAAGCTGTGATTGCCATCTATGTCATACTGTAAAGATGGTTGAAAAACGTGCTGATGCTCGTTTCGTTCAGTTTATTGTCATACCGTATGGGATTTAAATGAGACCTAATAGAGTAGTAATTGGATTTGCAGTGCCTGTGTGACACAAAGGAGGATTCATGGTACTGTGCTCGGTCTGTTCTAGAGAGCAAATGCAAAAATGAAATCTCTTGTAATAAAGAACTGGCAACAAATGGATTCCTTGTATATATTCTTAAACTTAAAAAAATTGAAGTTGAAGAATTTTGTTCCAGGCTTTGCCAAAATGTTTCTGATAGCCTCATTGACTGCATGGTTCAATTGGAAGCTATTTTAAATAAACTCTGTATTTTTTCATTGTAAGAAAATACTGAAAGTATCTTATTAACAAGTTTAGTTGAAATTATTGTGTCTGATATTCTAAGTTATGCTTTAACAGCAAATAATGTGGTGCGTTACCAGTTTTGACCAAATTCAAATCAGTAATATCTGAAAACTGCTGGCTTCCAAAGGGATCTCTCTGCACTCCTCTAAAAATGATTTTGAGATTAAATGCCCTGAGCAGGTGAAGATGGTAGCTGGTGTTCATTGGTGCTGCTTTGAATTAAAGATATCTTGAGTTCTGGAGTGCAACCCTGCATTTGTATATTACCCGTTTCTTTGAATTTCTTTTTCAGTTAGCTGTAAACTCTAGAACTTACCAGTGTCGTGGTTTAGCCCCAGCCAGCAACTCAGCACCACGCAGCCGCTTGCTCACTCCCCCTGCCCCGGTGGGATGGGGGAGAGAATCGGAGGAGTAAGAGTGAGAAACACTCCTGGGTTGAGATAAGAACAGCTTAATAATTGAAATAAAGTAAAATAGTAATGATAATAATAACACTATAATAATGATAATAATAATAATATACAAAGCAAGTGATGCACAGTGCAATTGCTCACCACCCGCCGACCGATACCCAGACAGTTCCCGAGCAGCGATCGCTGCTCCCCGGCCAACCCCCCCCAGTTTATACACTGAGCATGACGTCATATGGTATGGAATAGCCCTTTGGTCAGTTTGGATCAACTATTCTGGCTGTGCCCCCTCCCAGTTTCTTGTGCGCCTGGCAGAGCATGGGAAGCTGAAAAGTCCTTGACTGGCATAAGCAGTACTCAGCAACAACTAAACCATCAGTGTGTTATCAACATTCTTCTCCTACTAAATCCAAAACACAGCACTATGCCTGCTACTAGGAAGAAAATTAACTCTATCCCAGCTGAAACCAGGACAACCAGCTTTTGGAAAAAAAAAAATAATAGCAATAATAGCGACTTCACAGCTTAATTTTGTGCTTTGTTCTTTCCCTTCCAGAAAAGACGTAGGTAGGACTGAAAGACCACCAACCAGACGTTATCTATAGGAATTTTGTGCCTCTCAGCAGTATTTAATACAAACAATATCGCCTGCAGCGAGGTTCTATAGGTCTGCTCAAAAACCCCTGCTCCTTAGCAGGCATCGGTTTCTGTTTAACGCTACAGGCTGGGTTCTTCGTGGATAGTCACCGAAGTTGATGGAAGTAGACCGGAGGACAGGGGCTGGGGCTTTATTCTATAGACCTGAAGGTTTTACGAAGCATTCACGAGCATCCCATTGTATTATTTCCAAAAAAACAAAGCCTTCTTATTTTCAGACTTTTCTGAATATCCCTAATGATTATGCTCTGGAAAAAAAAAAAACCAACCCAACAGCACCAAAAATCCCCCACCTCAAACTGTGTGAGTCTTGGTATAAGAAGCACAACCTGGAATGTGCAATCCTAAATATAGGCCCATTTATAATGAATGCTTTACTCTCTCCTGAATTTGATATCGTGTTGATAGCAGAAGCACTCCAGTATATGTACAGTGAGTTATATCCTTACCTTTGAAAGTGTTCTCTCCAGTATACGGACTGATCAGGGTTAGAAACTTTGTCTAAATCAGAGTCTGCTATTTTTCATCATCATCCACTTATGTTTATTGAAAGGTTTATTTATCTTTTCATTATAGAGATAAAGGTTTCTAGTTAGAATATAGTTACTAACCAATATAGATTGTTTCAGTTATTTGGCACGTGCAGTTTTTTCTTCAGTTTCGTAGCAGTCTCTTGAATAGTTTAATTTAAAAAACAGATAAACTTCTATTTACCTGTAGTTTCAAAAGCAGTTATTTTAATATGCCTGCAAGGAAAGAAAATAAAAATCCTGGCATTTTTTTCTGTGTTGAATTAAAAGGCTGTTTTTCCCCCCACCTTGGTTGTTTTCTGTTTTAAACCCACAAATAAACAGAACCCTGTGGAAAGGTTCAGCAGACTGAATCTGCCACATAATTAGGCAGTAACACAGACACTTCCAAGGCAAAAGAGAGATCAGCGGTCACGATGGTTTAAGGAAAGCAGCAAGAAACTGTACTAATGAATTAAAAGCCCTGAATACCATTTGTCACTGCTGCCTAGTATTTAAGTGAGGGACAATATTATTTTCTTTTATGTAGGTTTTAGATAAATCTGGTTCGTGCTTCTGGAAAGTTGGCATGTTCTACTATTGCTGTTAAATAATTTGTTGGGAAAAAGAAGTTTTGGAAAAAGCAAAGCGGTAGTGGAGGATATAGAGGTAAGCAGAAATCTTTTTAATTACTGAAGTCAATACATCTTTTTTTGAAGAAGTGAACCTGGGAGCTATTATCTTGGGGGGCAAATTTTGGACAAGGTAATTGGCTTTGACCTTTTGCCAGATGTCTGACAGTTCTTTTTCCCCTCTCCCTTGTGTCCAGATAGACGTCATGCTTTTAGATTTTTGTTCCCTTGTTCTGGTTTCAAGTGTGGAGCTGCTTATGTAGCTAATCTGCGCTTAAAATTATTTCCACTTCTAACCCCAGTAGGGCTCTCTTTTGGGGTATTCAGAGAGAATTGACATAATTGGATTTCTGCCCAGATACTGTATTTAGATAGCTTTGGAGATGTCATTAATTTGACAGCTGCCATAGGAAATCTTTGTTTTGACTGTTGTTATAGGGCCTGCAATGTTTCTATTGCATTTTAATTTGTAGTCTGCCACTGAATTGGCGTGATTAAAATGGGTAGAATAAGACACCATCAAATTGTGTACAAGACATGAAAGGGAGAAAATCAGTGCTAAAAACCTCAGAAGGTAGGCTGTTGCCAAATTTTATTTGGGTATTACAAGATTTTGGAATATCTAGTTATCTTTCTAATAGCAATAATAGCAGTGCCTGCGGCTAGGGCTGCTGTATGCTGCGGTGGAGCTGAAGCTGGGTTAATGTTTCTCTTCTTGTTGTCAACTTAAAGTAAAGTTTCTGGGGCAGTTCAGGCAAAAACTGCTTCAACAGTTCCTGATGATTAACTTGGAAGAAAAAGGAGGTGTTTTGGGGGACTCTGTGTGCTTGGGAAGTAGTGATCCTAGTGACTCAGGCACTGGTTCCTTTTCCTGGATCTAAGGAGCCTAGCTGTTTTGTTTTGACCTGCATGCACATTGAAGGTGCTGACTTTGGGGACTGCCGTTCAGCCATGTCCAAAGAGGACGGTCACGGTACCACACGTTACTGCCTAGCATGTGCCACCTAGCAAGTCGTGTGGGAACCAAAGCCGCTTCTAAGTTCCAAGTGTTTGTCTTTCACTTACCTTTGGCTCTTCATTGTGAACCCCTAGTTACTGTAGTTTTTGTACTTGAACTGCATGCAGTTTGCTCTTTTTCTCCAGCTGGGTTATCAGAGGAGACTCAGAAAAACTTTAAATTTGGAATGACAGTTTTTCCCAGCCTTTGATACACAAATATTTTGGGACAAAAATGTTTTGCTCCTCCCAAGGAAGATCATTTTGATCAGTGCATTACTGAATTCTAACACCAGGTACTATTTGAACATATTCCAGTTTCAGTAAGGGATTTTGTGTTTTGGTCTTTGGTTCCCCCCCCCCCAATTTTACTAATGGGCTCCAGTTTAATGTCTGTTTATGTGAGTTCTGCAGCCCTGTGCTTGTCAACATTGTAAATGAGATAGCAAGTTTGAGTAAACAATAGATCTTTCTGCTCTTCCTGCTGGTGGTGGTTGAGAAAGATTTCTTCAACTTGCTCCCTCAGCTGAAGCCATTACAGATTTCTTCACCCGAGGGCCAAGATGCCTGGACTTCTTTCTGCCATCCCTTCAAAGTGAAATGGCTGTTGTTTATGCTGACAGGACTTCAGATGCACTTTGCCTGAACAGAATAGGGCAGTGCTTGCACACTCTTCAGAAGAAGATACTCTACTTGGACAGTAATGCCTACAGCATCCTTGTATACCTGCTGGCTGTGCACCTGGAGGAAGGGTAAAACCCAAACACCCTCAGCAAACGGGCTCAGGCACAGGGAGTGATTGCTGCAGCTGTTGGTGATGACAGCTTTTGCAGCAGGTGGGGAGTGCCCAGACCAGGCCTTGTTCTAGCAGCATGACGTATCAAGTTGCCACTTTGCAGTTTGAGAGTTAACAAGAAGTTTCTGACAATGTTTTCCTTGAAGATGTCAGTCAGGATCTGCTCTGTGCATTTCCTACAATTCTCTGTATCTGCCTGGTGATTTCAAAGACAGCCGCTGACCTTGACCTATCCCTCTTAACATCACCTTACCCATATATTTTAGCACTGAGACAGTAGTGGCACTATTATTTCAAATTCAGACAGTGCTGTGTTGAATGTACACGTAGGAAAGACTTTCTTTGGACTAAGAAAGAATAATTTACCAGAACAGGAGCTCTAATAAGGATTGCAGTCAGCCTTTAATTTGAATTGCCAGTGGGCTAAGTCTGCCTTACTTGACTCTACTGTATTAGTGATCTGTAGTCTCTCTGTAGCCTCTGTTACAGTCTACTTTCTGTTACATCTCACCCCAAAGCAAATCTTCTCTGACTGTGTAGATGTGAGATTTATTTGCTTATGTTAAACATTAGTCTCCCTAGCCAAGAGTGGTAACCAGGCGTCTCTGCCTAGTGTTTCTCTGATGGTGAGTTAGCGTTGCATCCTTCCGTGGTAGCTAATTCATCGGAATCTGTGGTTTTCACTTCTCCAAAAGGCATCTGTGAATGCCTTTTTCCAGTGGAGGTGTGCATTTTCAGTAACTAAATATGCAGATTACTAGATTACTGTGAAGAGTATATTAATATTCTCTCTGTAGTCATCTTTCACAGCCCTGAAATCCACAAGCATTGAATTAAAAGCTCAGACTCTATTAGAGAGCTTTGGAAGAACTGGTATGATGCAGTGGGTCATATATGCCTTTATGTAAAACACTTTAATGGCAAAGATGCAATAGGAAAAATAGATTTGTGAAGGAGCTGCTTGGGCTGATGAGTTGTTAACCACCCAGGTCCTCAAAGATTCTGAGCTGATTTTACTTAATGGAAAAGACTATCATTGTGCAGTTTTTACAAACAAAAAATTAAAGTATCAATCAGAAAAAGGCTGAAGTCCCATTGAAACAAATTATTAAACTGTAAACTACAAAATACATAAAAGTGCATCTAAAGTGCTGAAGAAAGTTACCTAACTATAAATGCTAAGATGTTTCTAAAAATGAAATCTGTAATTTGAATAATAAGGTGTCCTATTAAGGAAACCAAAATAATCATCTCATGTTCAAACCATGGCCCGAGAAGCTTGCTTAGTTAAGCACCACCTAAGGTTGAAGTCTAATCCTTTCCTTAAATATACTGTGAGACAAAGTTTAAGAACAGCCTTGGTTCATATAGTTCTGTGTAGTTTCTGCTTATCTATCTGCAATGGTAATTGGTAATTGAGGTCTTTCAGCATATGTTTTTAAGGGTTCTTGAGGTGCTTAAAGCTGTCCTAAGCATAAATCAAGACTTTTATTCCTCCTGCTATGTGGGCTTTAGGGATATTTATACATGTGCTTCCATAGCCAGCTTGTAAACCCTTAAATAAGAAAACTTAGAAAAGTTGTGAGTTCCTATTCCTTATTGTAAACAGAAAAAATAGGGGAATTGAGATAAAATGGAGTTTGAATAATTCACCTCTCACAGATTGCTCTTGAATAGGAATGCTTAAAAAACCTGGGGCTATTTTGGTGGCACGGTACCTTTGTTGTGAGCCTCTTTCAGCTTACAGAGAGTGACAGGACACAGCTCACATTTATTTTGATGCTCGATTATCAGTCTGAAAGACAGGTGTGTGGGGGGGGTTTGTTGGGTGGGGGGGTTTGGTGTTCTGTGTTTTTTGGGTTGTTTTTTTTTTTTCGAGACTGCAATATTATATGTCCTCTCAAATGTTTGTAGCCTTGGTGGGGGGAGGCTTCCTGGTCTCCCATTCACAATTTCTCCACTCTGCTTTGTAGGTTTTTTCTTTTTCTCATGCAGAAACTGCCCTGGAAGTTTGCAGCTCAGCTTAATCAAATTTGAGTTAGGTCAATATCAGTAAGTATCAAGATGGAAAATCCTGCTTAAGCCAGGAATTAAAAAATTTGCATATTGCAGTGAGTTTAGGTAGTAATTTGGTATCGGTATTAGGTTTTTTAATAGCTCAGACTTTTGGGGGAAACCTCTAGCTGTGAGAATGTTAGAAGCGTGTGATTCCTCTTAATAAAATTATGTGAATCTGTACAATATATATTGTAGAATTCTTAGCAGATGCAGTCACTACCAGATGTAACCCTCCTCATTTCTTTCCGATTTAAAATGATGCTAGTCATGCATGTATTTGGATTGCAACTACAGAGGAAGCTGGCAATGGAAGTTGGTTTTTGAAATACAGTCTTTATTTTAAACATTGATATTATTTAGACAATCAACTACGTGTGTTTCATGAGTAGATTGCGACTTGGTGCTTGTGCAAGTAGGTGTAAAAAATGTTCTTGTTTTTTGAAAATGTATCATGTATGTGCCAGAGTCTGCAGAGGATATGCATTTGACTGTAGGAGTTAAATGAGAATATAGGTCAGCGTAGCCTCTTTGATTGCGTGTGGTTAAAGTGTGAGCCTTTGCACGCTTTCTTTAGCTGTGTTCCTCTCCTTACCCTGTGCCCTGCCAAGTATATGTTTATTTTAAAAAAGAAAAAAAAAAAAAAAGTTGTTTGAGTGACCAGTGGTACATGTCTAATCGCTTCTTCTTTGATCCAGACAGCATGGTTGGGAGGTGTGCTAGAGCTCTTGCATGCCAGATAGGAGCACAGTGAAGGTACACAACCTCCTGCCTGTGCACTGTTTGGAAGAGACCCGAATTTCTTAAACTAAACCTCACAGCCTCTGGTGATGGCTGCAAACCTGGACTGCTTAAAAAAGCCCATTTAAACACAGAAGTTTGTCTTTGCTTTAGTCTCATTTTCACAGCTGGCATACAGGCTTAAATCTTTTCCAGTGTTTTAAGTATCTGGCAGTCTTTTCTGCATGCAAGGCAGTGAACCTGTTCTTGTGCCCCATTTCACTTGCTTCCTTGCCGTTAAGGAACTGCAATCTTAAGAGAAGAAAAGTTTAGTTGTGTAGAGTATATAACATGAAGGGGTTTTAATTTTTTTGTTTGTTTTCAGAATGTTATACACAATGTAATGCAACGTTGCAATTTGCTGCCTTTTTGAAACCTTAAATACAATGTGAAACCAGTCTTGCTTTGTTTTCTCCCTGTCTTTCATACTTAGCTTTAAAATGTAGTATTCAGTGAATGCCTTGACTTATCCAAGTTAAAGAATAGTTGAGTATTTTAACATTACCATTTTCTTAGCTTTAGAAGAAGGTAATATTAAGTGAGTTTTGTGAGGATGTAAATGACTAGGAGGTTAAAATACTAAGCATATACTAGAGTCTTGAATAAACTTGGTGGGTTTCTTTTCCCTTTAAGCAAATGCAGGCATTGAGCTTTTGAGTGCTTAGGCTGATCTGTGTGCTGCTCCGTGAAACTGGAATGTGCTTGCCCAATTGTCTGCATAGTTAAAATATTTTGAACATAGCCTATTTTGATGTAACTTCATTTGAAATATCTGCGTAATGGAGAAGTCTTAATGGAATACTTTAATAGCCCGAAGTGGTTACCTGCAATTGCTCCAGCGTATTTCAGTCAATTACAAAGGAAGGCAATATTTAATGTTGGAGTGGAGCTAGATGGTGTAATGAACTGGCAGATTGCCAGCTTGATCTTCTCCACAGGAGAATTTGTATTAATGTGATGCTTTTCATTTGTTCTCCAGAAGGTCACCAGTAATATGTCAATTGTTGAATTTTATCATAGTTATTGGAGTCACTTGAATGCCTTACCATTGGAGTTAAAATTCCCACTCTGTTGCAGTACAGGTTTATGGTCAGGTCATTCATGTGTATTAGCATAATAAGTATCAAAGAGATTATTTTAGTTATTTCATGTCAGAATTTAAATAGGAGGTGGTCAGGTATTGGGAAGAGAGCCTGAGAGAATTGTCATTGAAATAGTCATTGTAAGGCTGAATCTGGATTTTAGCCATGGGGATAAAGAAAATGGGGCATATTAGAGCTATTAGTGAAAGGAAAGGTGGTTAATAATTTTCAATGTTACTTGTAATATAATCATTACAAAAGCACTAATTTATTCTTAAGGTTGTAATCTTTAAAGATTACACGGTTAAATATAAGGTGCTTATTAGAAGTTATTGATATTTATCTTCTGGAGCTTGTTTGCAAGCATCAAGTTCAAACTTTTATTTCTGACTATTCAAAAGTGCTTTTTACTGTGGGACTTGTGTAGTTTTTGTGTTTGGAGCACCTTGGTCTATAAAACAAACGAGAGTGACTGAGATTGCTGTTCAAATTTAGACAAATTTGTCTGTCTACCTTGCGTGTTTGTAACCACGTGTTCATCCAGTTCCTATACTCTGCCATTCCTGTTCCTTGTTGTCGTCTTCTGTTCCTCTGCTCTGGGCCTCACGGTAAGCGTAGGACACGAAGGCAGTCACGGGTGGTAAGGAACCGTGGCATTCTGCATGCAGCAGGGCTGACATTACTGCAGTAGGATTGGTATTAGGATTGAGGTATGACAAATGAACGTCACACTAGATGGTACAGAAGGGATGGGCACTGGTGATACCCTGGGACACGACTGCCCCGCTCTGTGCCTCCGTTTGCCTTGCTGCCTTTCAAAAAAGTTGTTGGCTTCATTTCCCAAGTTTTCTAATGTTGCGCCAGTTTGTCTTTTGGGTGGACGGTAAACATTTGCCCTGTGTGCTCCAAGGCTTTTGAAAGTTGATGGAGGTTATTTTGTACTCTCAAAGTTTAACTATTCATTCCCCAGCCTGGCTTGGCTATCAAATACAGCTGTCTAGAGTCCTGGCTGGTAGGATGCAGCAGCAGAACCAGAAAACCCCACCTACGGTGCAGACCCACTGCCTGGGGGTGGATAGTCCTAAACCCTAACCACTCTTTCCATTTACTGCCCTTTGAGAAGAAAGCTCTTTAACTTCTGTAACTGAAAGATTGTTTCTAGCAACATATTTAAAGTATAAGCGAATTATTTGCGGTCCAGGTTTCCATCCTGAGTTTGAGTCACTCCGCAAGTCACCATGTTGCAGGCAGAGCTTTGGGCTGCGGGGGTGTGTGATGGAAATTGGTTACTCTTCTGGGGAAGTGACTCTTAGTGTGACTTGTAGCAGAAAACTTCCTCTGGCTCTTCCATAGCAAAGTGATGATTTTTACCAGGAGAAAAATAGAAAAGGAGGTCACAATGCAAACAGAATTGAGCCCAGAGAGGACAGAGACCAGTCTGCATCATGCACTCGTGTGTCTGTTAGATTAACAGAGTTTTATTTCAGTCAGTGTTGGTAGGAATGAGGTTTTCTTGTGCATCTTCTTCCTTTGACTCTTTGCACTATCACCATTAACATTCTGAGCATCTTTCGATGCCTGTTAGTTGAGCTGCGAAAATAAAACCATTCTTGCTCTATAGAAGAAAGTTAGCATTGTTGTATCGAGATAAACATGACTCATTCTTTTCTTATGTGTTTAGATGGAATTTGGATTCTTATTTTCCCCAACTGTACTTCCTCTCAAGTTGACTAATAAATACAAAATTAGTTTTTCAGGTATTGATGATTAACAGTACTGTTTTTCAGCTCACTTTCAAATGCAAGTTCTATATGCAAAGGTGCATTGTGAAGGTGGAAAGAATAATTGAGAGAGGTGTTGGGTTTTTCTTTAAGAAACAAAAAAAACCCCAAACCAAATCAGAACCTTGATACAGTACTTCAGTGGTGGATGGTAATGGGCAGTGAAGTAGGAAGGGGAAAGATAGTACTGTTCAGAAGATCTTGTAACAGAAGATGAAGTTACTTTTATTTTCTCACTTCTTCGCCATAATATTAAAAATGTTCTTGCATTATTGACAGGAGACGAACATGTACTACAAAACATTCAGCCAGTAGGAAAACAGATCTGCCCTTCCTCAGGCTTTTAATGTTGCTTCATTTATTAAATTATTTTTCCCATTTACTTGATATCTGTCATGTAATTTCAAATATAGGGCAATTTTCAGCAAGAACACAGTTAAGGTCTGTAACTGGGTAGGAAAATTGATATAGCAAAGTGTGGTTGCCTGTGGTCTGTGTCTGCAGAAAGCTCAAAACCCAGGTCGGGCGGTGGGGCAACTGGTGTTCCAGCCAGCACCCTGACAAAGAAGGGGGTAGGTCACCCTCCAGTCCCATCTTCTCTCTGCTGTCACAAGCATATCTTCATTCAGGCACTGAACTGGATCAGGAGGCTCTTCTGTTTGAATAACACTTCCTTATGATTTGCCCTCCTTCTTTTCTTCCCCCCCCGCCCCCTTGTGTGTTTTTCGGGAGGGCTAGCAATGCTCTGGCTCCCTTTGCAGCTGCTGGGGAGCAAGGGGTGAGCCACCGGGGAGCTGAGGGGCAGGGACTCTCTCATGCTTTACCCCCTAACAATACGTTTATGCTTAAATGTTTGTCAAACTGTGGTTTTAGTAGCTCTGTTATTCCACTTATTAATAGGTAGAAGTCTAAATCTCGCTTTCAAACATTTGTGGAAGGTATTTCTAATACCTTTGCCAATACTGCTTTTTTCCCCCCTTCATTATGACGCACGGGATCCTTGGATGAATTGGTCTTTTTAATTGAATTTCTTCATAGGATGCTTTTGTAGAGTGGCAACTGGTTGGAATCTGTTCAGAGCAGACTTTGAACAGAAGCATTTGTGCATGAGTGTCCTCAGGTTGAGCAGGAGTTTGTAATACATCGTCCTTATGAGGCAGGGGCTGCAGCTCAGGAAGACGCTCAGAATTTTTTCCTTCTCTTTGAATTGGACCTTAATGAGTTTACACTGCCTGAATTTGTCAGACATCCTACGGAGTTAGAAGCGTCATTGAAAAACGGAAACAAATGTTTAAATACTTCAGAGTCTTTTCTGAAAGGTTACTTTTGTGGCTCGAAATACTTAAGAGAACGTCGGAGGCGGGGAGGGATCAATGGAGGCTTGTGCTGTCCAGCTCCCGGCAGGGCTAAGGCCGCAGCTGGGGCCATGTCCAGGAGAATTTGAGAGTCTCCCAGGAAGAAGGTCCATCACATGGTAGCTATCCGGCTGGATTACACATCCAAATGTGCGTGAGTGCCTCCTCGGTGGAAATAGTCATGTCTTGCAAAACTGCTGGCTCTGCTTTTGCTGATGTACCTCTGTTTCCACCTGTAACAGTGTTTCCCTTTTCTTAGGAAGTATGGGCAAGTTAAACTGGTTAATGTAAAAGTGAAGGAAATGGTAAATAATGGTGCTTTTTAAAATGTCATCTTCCTAAAACTGGGCTGAATTTTTAATTCCATTTCTTGAGTGATTTTTCTCTGTATTGTGATGGCTGGGTTTGTAGTTGCTTTCTTTCCTAGAAGTTTTGGATTGTCTGTGGTTAAATTGACCATGTATTCATTGAGGAAAGTTAAATATGAAGATGGATTCTGTTTATGCTAAACAGTGGATCAAGTTAGAGCCATTCTGCCTGCTCTTCAACATCTCTGAAGAGATTTTAATAGTATGAACACTAAATTACCTAGCTAAAGGTCTTCTAAGTTTAGTGTTGAAACTAAAATAAGTGTTGTTTGTTGTTTCAGATAGTGGTGTACGTAACTTTGTTGGAGAGTCCTGCCTTTCACTGCCTGGATCCTTTTAACAGTGTGCCAAAGGTGAGTAGTTCAAGTTTAGGGGTTATTTTTGAAACTAAAGATAACGAGTGAACTGGATGTATTGCTTGGGTTTTGCTTTTATGTAGTGTAGTACTTGTGATTTTTTCCTTCTTTTGAACTGCTGGATGAATGATTAAATAGCAAGTCCTTTTCCTTCAGTGATCTGAGACAACTCAGTTTTAGCTCTTACTTTCAAAAAAAGACAAGAAAAAAGGATAGGCTCAGACTATTAATTAAGCACTAGATACTGCTACCACTGGTTTTTGCCTCCTGTCTCCTGTTACCTACCACTTTGACTTGGGATGTTTCCCCCTGAAGGCGCCGTAGGCAGGATGTGGTGGTGTGGGAGGTATGGGGGACTAGCAGCCATCCATAGCCTGTGGTGGAGCAGGCTTAATATTATTCTTTGATTGAATTCTAAAAACTAAGTAATAGCTTATAAAGTATTGAGAGGAAGGTTTGTGGGTTTTCTGTGAGAGTAGAACAAAATTGCATTCAGTATATACAGAGTATCTTCCTGGGCTGGCTCTGAAGACCTGAAGTAACCTAATGAAGCTGTTGTTTTCCAAAGGATTCATTTTGTGGTAGAGTCTGGCTGTCTTCTTTCTGTTAATTCATGTACCGTGTTGTCTGTTTCTAGTAACTGCAGTTGATTGTTGTGGCTTAGTAGAGATTTATTAACAGAGACTTTTAATAAAATGAAACCTCATTGCAACCGTACCAAAAACTAAAAGCAAAAAGGCAGAACACTGAATGAACTTTCGGCATTGTAGTAGTGACTGTAGTATGGAGTAGAAAACTGGGAATCTTCATTTCATTCATTACTTTACCAGGTGGATTTATTATTTCTTACTTAAATTCTCTGTTTATAAAATAAAATAATGTTACCTTCTTGAGAAGGAAGTTACGAAGGCTAATTATTGACACTTTTGAGCCTTCAAATGGAAAGCAATGTATGAAGTCCTCATGTGCCTTGATATTAGTTTAGAGTTCTGTTAAATACTTGTTCAATGAAGTGTTATCAGATGTTGAAATTAGACTTAATTTGTTTAATAAAGTGCAGGTGAACTAGTTAGAATTAAAAATGCAATCCAGTCTTAAGTATAGCACCTACATATGTTTTCGCAAATGATTCAGTTTCCTTCAAACTGAAAAGGAAATTCTGAAGTACTAAGATAGAAACTCTGAGATGCTACAGCTGGCTTTTGCACTACATTTTCAAATAATCTGATATATGTCTTTAAACGTAATGAACAAATTTATAACCCTGGCCTTTCCAACAGATCAGAGTGTAGCCTTGAACATTTTGTATTTGTGT
Source organism: Pelecanus crispus (assembly GCF_030463565.1). NCBI lineage: Eukaryota > Metazoa > Chordata > Aves > Pelecaniformes > Pelecanidae > Pelecanus > Pelecanus crispus. The sequence goes on from NC_134643.1 coordinate 156,564,900, forward strand.
TTAAAGAATAATAGCGAGAAATCTTTTGTAGTAATTTTCTGGAGTAGAAACTCCAGTAAGTTTCCGTTACACTTTTTGTGTGTTGTGTAGGTAGCAAAATTAAAATATTCTTGAAAGGGCTGTTAATGTGAAACCAAAACAAACGCACAATCCTAAAGCCAATGATTCATCAAACTGCACACTTAATGATAATACAATTATTCTAATTTTTCTACCAAAATTTCTACTGAAAATTAGGCTTCTGTTTTACTGACTGTGCCCCAAATTTTGTATTTATTTCAAATGTGTAATATAAAACTCTTCAGAGCTTTATCTTCAGAATCTCTTTCTTGTCCTTTTTTATAATAGTTTTCAGTTCAGTGTTCAGTGAAAATAATTAAAACAAAATCCACTGCTTTGTTCAAGGAAATAGGTGTTTGGAATCTGGGTTATGGATATAGAGTCATCTATTTGTTGAACTTATTTCTGTGATATTTGGCTTATTGAGTAATTTTTTCTTCTACCCTTTGAAACAAGAAGTGGGGAAGGGAACCAAACATGCCCAAAGTGAAGGTGTTTACATCAGGTGAAGGTTTTACATATTTCCCAAAAAGATAATAAATAGATAATAGCTCACTGAAAGGAGGAGAGGAAGAACTGTTTGGACATGTCAGCTGACAGGACGTGCAGAGGTGTCCTTTTTGTAAATCTTTTTTTTTTTCTTCCTCCTCTTTTTTTTAAAGTATGGGTGCCCAGAATACTTGCTGTGTCCAATTAGACAACACTTACTTTCAGTAACAAAACTAAATCTAACTTCTGTATTGATATTTTATGTCTTTTTCCATCCTTTGTGTGCATGTTTCTGATGGGCTATATTCAACTTGGTAAAGATGTGATTCTGCAAAACATGGAGCATTCTAATGCCTTTCCTGAAAGGAAATGAATGCATAGGTGTGGGTTCAGTAAAGCCTACACTTGAAGTGCTTTGTTGAACCAGAACATAGCAAACCTTTTGCCCTTTGAAAAGGAAATGCAATTGGCAGCAGAGTAAATATTCACAAATTACACTCAAACTGTTCTTAAACTTCACTGAACTGTGGACAATAATGTGTCCTTACGGGATTTTGTTGAGTCAGAACTACAGTGTAATTATTATATGGTTGTCAAGATCTGCCAGCTCATCTTTTATCTAGCTGGGCAAGCTGGCTTTTTTCAGTTGCTCTCCCTGCCCGCCCCCCTCCCCATGGAAAGCACCCTTTTTAAAAACAATTCTGTCACTTCTGCAATTAAATTAGGATGAAGCTACAGATGAAGTCTAATGTTCTGGCAATTTATTGCAGTCATTTAGTTGTTGCAAATCTGAAACTATCCAAAAAAGCATTTAACCTCTTCTAGAACATCATGTTGTATGTAGTGGTATTCTGTACTTTTGAACTTGTTCCTCATTCACTTACAGTCTTTGATTCAAAAAATAAATCACATCTTGTATTTTCACAATAGAATATTTTGAAAAGTGATTGCAATATTAATATGTGCTTTAAGCAGTTTTTGCATTTTAGATAAAATCTTTTGGGAAGTGTTCTTTAATAGTATAATTTTTTGAGACTTCATACACCTTTACGGAATGTGCTGTTTGGTTCTTCAGGGATACCTCTGTACGCAGGAAGGAGATTGTTTGATGAGATCAGAAGCAAACAGGTACAAGCAAAGTTATCCGTGTCTTAGGACTCAGCAGATTTGCCAAACTGTGATCAGATGTCAGTGGCTACAGTACCACAACATTTGGTGGAAAGTCTGGTCTGTAAAGGTACTCAGAACAACTGCGACGCAAATGTGCCTCTTGCTTTGCGAGACTGGGGACCTGCTCACAGCTTATGAAAGACTGATCCTCCTCCTTGTTTAAAGAGGAAAAAGCAGCACAGAAATTTGAACTTAATGGAACTGTTTGCGATGCTGTATCAGAAAATTTGTTGGTATTCTTCTGTGGATCAGCATGTTTGTAGTTGTTGATTTTTGAGGAATTTAAAGCCAAGGAAAATAATGTTTGTATGAGTTAGTTATGGGAAATTTTGATTCTGACAGTAATTAAGAGAATGAAAGGTATGTACTGGGTGGATGTCTGGATTCCTTTCCCTTTAAAAAAGAAAAAGTTATCTGTAGTTAGGTCACTTATCCCAGATGTGTAAAGTGTTGATTTTAAGCCTTTGAATGCAACTTCAGCATTACTTAAAAATATTTACAGACATCTAGTATAATAAATGAATTTCCAGAATACTGCCCGTTATGTTATGCTAGTGGCATAATACTTTCTAAACTGTAGTTGCGGACAGTAGGGAAGAACACTTTCATCTCACTCCTACTCCCCGATAACCACGGGTATACCCCCCAAATAAAGCGTTCTTCCCTGAATTATGTAATTTTAGTACTTTCTTTTTTAGGTTTTTATTTTGCTACATTTTTTCTGTTTCTCTCTGTAGTAATTGTAGTTCTTTGCATGAAAATACAGACGTGTTTTTATTTACTAATAATATCAAAATAGATTATTAGGAATCACTTGTCTATAATTTTTTTCCAGCTTTGATAGCTTCAGGTGCAACTCAGTTTTGTAGATATCAACAGTGCTTGTTACGGCCCACAATGGCCTTTGCAGTATACTTTAACTGCAATCTGTATGGATTCCTCATCAGAGAACACTGTACAGCTTTCATCAATACATGAAAATTCTGTTCAGTAAAAATAAAACAATGACCACGTTTTTCCTGGTGGAAGTAGTTTTGTGGTTTGATAGTTGGTATGGACTTTGGCTGTCTTCTCATCCAGCATGTCAGTTTTTCTGAGCCCAGAAAAGCTTTGCCTGCTGAAAAGAATCTAGGATGTTGCTCACGAATATAGCTATGAGTTAAGTTAGATATATATAAAATAAATATATATGAATAAGCTAAGGTTAGGCTTGTACCCGACTATATTCATGAACTGAACACAAAACATGCAGTGACCAACCTTAGTGTCTTGACCAGTGTTCAGAGGAATGCCACTGGCAGAACTGGTTACTGAGCCCCTGTGTCTGTGGTTTCAAAATAAACATATCCCTGGGTTACACCAGGTTCAGTTAGAAGATTTGAATATCCACTGCACTTCAGAGGGACAACTGGTGTGGCTTCGAATATGATCTTGCGAAACTCTTCAGGATAGTTTATGCACAGGGAGCATAAAGCGTTTGTGACTTAGGTGAGTGTTACACATAGAGGCACAGGTCGGGGAAAGTCAGCTTGAGGCTTTCGGGATGTGGGGACTGTGTGGTGGGGCTGTTATCGGCGCAGGGGCGGATCAGTGATCCCAAACCCTCCTGAAGGAGGAAGCAGATCAGCAGCTGAGGCCACCGAGGTCGCCAAGTTACTCCAAGATCTAACTGCCCCTAAAGGAGCTGTTGTCATCTGCTTGCAAATGCCTCCTGGAGACGCCCTCCCCTCGGGTTTCTGAGGGGTGCCATGCCTGTTTCGTAGCTCTTTAGGGCTCACTGCCTGAGCTGGCACTTTGCAGGAGCGGGCACACAGCCAGCGTTGGCTGTAAGTCGCTTATAAAATCAGCTGAAGGCTTGTTCCTCCATTTTGATAATGGCTGGAAGGCAGTTTGTCTGGTGCGGAGGCTTTGAGGGAGATCGATTGTGTTAGAATTGGTGTGTAGTAGAAATACAAACGTTTACAGTTTTAGCTGTATTTTCAGTAGTGCTCTTAACATATTCCATATATCATATTCAAATGGTATGTATTACATCAAATATATTATGATATTAAAAAACAGGCTTGCTGAAATATTGCCTTTTAATGAATGGAAGAGACTACACGCAGTTCATCTCGTTTCATATGTAGTGAATGGTTTTGTGTGTGTTACCCAGAGGCGCTCTGGGTAACTGCTGAAATTGGTGGATTTCACAGAATAGAAAATATTTAAAGGTTAGTGTGGTATATTTGCTGTGGAATTCTGTTTCTAATAACTCGGTTAATTAAGCTTGGATTACAATTAGTGTTTGCACTGTAGTAACAAAGCTCGAATTGTACTAAGCAGAGAGGACTGAGAAAATGAGCTTGTCCTCTTGTTTATTTTTTAAGTCAGTAGTAACATGAAACACAGAATACCATGCATACAGATACAAACCTTTTACAGTCTATTTTTCTTTCCCTGATTTTGAGAGTCTCATTTTAAGACATCGCAGGTGCCTTGCAGTCTCCTGGGTTTAACCCCCACTTTGCTTTGTGCTCTCTGTTCACACCCTTTTGTTTCAGGGATCCCCTGCAGCTCTCATCCCTCCTTATTGTGGAGGCTGTTGTCTGTGTCAGCTGCTCTTAGTTGTTCTCTGTAATAGAACCTCTGTGCAGCTTATTTTTTACCTGCTCTGTCACCCTTTTTCCCCCGCCCCTCTCCTTTCTTTTAAATGAACCTACTCCTGCTTTTTGATTCAGCAGCTGTATGTGCAATCCTTCCAGCAAATCCCCTGTTACTGTCATTGCTACTCACGCGGGTTTTTTTTCCTCACTAGTCTGAGTCCTTGCATTTCTTTTTAGCACTTCTTTTCCTTGTGACCACTTGTTCCACCTCTTCCCTCTATCCTATAAAATTTACCTGTAGCCTCATTTTTTTTTTTTTTAATATCAAATACTGACATCTTATCAGACCTGTTCCTATATGGAAGTGAAGTATCTGCCTCTGATGCAAGCAAGGTATCGCAGGTGATGTCAGAGATCCTTTGTCTGAAGCAGCAGGTAGTTTGGGGGGCCTGGATTTTCCCAAGAGGCTGATTTTGAATTCTCTATCTTGCACCCAAATCAGTAGTTTTTTGTCCTTCGGTGCTTAGCACATTCCCTGATAAGCTGGGTTGTCTCATACCGTTACTTCTCAAGTTATCACATGCTAGCCCAAAAAATGCTGTTGAGTGAGGGTTAGACCTCTCATTATATTTGATCTCTGAATTTGTCTTTCAAGATTAAATAATCAGAGTATTACTTTTCCTTTCTTAGCTCTCCCTCAAGATTACTGAATGGCATTTTCTAGCAGCTCTGGATTTGTATAGGATCTGAAAAAGTCTGTTCTGTTATTGCTAGAGAGTGTGCTGGTTTATGATGATGAAGATCGGGGTGTTTGGTAAGCTAAAGCATTTATCTCAAAAGAAAAGGGTGTGACATCCTTGGGTTTACTTAAATGTTTTGACTAGAACACAGACCTGGGTGTGTATATATATGTATGTTTATAAAACTGGGTTTGAAACTAGCTCCTAAGCAAGGTTTTGACAGTTGTGCTCTTTAGAAATTGAATTTACTGTCAGAGGGATAATGGAATCTTGCATTCTCAACTGTTGACTTGCGCTTCAGGCACTTTTGGGATGCATGGCTGCTATAGCATACTTTCTGACTGCAGTAAGTTACTGAAACTTCAGGAAGTCTTGACCTGTGAGCTGTAACCGTGTAATTGGTAACACATCATCATGTGGCCAAAATGGAGGCATCCCATATGTGTGCTGGGCTTATGTCCAGTTGTGCGAGGAGCGGCTGCTGCTGTGTATTCTCCAGGAAAAAAGGTGGTGGCAGAGAGATCAGCAGGTTGTTGTGACCTTGCTGTCTGGCTGTGGTTCAGGAGAAGCAGAGGAAAACGTCACAAAGCAGGCCACCGGGCAGACTAAGGATTCTGGCCTGTGAGTGGTGGCCGGGCATCTCCGCATCCTGAGTCAGTAGCCTGACTAATTCTGTAGAATCCTTAAAAATAAGAGTAAGAAAAACTGAGGGCAGCATTTCATGCAATGACACAGTACTGCTTACCTTTTTGGAACTAAAGCTTGGTTTCAGATTTGAGTTTTTGAACCTAAATGTACTACACACTAGAGGAGCAGGAGCAAGACATCAAATAACACTTCAGTCCAAGATCTGTTCCTCAGAGCATAATTTTCAACAAGGAGTTTAAGAACAAGAACAAATAAAGTAAAAATGCTTGGTATTAGTCATTTGAAGCATTCAGAGGTTCTATGGTGCAGGAAAGGAAAAGGGATATCTCTTCTGTAGGTTCTCCCTGAGGTCCAGGGGGTGAGCGAATGCATGTGTCTTCCCCCTTCTCCCTATTCTCTTCCCCACCTTGAGGTAACTTGTGAATTTTTATATATTTGCTCTTACTTCTGATGAGTCACGGGATTGTAACTTGCCACTCCTTTCATGCACTGTTCCACAGCTCCCAATATTTGTGTATGAATTCTCTTTAAAAAGCCTTTTTCGTTGAGGCCTGATGTGGATTTGGTAACACTGTTGGCTTCTCTTAGTAAGGTCTGATTTAGATAATGAAGAAATTGTCTACTTCTGTTGTAATATTACTTATAACGGAGTTGTGGTGTGTCGCTCTTGAATTTTGACTATGAGTAATAACTAAGGTACTACAAGAAGCTGTCAAGTACTAAATATTTTGTGTGGCGCTCAGCTAAACTTCTATATGAAACAATGATGGCATATTCACTTTTATTGAAACTCAGTAGCAATATAAATTTTTAAATTTGTATTAATTTAGAAGTAACAAGAACTCTGTGGCTAAACTTCCAAATTTCAGACTTGTGGTTTTGAACCTGGTTTTCCTTTATTTAATCTTGGTTCTAGTACAGATACTAGTCCACACAGTTTCTCTCCATGTTTGGAAATTATTTGGCTACTATTATTTCCCTTTCACATTTGTTGATGCATTTTGTTGCTATCTGGTGGGAGTGAGGAAGAAAATGTGTCTGTGAGCATGTGAGGATAGAATGTCTTGTCAGTGTAAGAGTACATAACATTTCTGGATGAAAGGGAATGTAATGTAGCAGCCAAAGCCAAATGTTTAATTTTGAACCGATTTGTTGTTTATTGCAGGGAGATTTTTTTCAGAACAGTGAGCTGTGGAGAAAATTCTGGCAGAAGATAAAACAGTAGGAGGAGATTTAGAGGAGTTTGGAAAGATTCAGTTTTATTCAAGCACTGGAGCTGAGAGTGGGAATAAAGGAGGACGAGAGTCCGACATTGCCAGGCAATGTTGGTCTCTATTGAGTGTGTATTTTGCTCATAGAAATGTAGGCTCTGCTTTTTCTTGGGTTTGGGTAACTGTTTCTATGGAAAAAGTCAGATATTCCTAGTCTTTATCTGGTAAAAGTTTACTTCCAGAAGCTTGTCTTTTTGAGCAGCAGTTCTGGTGCAGTGGAAAATCATGTTGGGGTATTAGTAGTGGAACAACTTTTTAGGTTGTCTGTGTAAGCTCTCTTAAGCAGCTGATACCTCAACTGCAATGTAAGAGTTCAGAATAAGGAACATCTTCCTAACGTGCTTACCGCTGCCTGCGTTCTCTGGAGCACGCCTGGCAGAAGGGTTTCGGTAAATCCCCTTTCATCCTTTTCCCCCTTTGGTGAATGGTGTTTCTCTTGGTTTTGTGTCCCTCCCCTTCAACTGAGGAATTAGCAATGGCTTGCTGTTGTAATCATATGGCAGAGCACTCACAAGTACTATTTTTTACTATTTCTGGAAGAGGACCTCATTTGAACTGGAGAAAGGTATGTAAGAAAAAATTTTATTGAAATAAATGAATGTTGACAACATTCCAGACCAAAAATGCAGCCTTGACTTTAAATTTAAAGCGTTTTTAAGAGCTGTAGGACAGGTCGTTTTGAAACCTGTTTTATTTGGAAAAGTGTGAAGGATAGAGTTTCCTCAGCACTTGTGTTTTGGGAGTGGTAAGAGAGGATTCCTGTCTTGACTCTGAAGAGCTGTTAGATGGAAGGAGAACAGATAACTTTACGGGGAGACTGGTATGGCCCTTTCTTGCCTGTGCTGATACTTTCCCAGTTGTGTAGCATTAGCACAGCAGTCAGTCTGACCAACAAGAGACTTGTGAAGCCGCAGTATTCGCTCACATATCATACAAGATCCAAGAGCATCTCTTCATTTAAATTGTGCTTTCTCTTGGCACGTGTCCTATCGGGAAATTAAAAGGATAGCTTTCTGAGTAACTGTCTCGGTCCAGTCTTCTTCAGGAAGATGTACAGATTTATACAAGAAGAAATCTAATGGTATTATCTGTTTCTTAATGAAATCTAACACTGTATTCAGTACTTCAAGCTGCCTCATTGGTTACATACATAAGCACAGAATCAAGAATGATACCTTGCACCCGGTGATTATTTTTAACCTGTACTATTCAAAGACCCTGCTTCTAGAAAGTAGCTTTTTGCCTGAGAAACACTCTTAGATATGAGAAATAGGTGATCAGTAACCCCAAATTCAGGTACAAATCCGTGGAACTTTGCCTTGAGAGTTAAATTGATAAGTGTCTTAATATTTTTTTTCACTGCCACATGCATCTTTTTATATTGGATAAAAATTGTGGTCCAGGTGACCTGATAAAAAAACCCCAGAAGTCTAAGAATTTATTCAGTATTTGAAATGACAGTAAACTGCAAAGCTCACGGGAACAGAGTCTGAACAGGGCCCTTAAAATACTTAGTGCTCTGTGAGCTAGAAAGTTAAAAATTGTTTTAATGTACATGTTTTTCACATTTTCCTACTGTCATGAGGTAGATTGAATGGGTTTTTTTGTAAAGCAATTGATAAATTGCTTAAGACTATAAAGTGAACATTGTCTAGAAATGGACAATGTACTCCCTTTTTTTTTCCTTAAACAGCTTTAGTTGGGAATAAATGCGTTTTTGAACTGAACAAACATCTCTTCCTCTTTCTAGTTAAAAAGTGAATATCTGATTTTTCTATTGGGGAACAGAAGGTCAGCAGTTCAATTTTATTTTCAGCCTTTTATAGACAGTTTAAAGTGAAATCTCTTGAAAAGTAGGTAGCAGTGTTTCAAGGGATTAGCAGTAAAACGTAGCAATCCACAGTGATTCTGAGCTTTGTCCTTCTGTGCGAGATCAAGGTTAAACTTCTTATGACTGAGGACTGTTCTTTGTTTATACAATACACAAATGTGCTAACACTTCCAGTGAAGTATAATTCCTGCAGACCATTGAATGTTTGAGCTAGGGGAAATGAAGCTGCAATGGAAGCAAATCGTTCAAACACCTTTTTTTTTTTTTTTTTTTTTTTATCTTGAAAAAAGTTCAAGGATTTCTCCTTTATAAAGTTTCATGGTGTTCACCGTATCCTGAGTGGCTGGCTGTTTTAATTTCAAGGCAAGAAGGAAGGTTTATTGGTAGTGAGGATGAAAGTGCACGAACAGCGGTATACTTAATTTGTTCTTCCGTAGAGCATGTTTCACCAGTCTGTCATGTAGATAATATTACCTAAATGTCCTCTCAGTAGGGTGTCTAGTTTTTTCGATGATCTTCTGTGCTTGGCTCCCTCCTACCCCCTTTTTGTAAGGGACTGTGGAGAAGTTGGTAGGTGTAAAATGATTTGTAGTTTTGTCTTGTTTAGATGCCTAATGTATGCTGTATTCTTCCCGGACTTTCCCCTCTCTTCTATCTTGGGGGTATTTTTTTGGTCTTTGTGTATTTCCAAATGTATAGGTAAGCTTAAATGTTTTCTGCTGGGAGGAATGGAGAGATAACAGTCCAGAGCAACACCAACAAACATTAAGCTTATCCGTGTCTCTGACTTAGTAGAAACACCCATAAACGAATGTGGAGATGTGGCCATTAATCATTGCTGCTGTTTTAGAGGCGAGATGAGGTCTCTTTTCCCCAAAGTTTCCTTTAGTGCAGTTGAGCTCTTTATTAGCTGTGTGGCTTTTCTGAAACGGCTTTTCAGAAAATTCAGGAAAAGGTGAGCTGATGTTCTTTTCTGACCCTCTTGCTGTATATATCTAAACGTGAGGCAGCGTTTGGGGTTCTGTTGTGTTTACTCTGCAGCCAAGAAACACAGGCCAAAAAAGCTGCCTCCTCCCTGTTTGTCTCATGCATTTTACAGCCGAAAGGTCTGACAATGTCCTCTCTGCATGGTCTGGGTTTTACCATTGCTGTCTAGAATGTGGAAAACCATCGCTCTTGATGGCAATGCCTTCAAACTAAAGCAAGAAGCAGCTTTTTGCCCTAATAGTGGAAAAAGTCACCGCAGATTGGGTCATCCGCAGTAACTGCATCTGCGTAGGCTGCTGATGGAGGCAGAACGAGAACCTGCAGCCGCTGCCGGCACCTGCCTTGAGCCCTGCCTGCTGGTGGAGCTTGCAGCAACAGATGCAGGAAGGGGGGGTTGAGGGCAGATGGCCCGAGCGCGCTGGGGCTAAAGGCTAGAGGGAGGGGTTGGTAGGAAGGGATGTTAGCTGGCTATCTGCGGTTGGAGTTGCTTTATATTTAGACGTTGGGTTTTTTTTTTTTTTCCCTTCCCTCTTTCAACAGACTAAACCGAGCAGCGATAACTTAATAATTCATGTTCCTCGTGTTTTCTGATAAGTGTATAATAAAAGGGTATGAAAAGATGCAATTTTGTACAGTCTTCAAGATATGGGGAAATACCTTCTTCCAAAAATACCATCTGGGTTGGATAAAGCACTAATAAAATCATCTAACTACAAAAATCCTCTCCCTTAGTATTTTTTGCCTGGTCTCTAGAAGGTTGCCGGTACTGTATGTTAATCTTCTGCCCTGCTTTCTGAATGAAATAAAAATACAATTTCTTAAAAAACACCCCCACCCCAAGCATGCTGAAATATGTTTGTTTGGGTTTTTTTAATCCCTTAAGGTTGTCCTTAGCTAATTTCTTAATAGTCATCCCATGTTTATGGAAAGACTCGAGCCAGATTTTTATTGTAAGCCCTTTGCCCTGTGTGTTGGTGACCACACTCAGTGTTTCAGCTTAGCTAATTAGAGTGTTTTCTCTGTAAGTTCTCTTACTATTATTATCTGTCTTTTAGGCAGAGGTAAGTTATAAGGCTCCGCGCTAGTATTGCAAAACTTTAACATATGTTGCTATAATACCAGCTTGTTCCTGTAGAATACCAGCTTTTTGTCCTTTGAAATAGCATTTTAAATTTAAATCATCTGTCAGAAGCTAAAAATGAACACTGTCTACTTTATAATAGGCATGCTGTTCCAAAAAGGGTATAGAAATACCCTTTTCTTTTAAGTAAGACATCAAAAGATTTTTAAAAACTTAGCTTCCCGAGACAGCAGAGTGCTTATCACATAAATAGGAGAGGTAGTACTTTGTATTATGTGTTTTAAAGACTGTCACATTGATTAAGCATTTGTATCTTGAACTGCCTCAGACCAGGAATTTTGTGGCATAGCAGTATTACTAATGAAATTCTAAAAATCTGAAATAGGGAAGGTTAGCTTGTATGAAGGTCACAACATGAAACAAAGGGAACATCATATAAAATTAGGGTGGTATTGTGTGAATTAATAGCAGGCCAGAACTCAAGATTTGTGTTCTTTTAGTGCTTCAGCAGCCTGCCTTATAACAGCCCTGATGGCTTTTTCTTTCGACCGCTAGAGAGGTAGCGAGCTAAAGTATCTGCTACTTTCTCAAATAAATGTTAGCAATTTTATTCTTATAATATTTTCCAGAGTCTTAACTGTTGTGACAGCATTGCGTCCTTTTCGTGCAACTTCAACTTTTTCTGAGACCGTATGCCTCAAGTTATGAAGCTGTATTAGTCTGAATAATGGGTAGCTGTGACTGTGAGGTGACCTTGGCTTACAAGAAAGGTGGAAAGATGTGAGCTGGGGGATTGCCCTCGCTGGGTGTGCTGTGCTTGGCAGCCTCTGCCTTTGAGGGCACCCCTGCTGCTCTTGCCTGGTAGGCACCGGTACTACGCCTTCCTGCTGGAGCGGGCTCGGAGAGCTGGAAGGGGCCTTGTCATCGCCGACAGCTGTTGGAGGTGGTCATCGCTAAGACTCTGGGCTGCATGCAAAGCATACGTGAGTCTAGCTGAGGAGATGCACGCTTTGTGATTGAAACTATTCCTTTTCCTTAAATGGCGAGTTTACATTTTGAAAGATCATTTGAAGCAGTCCCTGCTTATTTCATCTGGGCAGAGTGATTTGTGCGATAGGCTTCGTGAAAACATTGGGTGGGAATTTTTTTTACAAACATCCTTTTATATGTTATTATGTAAAAATACATAAAGTGAGATGTATTTTTTGTTGAACGGTAAAGTGCTGTACTGACTACTTAGCAGGAAGTATGTATTTCTGGGTGTTTCTAATCTGTATTCTCCTTCATTTCTTTGCGTGTCTTTTAAAAAAGACTTCTAAGCCACTTATGAGACAAAAAAACAAGCTTAACTTTTGTGCTCTATTGGAGCTACGCAGAAATTCGTTACCACTGAACTTGTCTTGAGGTTTCCTGTTTGCAGTTGTTCTGCAATGCAAGATACAAGGTGCTGGAGTGTAGCTGCAGTTGTATTAGAGATTGGGATATCAGATATGTTGTGGGGCCAAGAGAAGTAAACATTGCTTAGAGCTGTCGGAGGCCTCCAGTTGAAGAAGCAAAACCCCAAACCTCACGGCATTGTGCCCTGAAACAATAGCAGGCGATACAGAGGGGAAGAGGGTTTGAGGTGTGCAGGGGCAGGCTGTTGGGTAGCATCAAGATGAAGTTACTTAGCTAATACGGTTCTAAATTACTAGTTAAGACTGGTCCTTCACTTTTTTTGAAGATATACAGACCGCTTGTATTTTAGGAAGAAGTATCATCAAAAAAACCCACACTTGAGGTGCCCGTAGAAGTGGGCCTTGGCAGGACAGTCCTGCCTGTGGGGCATGGGCTGCAGCACCTCCAATGTGATTAACCGTTCCACCGGACTGTACTGCCCTCACAGTTTTATCTATAATTATTGGTTTGTTAGGGGGTTTTTTTGTTTGTTTGGTTTTGTTTTTTTTTTCCTAAGTGACTCATAAGGAAACCAAGTACTTTTGCACCTAAGAACAAATGTCTTGGGACATGCCAGAAAGGCTCATGGTGTCTGCTGAGCCTGCCTTTGGAGTCACCCCTGTGGCTGTGCCTGCCTGGCAGCTGGTTCTTCATCTGTCCAGCATGGGTGCGGGCTTGAGTGCATGGGTAGACCTAAATCAGGAGCTCAAATGAGGTGAAAAATGTACAGAAAAACAGTTTGTTCATGCCGATCTTCCTTAAAACCCTTTTAATAAGTACTAATTGCTCATGCATAATCTGCTGGTATGCTGTGTGGGGTTTTGGGGGGTCATTTGTCTCTTTATTTTTCTTTAGGATTAGACTTCGTGTGACTACTTGGTGGTGTTATCAAGGACATCCAATTTATGCTTTCAAATTAGTTGCACAACTATAACTGTCCAGAACTTCTTCATTGCTCCAACTTTTCCTTAGAGTTGATGCTAAAACTGTAAAAGCTTTGTGGACAGTTCTGCCATCTTGGGGTGCATTTGAAGATTAAAAGTGTTTAATTTTTCTTATTATTTTTATGCCCTAGTTAATGACAGAGGAGAAAATGGTTGTCACTGTAAAATAAGCCCATAGTGTAGAAATAAGTATTAAACATTTTCACATCATGTGCAGGAAACTTAATGTTCTGTCTAATTCTGTACTTATTCTATTGGTAATATTTAATTTATTCCAGATGCAGTTTAATAACTTTTTATAGCTCTTAATGAGCTGAACTGCACTTCTTTTGATACATTCAGTTTGCATTTCCTGACTTGAGCTTGTTGCTATCAGTTTTTCCTTTTCAAAGAAAGGGCTGGGGAGAGGGGACACAGAAAACCTCTAGAGCTTTTTGCCTCACTTTTTAAACAGGGTATTCTTTTAACCATATAATACTTCTTTCATAAATGCTAAATTGTGAGAGTAGGTTGGGAAATGCAATAAAACATCCCTCCTTCGCAGTGGATCCATTTATTTACATCTTTGTTCACATTCTTTACAGCTTCCACTCATGCTTGCTTTCAGCTTTGAAAAAACTGACCCTCCTAAATTATTGACAGCGGCTTCTGTTGGTTGTGACTGTGTCTTCAGTTTGCACATCAAAGTAAATTAGATAATAATCACTTGCACTTACTCAGCTATCACTTTTAGTTCAGTGGTCAATGCATCTAATAAGACCTAATAGCAAAATACCCCAAATTAATTGTCAAGCTTGTGTTAAAACAGCCAGCAATTTTAGGCAGCCCAGGTATGTGGTTTTTTTTTTTTTTTCTGCTCAGGTAGTGGTTTGACACCTCAGAACTGCATAGCCAGATGATGAATGTTTGGCCACTACAGCTATTTAGTTAGCTTTCTTTAAAAGAAGGGGGGAGTATTCTTAGAATAATTTTTGGTGCAGTGACCTCTTTCCAAAGAAATGTGTCCTTTGGGGTGAATTGACACACATTATGTGCAGTATTAAAGTGTTAAACTGCAGCAACAGTTAGCCAAGGTGGCCTTTATGTGATTCATCTCCATTTGTCTGAGCGCCAGCAGATAGGCCATGTAACAAAGCTTGGAAAGGGTTTTACTGGTTTTAACAAAGGGCAATGATTTGCCATAATTTGGGTCAGCTTCTTTCCTCTTTTTATACCTCTGCATTTTGAGATTTTCTTGTAGCAATCATTAGAAATACAAAATTTTGCTTAGTTGAGGTTAAGGTTGGTCTTTGCATGAAGGAGCTATTTTCCCGTTTTTTCAAACATACATACTTTAAGTGTTAAAAATGCTGTGTTCTACTGGAAATAGCTAAAAATAAATCCAGAAGGTGTATTCTTTTTCAGAAGTTTTCATTTGAATTCACATTTCTGTTCTTTTTAATGCCTCCTGAGTTCTGTCTTTGAGTTTGGTGCTTTACTGAACCCCAAGAACCAAGTGAAACAATCTCAAATGTAGAGAGATGCACTTTTTGGAAATCTTTCTACATGTCAAAAACTATTCATCCAAGCTGATTTAAAAAAAAAAAAAAAAAACCCAACAAAACCTAACCACACACCCACACATGCAATAAAGAAAACAACTGTAAGTGAAAACAAAGCTTCAAACCTCCTGAAACAGTAGGCAGGCTAACCAGAGACTGCATCTTCATAAATAAGAAAGCTTCAGACTTAGAGTGTACTTCAGATGAATTGGTGCTAATACAAGTTATTCTATCAATTACAGAATACAATAAGCACATCTGCTTACTATGAAAGAGGCATTGATGGAAAGAGACTTTTTCTTTTATTTTCCACAACTGTATTACTTTAGAGGACCAAATATTGCCTATTTGCTGTAGCTTATGAAAGATTAACCAAGCGGACACCAGATAGCTGGCCCATCAGCAACACGTGCTGCAGGGTTCAAAACCAATTTTGGTTTTCAGAGTTTGGGGGCAGGAGAAGGAGAGGTTGTTCAGCCTTCAAACCTTAGGGGAAACTGTGATATGTCATTAGTTATCTTTTCATTCTCCCAAGACAATTAACTAAATATTGTATAGTAATTATGTCTTTTATAATACCATATAGCAATTATGTGTTTTATGCACATCAGTGTCATGTAAAAGCCTCCATATCAATTTAGTACCTTTCTTTCAGTGTGTCTTAGGAGGACATCCAATTCCAGAACAGTCTGTTATATCAATTGTCACTTCCTATTAATAGAATTTTTGGTTGTTCCCTTGGTGAGGGATTAAATTTCAAGCATTACTGTCAGTCATTTTTCAGCCATGTTTCTTTTTTGCCAAATAAATTGTGAACAGGGAGAGCAACTGCTTCTTTTCTCACTGCATCTTTAAAGCTCAACCATACCTCCTGGTTGCACTACCTTAAGTAACCATAACCCTGAGTCTTCCTCCTGAAGGCAAGAAGAGATGCTGCTTTTCTGCCCATTGGGTCAGGGCATTAAACTAGTGGGAGTGTTAACTTATGTCAGTCTATAGGAGAAGATTCCAGTTCAGGTGCCATGCTGGAATGGATCCTTTCTTATTTATCACTGTAGAAGAAACACATATGGGTGAAAAAAAATAATCCGGGCCTGGTAAAAGAAAATGAGATCTGTGTAACAATTGTATATAGCTTGATATTTAAAATAACATCAACTGAGCAGATATTTCACATGAAAAATCACTAGCAGATTTACAAGTTTGTGGGAGCAAATTCTCTTAAGTTCTTCTACATTTAAGTTTCCATCATCTCAAATATTGTTTGCATGGTTCAGTTTTAAGCATGTGTTCAAAATGGCATAGGTGGTTGGTTATGTTTGGGGTTTTTTTCTGCCATTAATAAATTCTTGAATCATTGATAGTTTATTGGACATAACCTTTTCCTTTCTGGACTTTTTTCTGATAAAGTCTGTACAGGAGCTGTAGTGCTAGATATTCCACTCATGTCTACCTTTGTTCTGCCTTAGGGTTAGCTAATGTTCCTCACCTGTCTGAGCAGGCTTTCAGTACAGTCTTCTTATGAATGACTTTACCTTGGCTGGGTTTTTGTTCACTGCCTTCCTAGCCTGGCAGATTTTTCAGTTTTTCCCTCTGTCCCAAGCGTGTTTTTTGTGTTGGAATATTTTCCCATGTGCTTCTGCAGTAGGGCAGCTGCCACTGAAGACAGGACTCCTAACAAAACCTAAACTGGAGTGAAGAAACAAAGTAGCTGAAAATAACCTGAGCTCAGTCTAAACTAATTAGTTGTAACATTTCAGCAAATACAGTATTGGTAAAAAAAAATTATTTTACTATGACTGCTAGTTATGAAGGAAATGGTGGCTTAAAAGGGGTTAGAAGTATGCACCAGTCACATAGTTAATATAAGAATTACCTTTAGAAGGTCTGGGTTGTGCAGTTTTGTTTGTTTGCTTGTTTAGTGTGGTGTCTTTGTTTTGGGATTTTTTGTTTTGTTTTTGTTTTAAAAACTGCAGTTGGAAGTTGGATTGCCATAAAAGTAAAGCAAATGGCTAAAAACAAGGCTATACATACACTTTTTTAAAGTGAAACAGTCTTGTACTGCGAAACGGCTGTGTTGCAATTAATAAATTTGCAGTTCCTTGCATAGGTATTTCAAAGCTTTTCACTGGTGCTTTTTAAAGTGGGGGGTGTTATCCTGTCAGGCAGGAGGAGAAGATTCTGTATGTCAGCTCTAGGACTTTGGAGCTTTTTGAGGAGTAACATTCCAGAAGGCTGTACACTCTTAGTAATTTCTTGATGTTGGAGGAGTCTTGTGTTAACATTAGCATCTATGGAGACTCTGGTATTTTTGTTGTGCAGTCTAATAGCAGTATACTAAAGAAATTTCATTTTTTTGAGTGCATGTGAAGTTTTTATGGGGCACTCGGATGCTTTGGAAGGTTGTATTATTGGTTTTCTTCCTTATGTTTTTCCCCCGAATCTAGTTATGTCATTTGCTTCTAATCTTTTGTTTGGCACACAGCTGTGTTGCAGAAGCATTTCAAAAGTATTAATTCTATAGCCCCCTTTCTAGGGAACAAATGTGTCCTTATTCACATACAAGGAAATCTTAGCTCTGCAAATGTCACAGGAAGAACCTTATTGTCCTTGATGGAGCCAGTCTAATGATGTAACCAGTAGAAAGTATTTTAAGAACTGTAATACCAGTTCCCCACATTTAAACAAAACAAACAAAAAAAACCCCACCAAACAAAAAAACCCCAAAACTCTAAAAACCCAGCACAACCAAACTCCTCCACACACATGCATGCAGCTTTACATGGACAAGTGTTCAGCTGCAATTATATGATGCATTTTGACTCCTTGTCCCCACTTGGGTAGGAATGCTTGTGCCATTAAGCATTCAGCAAAACCTGGAGTGCTTTACTGACTTGCGTTCTGCGTGAGCATGCCACTTGGGAAACTTTGCTTCCCTACAGTTCTGCCAAAATTGCATCATGCAAGAGGTCTGCTTGTGAAATGACATAATTTCTCAGGCAGAGTGGCAGTTTTACACGTTGGCAGTAACTAGAATTGTAGAAATTGGGTAGCTTGGGGTTCCCTGTCCTCAGTGAATTTCAGAGGATTGTATAGCTGATGTCGTCAGCCCTGACGTGCGGTCTCTTCCTGTGCTTCTGTCCTTGCCCAGCACCTTGGGGAAACACTTGGCAACTCTTAGAACAGGGCCAATTCAATTTTTTTTTAATATTTTTTTTTTTCCTTCAGAGGGATAGGATGAATTTAATAGTCTTCCATCAATCACTAGTCAATGTGGGGTTTTTAATTATTAATATACTGTAATATTGATAGCTAATTTTAACTTGCCTGTGTTGTGAAAATAACCTTTTTTAGAAGTGGAGCCTGTGTGGTGGCAACATCGGCCAACTGCACTGATGGTGGCCTATTTCTTCATGTTCTCCATGTCCCCAGGGACAGTAAGAATTGACCATTTTACAATTGCTGAGATAAAATAAACCAATCTAAATTGGGGAGAGAGATTATATTGACAATGCCGGCCTCCAGAACATGCTTGATTGCAGTCCCCCTGTGGCTACATCAGCTTATCGACCTGTAGGCTATCTGTCCATTTTATGTGAGTCAGAAACCAGGGCAGTTTATTGGAGACTGCGGTCCAGAGCTCAGGCTCTCCTATGTCATTGTCAGACAGGATTATTTTTTTTTTAGGGGAAAAAAAAATTGTTGAAGGGTAGAGTGACTTATTTCTTGTAAAATCATCAATTCCACCTGCATAAGTCACAGCCTGTTTGAACTGTAAGGGTTGTGTTTCTTCTCAGTTGTTCAAAACGTCGTAACTTCTTTTTGAATTCATCTTGGGGCTCTCAGCTATGCAAACTCATATTTGAATAATGATTTAATTGTTGCATGTTCCTTTGTGTTTTCTAAATGGAAAATGAGAACTTAAGCCTGTTGATTTCAGCTTCAGATGTTCAAAAATGTCATCCTGCCTTGGCCGTGAGGGGTGACATTGCTGGTGCTTTCCAGAGCTTTGCTGTCAAATAGTTTAGCAACCATAGCTCAAGCCTATATGATGCTCTCCTGGAAACAAAAGTGATGATAAGAGGAGGCTATTAAATTATAATAGAGTCCACTATTGTGCTTTATGGTTATAGGTTAACTTGAAATAAGGAAAACACTTCTTTTTCTTTCCGAGTAGACTGCTGGGCTGTCTAGCATGTAGTTTTCACAGCTTGTACTGTAGCTAAAGGGAGAAAGTGTGTGCGCGTGTGTTTACAGACTGTAGAAGGAACCCTCTCTGAATATAGGTGATATAACTTACATGCTGAACAGAATTTCTGAATGAGGTTTGGGGTTTTTTTTAATTACCTGTCTGTCATGTAAACTACGAGGTATCAGAGTTCATAGGGTTGTGGACTGCTAAGAACCAGGCAACAAAGCCAAATCCTGTTAAAAAGATCCTTGGATGTTCATAGTTTGAAGTACTCTGGGACCTGTTTCTACTAATCTGTCATTTAAAGGAAATTACAGCTTTTACCTTTTAAAAAAAATAATCTGCTACATTGATTTTCAAATATATTCTCACCTCCCACTCTCTCCTGTCCTCCTCCACTTCCCTCTCCCCCAAAAACCCCTGCCAGCTACTAGAAAATTTTAGGTAACTTCTCAGAATTTAGAGGATAAAATCAACATGTTTTGGTTGGCATTATAATATGTTTGAATGTCACTGGTACTGTCACGGGACTTTTCTCTTCCTTGCACACTATTGTGCTCCCTCACATTGTTCCTGGTAATTACTGGGATGCGTAGGAAAATGTGGAGGCATGCAGCTGTCTTTATGCAGCTGACAAATAGCTTTGGAAAAGATTGTTCTTGTTACATGTAAGTAAAAAAGACAACTCGTTCAGTCTTAACAGAACTCTGGATAAGTTTCAGGTAGGGAAGAAATGAAATGTAATCAAGGGAAGCACAGTGGGTACTCTTCTCCACACCACTGACTCGTGCCTGGCACAAGACCGCAGTGAGCTGGGAACTTCCTGGGAGCAAAGGGGGGGCGAAGGCTTCTCCTAAAAAGCAGTCTTGTGCTGCCTGCATGAAACATTGTGAACAAAGCCTTACTAAAGACAATACCCTCTTCTTGATGGCAGATTTCCCTGCTGAGTTACATTACTTCTTGAAGTATTTTTAACTTCCTACTAAAAAAAAGATGGAAAACTTCATTTAAATGCAGAAAACTTATAAATAATATGTTAATATGAGGAACTAGGGCAGAAGGAAAATATATTTTTGGAATGTTGCTATTTTTTTTTCTTTTCCTTAGATCAGAACTTTGAATGCCAGGTGTGGGATAGTTTTATAATGCTATATGCAAAAACTAAATGGGTTTTATAAATGAACCTTTGTTAATATATATCTGAGTAATATCTTATATGCATTCAGAGGAAGTGAGCACAATATATCTGAGTAATATCTTATATGCATTCAGAGGAAGTGAGCACAATACCTTATGACAAGAATTTACTATAAAGGTGTTGTCATATTTTAGTGGCAGAAAAAAACAAGAAAGGTCAATATGACTTCCCTTATTTTTAAAAGGAGTTCCAGTCTATGAGGTTTTTCTCTGTATGGCTTTCTCATTTTTCCCTACCCTTTTCTTGCTTACTTCAGAAGAGCTCGAATTAAAAATGGAGTAAGAATTACATGATATAATTTACTGATGAGCATGTTTTAATATTTTGTTGCAGAAGGACTCCATGAAAGATGACAGAAGAAGTTATTGTTATTGCAAAGTGGGATTACACTGCACAGCAGGACCAAGAACTTGACATCAAGAAAAATGAGCGTCTTTGGCTATTAGATGATTCCAAGACATGGTGGAGGGTAAGAAACGCGGCCAACAAAACGGGATATGTGCCATCAAATTATGTGGAGCGAAAAAACAGCTTGAAGAAAGGTTCTCTGGTTAAAAATCTAAAAGACACGTTGGGTAAGTCCTTTTGTATTTTCAAAGAAGTTTAGTAGACTTGGTGGGTTTCAGATTGGGAATGTAATGTGCATATAAATACTTATGCATCCAAACATGCTTGTTTGGATTTTCTTAATCCTTAGTTTGAGGTGACATGGTGGATGATTTAGGGAGGGAGGGAGAGAGTCGGGATGGGGGAGAATCATGTGGAAAAATCTGTAACAGGTTTTCTCACATCACATCCAGGAGAAGATGATGGTATTTTTGTTCCAGTTTGTGAGAGGTTATGTATTTTCAGTGGCCGAAGAACTATGTTTTCATTGAGATATCAACTGCTAAATCCTCTCCTTTCATGCCAAGTCCTCTCACTCAGAAATAAAAGGATGTAAACTGGATTGTTCAGCATAGCTATCATAGCAAAGCTAAATCACTTTGAGTGGGATTATACGATGTGGCTATGTGCAATGTCAGGGGTTAAGTTTCTGTGGTCTGAGATGTTCCTTCTGCTTCCAAGTCCTTAGTACGTACAGTTTTATATTTGAACATAAATTCTTCACAACAGTGTATTATGCTTATAAAATAATATACCTTTGAAAAATTTTGTGTGTATTTTGAAGAAATATATTTGGAAGTCAAGTGAAATTAATTTTTTTCTTTATTTTTGCAATGGTTTTTAATGACTGATTAAATTACTGAAAAATAAAGGGCTTTGCATATGGCTAGAAAAGGTTAAACACAGCGATAAGTGATCATTTTACATATAGAGGCCAAAAAAACCCTACTAGATGTATTTTAAGATGTAACGAATAAAAGAAAAACAGATACGTACCTGGAGGTGTTTTGAGATTATTTTTTGCTTGTGTTTTGGTTTTTGCCTGTGTTTTGCAAAGTCTTATATAGGGAAAACTTACTCTGTTGCAGTTTGCTGTAGAAACTACTGACTCTTCAACGGAAAAATTAGAATTTGGGATTGGACTTGTTAGAAAGCAGAAAGGTTCACTTAAAAATAACATGGCAATAACTTGTGTAGGTTTATCACAGGTGTCCTGTGCTAGTGTTGTATCTAACAGGTTAGGTTTCTTGGTCACTTCTTCATTACCATGTCCTCCATTGCTGAGCTGCCATGAAGTACATGGGAATTGAGGACTACAGGACGGGTGGCAGGCAAACAAGGTTATCACAAGATGTACCATGGTAATATTTAAAACCATAGGCCTTTCTACAGATACTCTTGGAATATACTCATTACAGTGCCAGCAAGTGTGATTATGCCTTTTCAATGATTTGTGTAAAGAATAAGCCCCAATGTCAGTTAGCTAGTTAAAATAAAAACCCCAGTTGTGACTTTAAGCTCCTTTTATATGGATTTATGTTGTTTAAAAAATATATATTTTGTCTAAAAGCTACTTTACGAAGGGATTGTGTTTCTATTATGATAACATAGCAAGCATTTGTGTAATATGTGGACAGTATTTACTTGATGTCAGTAAACACATTTTCATTTATATGTACCAGAAATATGTTTAAGGAAGGAACAGAGACATGCCCTAGTATATATGCATGTTTACCTCCTTGTTCTTGACAAAGCTGTGTGCTGCAGGGTGCTTCACTTCACTACGGTGGTGACTGATGAAACTGTGAGAACAAAGCTTGGTGGTTTCATGGCTGAGCCTTCGCTAGTGTTGCATCTTCCAAACCTCAGCCCTTTGCACACACATACACGGGTTTTTAAGTTCTGAAGGACCGTTATTACAATCTACTGATTCCCCTGTACCTTTTCTAATAGTTTTCTCTGTGTGTTGTTTTTTCAGCTGAGGCAGAAAATACTGTGTGGTGGAGCCTAGCTTTTTCTTTTGCAGTGACCACGTGTACCTGCTAAGCATACAGAGTGCAAAACACCTCTCATGCTCTTTTATGCTCGTACATCCTGTGACAGTAAGAAACTGCCTAAGCCATACCTAACCCACAGATTGGCTCAGGATATTCTTAACATCCCCCCCAAAAAAGTTGGTGCTTAAAAGTATTCTTTTTTTATAGTTTAAGGGCTGTGAGCTTCTTGGCATAATGAAACTTATGTCTGTGCACCATGTATCTGTACAATTTTTTTTTTTACCTTTCCTGAATCAGAGTCCTCAACTAAACTATAGTCTTTAAGCCTTGCTTGTCGTCTTGTACAGTAATTTCCTTTTCAGAACAAGGAGAGCGTGTGTCCTTTAGAGGATCCTTTGTTCTGAGCAGCCATCAAGAACGCACTTTTTTTTTTTTAAACAAAGGCTTGCAAATTACAAGGCTGATGCTTGATTGACTGAAACAGCTTCTGAAAGTTTTGCTGTGCCCAGTGAAACAAGTTCTTAAGTTCTCTTTATAGAAATATGTCTAATGTTTCGTCAAACATGCCTCTTCTGAGATCACAAGAAAATTCTCATTAAAATACCTGCTAACCCAGCAGAGATGGGAATGGCGGTCATGAGTATCAGTCCTTAAACCAAATCTGTTTCCAACTTTGATCTTGAAGCTATTACCAAAATATCAGGTACTGAACTAAAAAAAAAAAAAAAAAAAAAAAAAAAGTCATTTGATAATCAGTCAATAGTTAATCATAAGTCTTATGAAATCTCAGGAGAGAAGCAGCAGGCTCTTAGCTGCTTTCAGTGACAAGGCTAGCGGGCTTTAAGGAGAGGGACCCTCTGACGTACCCGGACCCACCTTTCATACTTGCAGCGCTCCAGCAAACGGTTCCTGCCATGGAGACGCACTTTTCCCTGCCTCTTCCTTAATCAATTACATTTCCTTGTGTTCAAACATACTTCATTTGAAAGCATTGTTACCACACAAATGGTGTAGTGTGTTGTCTATGTGATTGCCTGTAGCTATCTGCCACTCTTATGCTTATCCACAGTAATTACCGGTGGTTGATTTATACTTACTTCCAGATATTCAATAAATATGAAAAGTGCCAGCCATAGTTCAAATTGTGGCAGACCCCATAAGAGCTATTACTATTTAATTAATAGTCCCCATAGTTGGCTGTTGAAGATGCATCATCTAAATAGTTCTTAATCCATGTAGTCTGTATTCTAATGAAAGTTTATGACACCAGTTAATACATCAGTGTCTCGTACATAAAAAGCCAAATACACCACGAAAGCTTTATGGAGTTGCCTTTACCAGGAAAACTTTTAATCTCATCAGAGAATGAAGTCATGCCTGTTTGATGCTGAAAACAAATTTTCCCGGAACTCTGTTGACTGTCGTTAATTGAATCTCAGCCCTTGAATACTTTATAAATAGAATCCCATCAGCTTTACAGTTGTTTGGCTTGGGTTGGTGGAAGGTTAATGGGCATGTGGGTACCTAGAACATGCAGCTTGATGGTTTCAAACATCAGCCTGTGTTCAGCAATGTCTTAAGGCTTCTGGAATTTCCATTGTATTTCAGCATTTTTTTTGGAAAAGAACATCAGCAAATAAAACGTATTCAGAGCCAGCTCTTTTAAAGGTGTTGGGTGCATATTAAAGTGCTGATTAACACTTGTTTAGCATATGTTCATTAAATTAGTTAGTTACTTGTGGACTGAAAAACGGCTCACCTCAAATCTCAAATGACCCCCAGTAATTTCTGAAGAGATATTGGACCATCCTATATCTTTTTACAAAACAATACCCTTTTCTGCACCATTCACTTTGTCTTTCCCCTTCCTAAGGGCTTACTCTGTTATACTGTAACTTCTTTTAGTCCTGTCATCAGGGAATTTTTCAAAAACTATTAGCTTTCCTCAAGTGACTTGAAGACATGTTGAGACTTGTAATTTTTTATTGATGGCTGTCTGTTTTTGTTATTTTCCTGTTTGAAATCTCTTTCTTGACTGAACTCTAACGGATACATAGCTACAACGGCCTGGTTTTAATTATGGAAATATAGCGTATAGGCCACCTATTAAGTATTTCAAGTGATTCATCTTCTCATTCCCTTTTTTGTCTTAACTGAGTGATACTGTGAGTAAAAAATTAATGGCAATTTAGGCATTTCAAATTACTGTCTTCTGTTTGTTCATATTGAGTGAAATCTGGTAATTATTACTATTCTTAAGGCAAAAGCCAGCTTCCAGGCCTGTGATTAAAATTTCATCTTCATTCATTATAATGAAGTTTAAAATAGTTTCCTTGTACAGTATTTCTTTTGTGGGGAGGGTATTTTTTATACATTTTGATTAAGTCTTACTAAGCAAGAGACCTCCAGCATGCATCTTCCAAACTGTAGTTTTCTGTAATATAATTCTTCCCATGCGCTGAGGGTGGGAAGGAATTCCCATACCCATTTGGATGGAGCGGGTGTTTGCCAGCACCACCCCCAGAGCTGCCTCTGAGTGTGGCTCCACGGGTTTCCCCTTCTGCAGCAAAGATGATCTCTACACTTGCTGGCTCATCTCTGTCATGCCAAACAGAAACCTTATCTGAAGGAAGTAAAAATAATTACAAAGTCAGTTGTTTGTGTAAGCAAAATAAAACTTCTGCATTTTTTCCATCTCTTTGCAAGTCATTTTCCTGGCAACAGCACAGCTCCCCAGGCAGCAACGTGCCATGGGTGACTGATGCGTGTGATCCAGCAGCAGGGTGCTATTTTCACGGGAATCCGCGATTTTCTGAGCATTACTGCTTTTGCTTCACAACCAGCACAGCATAATAGGGATTTCTTAAAGGCGTCCGGTCTTGCTCCCTTTAGTGAACAGCCACGTAAGAAACCTTGAAGACATTTCCATTCAGCATGGGTTTTTGAACAGATACCTAGCAAAAGAAAGTAAGTTTATTAAAAGGTATTGAAAGAGAGGTTGGACGCCAAGAATATGGGAGATGTGTTTGCAAAATGCGTAGGAACAATAGAAACACTAGAGATGAGTGTTGGCAATGATGGCAAATAACAGCAATTTCGATAACGTTTCACAGAGATGTTTAAGTTGCACAAGAGACTCTTCAAGTGACACCTTTATTAAGCTTCTGTAAGTCAGCAAAACATTTCAGTAACTTTTTTGTTTTCATTCACTCAGTGTGCCAGATTTTGACATGGAAAGTAAGAATTGCCAAGTGAGATGTGAAGTACAGAAACCAGTCCTTACTTGCATCACTGTTCCTAGTACGTTATTTCAGAAGTGGTGTGAGGGTCCAGGAGTATTTCCTGTGTTCATCAGCCTCCACAGCGTCTACCTGGATCAATCTGTAGATCTGTGCAGCAGTTCCTGAGTGCTATATATACTGTCGCTTCCAGGAATCAACAGTTTTGCACCTCTCGCCTTCTCCCCTGCTTATTTTTATTTATTTATATGAAAAGGCTTTTTTCACATTTATAACTTCACATTTTCCCATTTTAGAGCTACTTAATACCATCTTCACCATGCCTTTCTGGAAATTGCTGGGGAAGTCAGCTGTTTTTTCTTTAGACAGTCATTGCTTAGTAACGAGCAGAAACGTGGAATAGGTCATTTTTTAATGCAATGTTTTCTTTAACATTGGAAACACTGTTGGTTCAAAGAGGTTTGGTGTACTTCCTGTTTAGATAAAAATATTTCAACTCAAACTATTACCATCATAGTTCTGCATAACATGGTCATGAAATCTCATTCTCCAAATAAGTCATCAACCTTTAACTTCTGCTGTGTGGGTTAGTGGTCTTTATTTTTATTTTTGGTTTGGTTTTGAGGATTTTTTTTCTTATTTTAAATATCTTAGCGGCCCAATTTTGGTAGTGCTGATGTGCTGTGTCTAGTAGATTTAATTGTACAAGGTGATATTTTGACATTCTGCACATAGCTTCTAAATCTTGAGTGCTGAAATTTGTTCACCACTTAAGTCTTTCACTGGTGAAAGTTACTTATGTGACTCTAATTGTTGTGGTTTTTAACTGAACTTTTTCCAGTTCTTCAGCACTAGTTTTTAAAAGTGCAGTCATGAGAAGCATACACAGTATTTTTGGCACAGTTGTAGCTATAAATTGAGTCTTCCCTACTCTTTGCTTGACAAATTTTTGTTTGTTTATCAGCAAACTGCCTGAGCCATATTAGCTGCAAGATCACAGAAACCACATTGAATTGGTAATATGACCAAGTACTAGTTTGAAAATATTTCTACTAGTTCTTAATTAGTTGTTTTCAAATTTAGTATTTTCTGGACACCATGTGGGTGTAAAATGTAGTACAGAATTAAAGAATGGTGGAAATAAGAATAAATATGGTATCATTGTACAATAGGTACATTGTCATATAGCACAGCCTCTTAAGCTTTGTAGAGCTCATGTTAATAAAAACAGAGCTGCCTTATAAGACAAACAGAAGTTATTTTAATCTCTGTAGAACTTCGAGTTCCCAATGTTGTTGGACTTCCCCATCACAGACGTGTAAGAAATGCTAGTCTTTCCACTCAAGAGCAGGCATTTAATAAATTTGATTAAAAAAAAAAATAAATAACCAACCAACCTTCAGAATTTTCTACAGTATATAGCTACTTGTCGAATTATTTATCATATATAAAGATTTCTAAGTAGGAATGATATGAAGTCTTTCATTTAGCCAAATATCTCTAGTTGAAATTAGCAGTAAAATCCCCTTGTAGCAATTCAACACAAATAAAAGTATTTTTCCTGTGTCACTTTATGTTGCTTTGAAGCTTTCTAGCTTGTCAGAAAATGTGGGCATGACAGTAGTGGCATGTCTGTTGTGACTCTTGGAAGACTGGATGAGGGTAAGTCGTCTGTATTGGCGCTTTTAAGCAGTCAATGTACAGCAATTTAAGTTCATCTTTACAGAGAGGAAGTAGTTGAAGTTTTTATATACGGCACAAATTCTTGCTCAGTTTCCTAGAATCTTTGTATTAAAATAGCTTATTCCATGGTTGAACTTGATCAGCAAAAGCACTTTCTGTGCTGCACTTCATCATGCTTTTTAGTTGCAATTGCTCAAAGTAAGCATGTTTGTTTGCGGGGCAGGATGGCAACAGTGGTGACTTTTCACCAGTGATGAAATGTGGTTTTGTGGTAGTGAAAGAAGCTGATGGGAACTCTGTTTAGGTGTGGTGTCTTTGGTGGTTTGGGAGGAAAAAAGAAAAAAAGCTGGAACAATTGCATTTCTTCCATCTTTACAGTAATAATAGATCAGTCTGGTTGCATGGATTACTGTCATTAGATGCTGAGAAAGGAGAAATGGGAGATGCTTACAATGATTTCAAAACACAGGGAAGAGGTTTCTTCCATTCCCATCTAGAGCATGTGGAGTTAGGAGCTGGCGATGCTGATACCACTGGAGTGGTAGCAGATGATTTATATAATAAGGAATTCAAATGCTTTGCTACTTTCTAGAAACATATCTGCATCATGATCATCATCAAAACCTAGGCTTAGCTTAAGTGTCTATTTTCAGTTCATTGATGATCTTTGGAGATACAGAGACATATTCAATAGCAGTAGCTCTGCATATGGAAATTATACAAGATATTGCTGACATGGTAGGGTTGCTATCTCACTATCAGTTTGATACATACCTAATGGCAGAACAATATATTCATTTTGAATTAGTGTTACTATTATACATGTTAAAATAGTTACCCACAATGCAAAACAAACTCACAAATTTATGGTTATGGACCTATTGTATGCCTGTAAATAAATAACTTCATGCATATCAACTATGTCCAGTGAAAGTAGCATTAAAGGAATTGAAGTCTCTGCTTCGTAGAACTAAAATCAGACTTTCTAAAAAATAACGTGGTATAATTTCTAAAGGAACATGTGCTTAAGAAAGAAAAAAATCTGAAATTGCAGAGCAGACTAATGCAAAAAAAAAAAAACCCCGCCAAAACAAAATAAAACACAAACTTAATGCTTTTTTGTTACCTGCAGCAAAAAGACGTGAAAGCAAAGAAAATTGGTAAATATTCTGGAGAACTCAAGGTACAGAGTAATGCTTCTTTTACTGCTTGATAAAAGACTTTCTCTGCCGGATGTATGCATCAAGCCCTTTATCTGATCTGAGGTGAAAAGCCAAAAGCAGCAGCAAAAGCAGAACCTGCAGCTTGTTGCAGTGCCCCTGACCTCCAGTGCCAGCTGGTGATGGGAGCAGAAGTTTGCTCTTTTTTCAGTTTACAATTGCATGCATTATATTCTGCTGAAAGTTTGTCTTATGTGAATTGTTTATTGGGGTGGATTATTTAAAGGATTTGCTGCTTTAGGAGTTTGAAACAAACGTATAATGGAAACCATGATGTGTCCTACCTTTCAGCAGATTTTTCTAATATGATGGTTGCAGTAAAATGTTGCAAGGCTGAAGGCGTAAAGAAATGTTGCTGGTTTTAGTCCACGTCAAGTGAATAGATTTGTTCTTTGTATTGTATGAGGAGTTTTGTGTAATAGGTACTTCTTTCCCCCCTCCCCATGCAGAGTGTGTGTGCACTTGGAGGTGCAATTTGACATTTACAGATTGCAGAATGAGCTTTTATTTTAGTCATAATTATGTTTTGAAAAGATAAGAGGATCACCTTAACTCAGTGTGGCTGCGTGTACTGGTGTCTTTGGTGGTTTTACTTCCCTCAACTATCACCTTCGAGGAGCCTTGGTTTTGTCCCTCTCTGAGCCAGTTATGTTTCAACATGTAATCATGTTTGGCCTTATAGCAAGCCCAAAAATTAGCTCCCAAGGTAGTTTCATTGTTCCCTATTAAAGAGAGTCACCCCATTGCTAGTAGCTCTTCCTACACCCTGTTCCAGCTGTGGAGGCAGAGCCTTTTGCTCTCAGCATTAAAAGTTTGTGTCTGAACCCTCAACTCTTTTGAAGTTTCATTTTTTTCCATAGAATAAAATCCTTTAAGCAATCTGCTAATTATGTCTCCTCTTCTGAGGCAGTGAAAATAGACTGCGTTTTTTTCCCGGTAATGTCTTGTACTGGACTTCATGCGTTGTGTTCCCTTCTGCCCTCCTTTCCCTCAGGTTCCTGGGAGGACCCAAGTCTGCTGAGGCAGCAGAACTGGGGCTGCAGTGTGGGTCTCCACATGGCACCCTGCTGCCTGGGTTCGACCCTTCCCGTAAGCATGTGCTCATGGGGGGATGTAGTGACCACAGTTCTTCGGAAACTGTGGTCTCTGTGCGCTCTGTGTACTGTCGTCTTTAGCTTCACTTCCTAGCGCATGAAGGTGGTATCGGAGAAGAAAGTCAACATCAGTAGCTGATTTTGAGGTCTTGCGTATACCTGGTTTGGTGTGTAGCTGGGTCACCCTTACAAAAACCAAACTAGGATGGCCGGCAAATATCAATAGCCTGTGTATGTACTCTTGGGGACACCATTTTTCGAAGAATTCCAGTGACTCAAAGGACAAATAATTTCCCTATATTGAAGTGACAGTGGATGTTCTTCCTACCATCTTAGCATCGTCGGGGGATTTCTTCTCATTCAGATGTGGGTATTTCCTCCAGTATGCATCCCTAAATAATTCTTTCAATATTACTGGATCTCTCTTTTTGAGCCCTTGGGCTGCCTTAACATTTGATCTTCCACGGTCTTTTGGAGTATTAATTTGTTTCTTTTTCTCTGCGTGGTCCCACTTGGGTTCCATTGCTTTCCGTTTCTCAAGTTTTTTGAACAATAGGTGGCCATTCTGTTGACACATTTTCATACAGCACAAACAAAATTTCTAAATGAGCATTCACACCAGAAAAATTGGGTTTTGTCTTAGAAAGTACAAGAGAATATTTCCTTCCTTTTTCTGAGTCTCAAAAATGTTTTGTTTTGTGGAATGCATTCATAAAGCAGGAATCGAGATGTGTGTAATATGTGCAGACACCCAGCATAAACCTGGTTTTGAGAGAAAATGCCCACCTCTGTTGTTTCTAAGGAGGGGGGTTCCAGCAGCAGAGATGGCTTTCTTTGAGAGTCACTACGATGGTAAACATGATTGTTTACTGACAAGTAGTTTTTGTGGTCTCAGCAAACAGACTGGGACAGACACTGTTCTTAATGTGAATGGGTGGGCAGGTTGGCCAGGTGGACGTTCAGGAGTGCTGTTTCTACTAGGTGACTATTTGTAGCTGTATTTTGCACCAGAAAATTGATTTAGGACTTTGGCTGTAGACCGTCTAAACTATACACAATCATTGTCATGGCTCCTGTTTAGGGACCTTTTGGAAAGTCAAAGAAAAGTGAAAGGGAAAATGTATTTTGATGTGGTGAAAATGCCGTTGTTCTTGTGCATGGGCTCTACCAATTTACAAACCTGTAAGGTATTTTTTAATTGTTCAATCAGGAAGTTGTTCTCCAGAACAGGAGCTAAATTTATTACTATATTACTTACTAATTCATTATTGAGTTTTAATCTACAAAGAAATTCTTTTCGTTTGTGCATGAGTTGTGGGGGTTTGTGTTTTGGCTGTGAGGGCCCAACCTCAGAGGAGACGGGCTGTTTTGTTAAGCGAGCCGTTTTCCCCTGTTACTTCCCCTTCAGTGATGGGGAGGTCTGGTTTTGCGTACGTAGTTGCAAATAACCTGAGAGCCTTTGATTGATGAAACTACAGGCACTGCAGTTCAGAGAGGAAGTTAGCAAAGAAAAGGTGGTATTTACTTTCCTTTCCTTTCCTAAAAGGAGCTTTGAATAAAATTGCAGTATCTGTGACAGGCTTCTAAGGAGTTCTGAGGTTTCCAAAGAAACAAGTAATAAACACCTTGGATTTTCTTGTAACATTGTATTTAATGTTTGAAAACATTAGTATAGTATAGCATTGTCATTCTGACCTTACAGTAGAATTACTGAGGCTTTACATCATGCTTGGTGTTGGTATGGCCCAACTAGAATAAAATGCTATAACCTCAAAGAGTAGCTGACCATGTTACATTCAGGAGGAACTATCTTGAGCTTTTTGATGCCGAGAGATTACCCGTCTCTAGTCAGTGTTTGCATCATTGTCTTCTAATGCATTTCATTCCCTTGAGAGACTGCATAATTACTGCTTTGTAATTTATCTGTTCAGGTTTGGGCTTGATGATCCGAACGTGGATCTGTATTTGTGACACCTATTAAACCTTTCGTTTTCATGTACAGAATTGATGGCAAATTTGGAGAAAACAAGAATTGAAAACACCCAAGTGAGCACTGTAATCACCCGTATGCAAAATAGAATGATTCCATCTCCGTTATCTGAAAGAGTCTTTAAATTGGAGGGTCATCATCTTACATTCATGGTAGTCTACTTTGTACTTGTGGTATTATTTATTTTTTTTAAAAATAGAAAATTGAGTGTGTTCGTGTTAGCAAGTTGGATTTGTATCCAAAGCTGTCCTATGCACCTCTTTTACTTCATATAAACATGAGATAGCTAAATGTAAATCATCTTTCCATCAAATGCTGGAGGAGAAGAGGGAAGATAAGCTGTTGTATACTTACCGAGGGACAGGAGCATGTATTGGGGTAGACAGTTTGGAGCACCTCATGCGTACTAGGGATTTCTTTGTCAATATTCTGTTAGCATTTGTGAAGGAGAGGCAAAATGGTGGAGCTTTCCTTCTCTATATCAAGGGAACAGAAGGCACTGGGAGGTCCTACAGCGCTACTGTGCCTTTGCCCCATACTTTAGAAATCTGTTCTTGGAACGATAGGGCTGCCTTAGGTTTAAGGTAGTCCTGGCTGTTTTTTCTTATTGAGGTATCCTACAAAATCAAGAGAGCATCGTTAATAATATTAGAAAGTAGGTGGAAATATCTTTAAATGATCTCTATTTGAAAGCAAAGACTGAGTACTTAAAGCAAGCTGTCTTCAATTTAAATTTGTAGACAGAAAGTGGAACCATAGAAACCCCATTCATTTTATATGCTTTCTATTTGAGACTGAGACAGCTGTTTTCCTGTTCCATAGGGTATTTAAAATCCCAAGGCCATTTTAAATTTGCCTAGTAAGACTTCATCTACTTCGCTTTTTTATTGGAATAAGAACATACATGAGGCGGTTGATGGAAGCCTTCGCATGTTTGATGCCTTTGGAAAACTCTGTCCACGTACATCCCTGTAGTACATCTTTGATTTTAACCGGTTGCTCTGAAATGCTCTGGGTACAGGAAACTCGTTATTTGGTACTGGAACTTGAATGTACCTTTCCTGATAAGATAGGCATGTTTAACACAGTCTAAATTACAAGAATTAACGCAGTAGTTGTTTTTAATATGGTTGTTGAGTTGATTTCTTTATGGAAGCCTCCATACCAAATAGTGTTTGATGTATGGGAAACTTTGACACTACTACTTCCTGTATTTGAAAAACATAGTGATAAAGCAGCTGGTTGTTGAAATGTCAGAATTTCACTTTGACATTTAAAGAAGAGCTTCCATTTTCTGATTTGTTCTAGTGTGGCTTTTTTTTATATCGAGCTTCTTAGAGAAGATACAAAAAGTCATTAATAGAGCTGTAATGCTTCACTTGTGTATCACAAATGCAGTTGAAGATTACTGGAATTTATAGCAGTGTCCTTTAAAGAGTGCTATTGATGGTGATGTTGCTTCTAAACCTGACTATCCCATATGGATTTTGTCCTTTGAATGTTCGCTTGGAAACTGGACGTGGAGGTGGAGAAGGGGTGGGAGGTTGCAGACTGAAAATGTGCAGAAATGTTAGTTTTTTCTTTCTGTGTGACAGAAGAAACATCAGTCTCCTGAATTCCTTTTTAACAAAGAAGCAAAGACAATTTAAAATTATAAAAATAATAATGATAAATAACATAAAGCTAAATGAATGTCTGATCTGGACATTCCAACTGTCAAGAAGTTGTGTGTTTATTTCTGTATTGGGTAAATCAATTACTTAATTTACATCATTTTATGTTTTTTTTTAAAAATTTTTCCTGAAAAGTTAATTACTTCTTTCTCAATAATTTTTTTTTGTTTTAAAAAAGACACTGTACATGTCACATACTTGTTAACTGTATGCATTAATATGCAATATATTCAGAGACTTAATATTAGGAAATTAATAACTTATTTGGTAAACAGAAAAGGAACCTTTTTTTTTAACTGCATATGTGTGAAGCCAGATGGAAAAATCATAATTTTAAGTATCTTAAATAAAAATTGGCTAAAATGTTGAATAAATATTACCTCTAAATAAAAATGGGTTTTAAAAAACTTGCTTATTTCTGCTGCATCTAACACAAAACACTTGATTAGTAAATTGAATGAGAATTTCCGGTTACCATGTCTTTGAAGATTTTTAGAACTAGGAGAGCTGTTCTGTAAAATTGGGTTTTATATTTTGGGGAACTAAAACATATTTCCATCTCAGCTGAAATGGATTTCTTAACTTTTTATGTAAGTCACTAAACTTAACAGAAACTATTTAAAAAATGTTTTTTCTAACTCTTGCAAAGATGACTACTATTCAGTATTTGAACAAGCTCTTGATCCAGGTATTTATACTGGGAGTTCTCTTAGCTCATTTGTTTGAATCCCTTAAATTTATCAGCCTCAAACTTGTTTTGCTTGAATGTTTCAGCTGTTTAATTGGACTTGTCTTAATAGATTATAGTAATGTTAAATTTTTCAGCTCTGGAGTGCCTTGTTTCAATTTGAATTATAATGGGTTTATTTTTAAAGAAGAAAACCATTATTTTAAAAATCTGATTAAAATAAAAATATTTTCATAACAAGCATAGTGTACTTATGCTCTTTGTGGTGGCTTCTATGATAATTTTTTTAACCATGAAGCTAGTAATACTGTTTAAAGCATTTTACTCTAGAAGGACGGTACACAAATTGAGATGCATTAAAATTTGTATGAAAAATTTTGCAAGTAGCTACTTTGGGTTTGTCTTTTTTTTGTTGTTGTTGTTTTTTTAATTCAGAGAAGAATGGCCAGTAATGTAAAGAAATTTCAGTTACTGGGTAATTTGTAATGCCAATGAAAGTTCCTTTTTTAAATTATTTTTTTCCCCATCAGTAAATTTTCAAATAGTCCTTCGTGTTATGTTTAAAACCCATGCTTTGACAGCCTGCATGAGAGTTGTGGTTAAGATTTAAGGCAGAAGCCAAAGGAACTGTCTCCCAGAATTTTCTCCCTTTTTCCTCCTCTTTTCAATACCTTTGTTTGTATATATTAGTCAGTTTGGTACTGAACAGCTGCGAACTCAAGTGCCGAAGTTGAGCATCGTGCTGAAAAGCGTTGCCATCCAGTGCAAACTGGGAAGTCGAGCAAGGGTGTTATCACATGCAAGGAAGGAAGCGCTCAGCCCCCCAAACCACAACTCCAGCACCGTGGCGTTCCTGCTGACCCATCAAAATTAGCCCGGTGTTGCATTCATCTCGCTAAAATCATGCCGTGTAGCTTTTGACAGAACCGTGCATCACGGCTTGATTTTTGGGTACTAACCTGATTGCAGAGCAAGTCTCTTTGCCCAAACCAGCCATGCCTTCCCCAACTTGGGGGCTGACGGGGAGCCAGGAGGTGGGAAGGCAGGGGTCCTCCCTAGCCCTGCCTGCCTTTCCAGGTGGGCGGAACATCATGTTTCTGTTTCTGGAGGATTTAAAAAATAAAAACATCTACAAAATTTAGTTTAGAGAGATAAAAATGTAATAGACCATTTTTTACCCACCTTTGTTTTTGACCGTATGTAAGTGCGCTTTTAATTCAGCTCTAGTGTCAGTTCCTGTGTTTTGACTAGGTGATACAGCATAATTTAGTTCTTTAATTGAGAAAAAGCTTGTTGTTTTTATAAATAGACTATGAAAGAAAGTAGCTGGTGGTATTTGATGTATTATTAATTCAAGATATCTATTTGATGACCCTTATCATACTTGAGTTAATTTTTTGCTGATTTACAGCTTTGTAATAATATATAACAACTGATGGAAAACTAATTTCAAACATAAAAGGTTGAATACATGATACAAAAATAAGTTCTGACTTGTTATGAAAAAGAATCTGTTAAGATATGTAAATATAGCAATAAAAGAAAATATATAAAAAGTTGGTTTTCTAATTGCCGTGGGGAGAGGGAAGGTAACAGCATTATTCAGCAGCATTTGTTACAATATTTCCAGCTGTATATTTAGACTTAGAACTAGCTACTCCAAAAGTGATACAGGGTATTTGAAGGACACTGTTTAGTAGCCATCTAGTGCCTTAAAGAAGAAGTCGTTTCCAAGAACTTAGTTGTATTGAGACACTTTTGTTGCTGGTTTTGTAGTGGTTTATGTAGTTTAAAGGTCACTTACTTTGGGCGGTGGGGGGTGTCCTCCTTTAATTGCTCTTGATATTTTAGTAAGAAGTTGTTGGAGGCTTCTTAAGCAGTTGTATCTGTCATATTTAGTGGCATGGTCTCTTTCATTGCATTCTGGACTGAGGAATTCTGTTTTGGAAATTTAGTGTTGCCTTTATGATTTTTCAAAGCAATACGGTTTTCTTGTATTGCACCTTTTTTCTGAAAGACCTTTTTTTTTTTGTCCTGTGAATTTGATTTGATGCACAGGTAAGCTCCAGAAAATATTTTTGCTCATAATTCCTGTATTAAAAACAGATAAGGTTTTAGAAAAGATAGGTTGGGAGAATTCAGATGACACTAGTTTCACTTGCCAACTATTTTTCAGAAATTGGCTTTGGGTATTGACTGACCTTTTTTATATAGAGAAGGTGGGAGAATGGAAAAGTCAGTAATCTGAGGTATCAAATAAACTTAAAATTCCTTTGGAAAAGAAATGCAGTCTATTTAAAGTTAAGCTACATATGAGATGTAGTAAATTTAGGGAGTAGTCTTGGGAGGGGGATGCTAGACGATTTGACTGCAAGTATCTTCAGTGTTTAATGGATGTTATTCTTAAATAGAACTTAATAAAATAAATGTGAGTACGGATAAGCCTGCAGAGATGCATTACACAGCCACATCAGTGAATCTGTTCTTTCAGCTCTGGGGATGAGCAAAAGCAGTTAAAATACAAAATGTAGTCACTCATCAGTTTCAGGCGAGGACACCAGCTCCCAGGAGCATGGAAAGACTCATCAAATAAGTCTTTGTAAAATTAGGAAAAGATATCTGTTTTGTAAATGGGCTTTTTCTAGTAAAGGTTGTATGTAATATAAACCATAATTAGCAAATGGAATATGAATTTTTACTAATGGCAAAAAAAAAAATCCCTTTCTGTACAAGTGTTGTGAATGTATTTGATAAAGTATGTGTTAGGATAAAGTTTTAAAGATAATTAAACTTGTTTATCCTAAGCACCAATTTTCATAAAGATTGTAGCTACACAGCCTTGTTTCAGTGTCTTCACTGAAGGCAGAAGAAAGAGAGAGAAATCCTTCTTTTGGTTTTAGCAGGAGAAGGCTGAGCAGTTGGGGCATCTGTGCTGTCTGACAGGTGGCCAAGCTTTGGGCCAGGAGCGTGGCCAGCGTGGCAGAAGACATAGGTGAGGGTTGAGGATTTGGCAGTATTGCAATGTCGGGCCAGAGGGGAGTGACCAGAAGGACATTCCACCACTTTGAGGTTTGGGGTTGGAGGGGGCTAAAGACATTTCCTGGGGGAGCTTAGGGAGCACAAGGTGGGAAGGCTGGAAGTGCTGCAGGGAGAAGGCATTGGAGGTGCTGGAGGACCTACAGGTACAATGGGAAGGCCATCATGGGGATAAGCTGGTAACGAAAGGGTGCAAAGCTGGGGTTTGCACAATGGGGACTTAAGAGACAGGAAGCAAATTCATAGGAAACTGGTCTTCCTTCGGCATGCTGCTTGCAAAACAAGCTATTCTTTAGAGGCACAACTGAGCGAGGAAAGGAAAAGGGCACGAAGTAATGCGGGAGGCACGTTTCTGAGTCTCCCTAGGACTAACCTCGGGGCCAGAGGGTTTCCTTCACTGCAGAGAGATGGAGGATTTCCAGCGGATCCCTTCTCTGGAAACGATGCTAACCTTTTTTTTTTTTTTTAAAAATCTTAGCAATATATCCACCTAAAAATTAAACCTACTCACATAATTTGGTAACTTATTTGTAAGGATGAAAATGAACTAGTTTAGTATGAGTTGGCTGTAGATTGTTAACAGTGTTATTTCCTCAAGACACCATAACGTAAAACAGGCTTTCTGCTGCTTTGTAATGCTTTTGCTGCCACTCTTTTCCTCTCACTTGAAAGCTAATCCATTGCTTTAGGTTTCTTCTTACAACAACTAGTTGTAGTTGAACTGTAACCAATGAGTTGGAATGGGAAAATACAGTTGTATTTCACCAGTAGATAAGTTTTCATTAAAGCAAAGACAACAAAAATGCCAAAATTATGACTGCAATCACAAAAATATTTGACTCTTCCAAATGTGACTGCCAAGGTGCTTGAATGTTTTGTTTTCCGTGAAATTCCTTACAGGGGTTTGATTCCCTGTTCAGCCATAAGAATAGGGATATCCTTACAAATAGTCGTAAGTGAACATTTCTGTTAGTAGCGAGTAATGGCAGTGTTTACTCTTCCAGAGATTATTCACGTAGACTGTACTTTTTTTTAATGGAGTTGTAATTTTTGTTATAGATGCATACAAAGTTTATAACTGTCCTAACTTTATTCTTGCTTTGCTATGACCAGCCATCCTACTGAATTGTATTTTTAGACTGGTTTCCTAAGGAAATTAAGCTTACACGAGTCATGCTGTCACAGTCAGCTGTCATTGTCCATCCATCTGTCCACCCTTGATAACTCAGCCAATTTTAAGCAAACTTGACAGACTGGCAGAGATAAACTAACTGGTTTTCTCCCACTCTGTGCCTGGGAGGGTCCTTGCTGGTGTCCATCACTGGAGGAGAAGCCAGAGCATTCCCAGCTCTTTGCTCAGTCCAGACAGGGCTGCAAGGCAGCGGGGCATCAGGCGTCGTGCTTGACTGGCCAGCCCAACGAAGGTAGGGAGGGCAGCACCAGGGGAGATGGAGCATATTTTGAGGGCAGTTTGGAGACTGTAGTGGGGAGCTGGGGGTATGAGAAGGGCCTGGGGATGCGAAGGCAGTCATATGGTAAGGGGGCTTAGTGTGGATCCTGCAGGAGACGGGGGAGGCAGAGGACGAGTAGTGCGGCAGGAGGTGTAAGGAGAAAAACAGGAACAGATTTCCTTCGTTCTGCTCATGGAACAACTTGTTTCCTCTTCTGTCATAGACGCAGTTATGAGTTTTGTAACCTCACAGAAAAAATGAGCGTTAGCTAATGTTGTGCGTGCCTTTCGCTGTGCTTGGCTGCAGATGGGTCTCTGCATAGTTAGTTACCTTGGTCAAACCAGCAGCAAACACAATCTTTGCACATCGCTGCTATTGCAAAATGCTAATCATCACCATGCTATCAGCCTTAAAAAATTTGGTTGCATTAAAAGTTAAGCTTAAACTGAAGAGCTCTGTCAGCCTGTGTTGATAAAGAAAAAAAAGTGAAGTTTCTGATTTTTTTTTTTTTTTTCCCCCCTATGTTGTTATGGTTTGTGTTGAATGGGGAGGATAGAAAAGAACATTTAAAACGACAGACACAGTATTGGAAGGTTTGTGGAAAAGATGCAACTTACAAAACTCAGGTGAAGGAAAGTGCTTGGATGATAACCTTTTGCTAAATGTTTAGACACCTTTATCAGGCTTCAGAATTTTTTTGAAAAACTCGTTTCTTTCACCTGTTTGTCAACCAATTTTTTTTCTAGATACTTCAGTTTATGGCATTCTCTTATCACACTACATCCCATATCTCACAGTTATCTCTGTGCTCTGATTTTCAACTTGTTTTCTCCTAGCCAGCTCATGATGATCTGCTGGTTTTTTTATTTTATTAGTTCTTCTGCTGTAATTCCAAGAAGTGGTGCTGCATATCTCCATTACAGAGCACATCAAAACCTAAGCTTTTAATCTGGAAGGTTCAATCATAGTGTTAGGGCTTTATGTAGAGTGAATCTATTGAAATATGGCTGCTTGTTTTCCATGAATTTGTAACGAGTAATTTCCCCCCTTTCCTAACAGAACAAACGTTAAGTTGTGTTTGTTTATATCACCCTAATTTATGCTCCTTAGTTCTGATACATCCTTGTCTTTTGGTTGAAAATGATCTCTAAACTGATGAAAATTTCCAGCCTTGGCAGAGATCAGAGCCTGGCCAGCTTCCGATTAGTGCTTGCTTGGACACTCTTTTCCTGCGATTGTCTCCCCTAGTACAATAAGCTGCTCTCTCTCATTTTGCTTGAAAGTGCAGCCACTGGCTCTCGGACGAAATAGTGTGGTTAGAATAACATTGGGATGTTAAGCAGGCTCTGACAGGAAGCAAGGAGCTGCTGAGGAAGGTCAGGAAACACTTTAGGATCTTTGGAATTTTCTGCCGTCGTCTTAGACATTAAGACTATATTAATTAATGTATTTAACCCTTCTAGCTAGCAATCCCTGCGTGGTCGCGTGTGTGCTGTTTGTCTGTGCTGTACAGCTAACCCTGTGAAATAAACCAGGTAGTTTTGCACTGACAAACAGCTTTGCTGAAGATATTCATTGTATATGCACGTACATATATATGTAGGTATATTAAAAAAATGAACACACTTGTCAGCAGTGGAGTATCCAGATTAAATAGTCCTGAATTGTTAAAAATGAAATAGCATGCATCTCCTTCTATCAGATTATTTGAAGAAACAAAAGCAAAGTCCTATTTTTTTTTTTTCCATTCAATCTGCCATAATCAGCGTGTACTTGTCTCAAGCGAATCTCTCACCTGCCAGCAAGGCTCTAGGACCATGGAGAAAAGTACACACCCTCCTATTTCTGTGTTGGTTTTTGCTTTCTGTCCTCTGCATGACATTTTGGGTGTTGCTTGGTTTGTGCTGTGCTGAGACTTCATCTCTTGTTTCCTCTTCAGAAGTTTTATAAGGGCTACTTGTTCACTTTATCTTTCTGTTTATATATAAGCTTAAGCAGTCCTTGCTGGAAAAGTTTGAAAAGTACACCAAGTGTGTTGTGCAGTTTTTCTTCCATATTTAAACAGACATTAGCATGGTTCCTCTAATTAACTTTTTCTTTCTTAAGTAGTTAATGTTATTGTTGTTTCTTCTGTACATTGTATTTCATGCTATAATTAAAGCCACGACAGTACACCAGAATTTACAGATTATAGGGGAACGTATGCAAATGGTCTTCCTCACCGTCAGGTTTACGCTTTTATGGTACGTGACGAAATGTAGATGCAGAGAGGTGTGGATTTCAAAAGGGGACTCGCAGTTGGAAGGGGTTGCAGCTGTAGCTACCTGGGGACTGACTGAAGAATGGAGAGAGCAAAACGTAATCTGCAGAGAAACTTAAGCTTTTATGGCTGTGCTAGTTTATTTTTGTAGATTTTCTTTCATGTTTTGCTTGAGCTAAATTAAAGTCATCACTAAAATTAAAAGGCATGATAATTTGGCTGGATTTTTAAAAGACATAACAGCAAGCTGTGCAGCCGTTACAGTGATTAGCTGTTCTCGTAGTGAAAAAAACACTGGTTTTAAGTGTGTTAAAACTCTGGTGCTTCTGGGAAGGGAAGAGAGCCATTATAACGCAAATTGCTCCTTACCTAATGGTGCATCAGCAGGATATTAAAGATAGTCTCTTGAAGGTGTTACTGTTTCCTGACTGTGTAGTGTTGCAGAAGAGATCTCCATTTAGCAGTGTTGTTAAAGTGGCGGAGAAGCACGTCACCAAATCCAGCATTTGCAGTGTGGGAACAAGCGTTGTGAGTGACCGCTTTACGTTTCTCTCTCTTAACAGGTTTGGGAAAAACCAAGAGAAAGACGAGCGCGCGAGACGCCTCACCCACTCCTAGCACAGACGCAGAATACCCATCCAACGGCAGCAGCGCCGACCGGATTTACGATCTTAACATTCCAGCCTACGTGAAATTTGCCTATGTCGCGGAGAGGGAGGATGAGCTGTCCCTCGTTAAAGGATCCCGAGTGATTGTCATGGAGAAGTGCAGCGACGGCTGGTGGAGAGGTAGCTACAATGGACAGATAGGCTGGTTTCCTTCGAACTATGTGGTAGAGGAGGTTGAGGAGGCAACTGCAGATTCACCCAGCTTTCTCAGCTTAAGGAAAGGCGCTTCCATGAGTAACGGCCAGGGCACCAAAGTACTCCACGTTGTTCAGACACTGTATCCATTCAGCTCCGTCACAGAAGAAGAGCTCAATTTTGAAAAAGGGGAAACAATGGAAGTCATTGAAAAGCCAGAAAATGACCCAGAATGGTGGAAATGTAAAAATTCCAGAGGGCAAATTGGTCTTGTTCCTAAAAACTATGTAGTAATCATTAGCGATGGTCCTACCATTAATACTTCCCATCCGCCTCAGATAAGCTACACGGGACCATCTTCTACAGGACGGTTTGCTGGAAGAGAGTGGTATTACGGGAATGTTACCCGGCACCAAGCAGAATGTGCCCTGAACGAAAGGGGAGTGGAAGGAGACTTCCTTGTTAGAGATAGTGAATCTTCGGTAAGTGGTACTCAGTGGGGCAGGCTTTCTAATACCCGATGCTTGGGTTAGGAACCATGGGAGTTAATAGCTTCCCTATCTGTAGTTAAGGGGCTTTTCACCCTTCAAGAAGCAAGCAACGCTGCAGCATTACTGACCGATATGCTTACTGCTTGTGAGAATCAGTCTGTTACTGAAATGCAGTGACATTCACACTGAAATTTAACAGCTGTGGTCAGTATTACCCAGGGTTTTTTAATTAGCGGACAAGCAAGTAAATATTTCAGGCTTCAATTTGCCTTTTCGTGTGTTCCTCATATGCAACCCTCCTCAAATTTACAGCACTACAAGATAAAATAATTCTTGTGAATTGCAAATTTGGTCATTAATTTGATTTTAAAGCTAATTTCAAATGGGATCTTTGCATTGGTCAGTTTTGTTCTGCTTTTAATTGAATAATAACAGGTTCTTCAAACTATTGGTTAAAATCCCATTCTAATGTCTTTCTGCTCTGCTTCGATTACTTAGGTTGTGATAAGGTAGAGTTATTATTGTATCTAATTGTTAAGATTATGATACACAGCAGAGAGGGTCAAATCAGCAGTTCATATGCTTTTTAAATTGAGACTTGATGACATCAGAGGGATATGAGTAATGCTGATTAGGGATCATTGTAATTCTCAAAGTTCAAATTTAAAATTACAGTGAAAGGCCTTTCATGTATGCTGAGGCCAGAGAATTCATAGTTAAAGCACGCAAAATCTAATTATCCCTTGACTGTGATTTTGAAAAGGTGACAGATTTTAACAATTCCCTAATACATCTTTCAAAAGCTACCAAAAAAAAAAAAAATCTGAATTTGTGATTAGGGCTTTTCTGCGTTTATTGTTTCAATTGTAGGGCCATTCCATGAAGACAAACTGTTGTTTAGTAGATGTCTCCATCTAAGTATTTTGTTGCTTCACGTATA
The DNA here is from genome assembly GCF_030463565.1 of Pelecanus crispus. Taxonomy (NCBI): domain Eukaryota; kingdom Metazoa; phylum Chordata; class Aves; order Pelecaniformes; family Pelecanidae; genus Pelecanus; species Pelecanus crispus. The sequence continues at coordinate 156,608,026 of NC_134643.1, forward strand.
AAAATTAAAAATTAATATAGTTATATTAGCTCAGTCTTCTAATTTGAACGTATGGTACTACTAAAAGAAGTATACCTTATGCAGCTACAGACATCTATCTCAATGCCATATTTGTATCAGGTTTCACTATGCCTGTATTGTGGGCTATCCTGGTTTATAACGTAGATTGTGAATAAAAACTAAAGCAGTGTCAACTGCATATAGGTTTGAGCCATAATATGGTTTTTAAAAGATTTCTTGACTCTGATGTCTTCAGAAGGCTGTACTGATTGCATATCTCACTTCTGGTTAGAACTTGTGATATCCTTTATCATAATTGTCTATAAATTGGGGGAAAACTGTTCCCATATACTATTCTTCACGTAAATGATTTCAGTAACTAGTCAGTAGTAGGTGTTGGCATGGCTGCATTCTGGGAAACAAAGAATTTGCTTTAAGTAAAGGGGAGAGTTAAGCTTGAGCTCAAACCTGGAAGTAAAGATCCTTTTAGCTCCCAATACTTTTTTGGAAGCATGTTTCACGTTTCATTTGCTGATTCTGTTCTTCCTAAGATACAATGTCAGCTACTTGGAAGAGGACCCAGAATGAAGTCAAAATCTGAGGTAGTAGTGCAGCAGATTCATTAGGTAGTGCATACTAAAGGATACTCTTTAGTGGATAAGCAACTAAATATTTCAGGCTTCAATTTGATTTTTTTTTTCATGTGTTCCTCATATGCAACACTAAAATTTGGGATTGGCTGGTATGTTGACTTTTGGCAAGGGAGATGAACAGAGGCTTCTAGTGACAGACAGCAGAACAGCTGAAAGACAAGGAAATTCTTAATTCTGTAGGATTTTCTAAATCCCAATAAAACTTTGCATTGTAATTCTTGGAAAACATTAGTAGTTTATTATTATGATTGAAGTTAGGACTCTCACTATTCCTGAAATTTTCATATCATATGTAACATTGACAAAATACAATTCCGTAATAGTCCCGAATATATATATATCATCCCCCCCCCCCCCGATACAGTATTGTCTGATTAAATTTCAGGCATCTTTCCTTGATGAATTTGCTCTTCAGAAGACATGATAGCTGTCAAACTACCCTTTCTTTTGAAGCCCAGTGTCACTGAGTTCCTACTTCTGCTCTTAGTGATTACAGTTAACTAAGCAAAGGCAAATGCAAATAAACCAGAGGAGAACTGCAAGAAAAATAGAATTTTAGAAAACATGACTGACTTGCAGAGTCTGAGAGGAATCAAGTTTGTTTAGTCAACAGAAGAAAAGACTGAGGTGGGGTATACAGTCTTCTAAACTGTAGAAAGCCACTAGAGGAATATGGTAATCATTAAATTACAGTAGTTCAGCTGTCTCTTCAAGGTAGCCTCCTGTCTGACAGGGGCAGGTGGGTCTGCTGGATGCAGTGTACCCTTGGTGTGTCTGTCCAGCAAGTAGAAGCTCACTTTCAGATGTGGGTGATGCATTTTGGGTTATCCTGAGACAGTAGCTTTCAATTTTATTCTGTCTTTTGAGAAAGTGCCAGAAGGACAGTTTGAAAACTAATACATTACTTAAAATACAAAAATGTGCAGCCATTTGTCAGCGCACGCCATGTCACAGTGACCACCGTGCTACAGCTCATTTCTTTGCTCTCCAGAGTCTACCTCTGGAGTAAACAAATTTCCTTGAGAGGACACAGTAACCTTTTAATTTAATGTGACATCATAACACTAAACGCTTGTATTCAAAGCAGTTTCAAATTTGCTGCCTGCATCATTGCTGGGGAAATCGTTGCTTATGGAGCACAAAAAGATTAATTCAGAATGTGGTCTTCAAGTTGTTTCCAGCATCTAACACTTACTGGAATCCCAGAAAATTTACTCAATTCATATTACAGCAAGTTTTTTGCACACATGCGCAAAAAAAAAAAAAAGTGCTGAACTGAGGAACTTATCTTTTTTTTTCTTCTTCTAATCTTGATCTGATCTTGCAGATCCTGTATTTGGGGTTTCTTTGAGCAATGGGAAAAAATAGTTATGCATGTAAATACCTCCTTTGTTTTAGTACTACTTGAGAGTTTTAGTTTTTATTAGGTTTAAAGAAATATTTTACTACATCTCAAACTTCCGTCTGCCCTAATCTTTATATATCATACCATCATATAATGTTTATGTATGTGAATTATAAAAGCATTGGGGATTTCTAATTTTTTTTTTTTTTTTCGTGAAGTGCCAGGAGTGATAGAATAAGCGAATGGGCATACTTAATAGCATTGGGAAAACGATCATAAAAGTTCTATTTCAAGCTTATTATGTATGGAACAAAGGAAGGTTTTAGAAATAACTCCTAAGTTCTTGACCGTTGCCGTATATCACACACGTGACTACAGAGGCTTTTCACACTGTGGCTAAAAGTCACGAGGAGTGTCTGCATGACCAGCGTGGAAGGTCTTGATTAGAGAGACCAGACTGAACAGAGCAAAGTGTCGGCTCTCCGATTTGCTCATCTTTCCTCCAGACCAGCACTTCCCGTTGCATTGTGTTGTGAACCCACCTATTAAAGCTGTGGATGCAGGGGTTATTCCTTTCTAAAAAGGCCCATAGATAAAACTGTGAGTCATCCTGCTAATCCCGTGCCTGATTTTTGACCTGGTTTAGGGTTTTCTATAGCCTTCCATCACCATAGTTACGAAAAATCACCTGTATAAATTTTTCCTTAGATTTCTTTGAGTTTTGCTCTTGCTACTGAGCTATGAAAAGCTCTCCTTGGATAGATGAAGGTTTGTATTATTCTGTATTCACTTGATGAGACTGTCATGTTTTTCCATTTCAAATTTAGTAGTTGCAAGATTTTACAATGTTTCTCTAGATTTAACTTACCAGATGTTTGTCTCGCAGCTAGATTCCTTTAGCCAAAAATACTCTCCTCAGTTACACTTAGATCTGAGGGATGCTGCCATAGAGGAAAATATTCTGGGGTGAACTCCGTCAGGTAGCTAGGAGCCTGATTATCTTCATTAATTACGAAATACTATTATTAGAACCATAAACTTGTTTGAATCATTTAAGCCCATAGTTTATGTAACAGGCACAGCTACCTACTGATAACATTTTTTTGCCAACTCTGTTATACCTAGGTAATGTCACCTTAGTTTTGGAGATGTAAAGGAGGAGACTGAAGTCGAACATACCTAGTTAGAAATACTGCTTGATTTGTTCTTTCTGTTGCAGGCTGCTCAGCTGATAAAAACTGAAGTTTGTTGTCTCATTTAAGTAGCACTCTTGAACAAATAATGCAGATGCAATTTATGCAGTCTCTGTACAGCCATTTCTTACCCTTTTTGAATTGCAGGCTCTTCAGCGCTCGGATTGTTGTTCTCTTTGTGTAGTACCTAACACAAGACAAACAAGTCTTGGCTGACACCATTGGCCTGGGTTGGGTAGGTGATCGTCATGCTTTGAAGATCGAAGATTCCACTGGGGAGATGGGCAAATTTGGAAGGAAGAGGGGGGTTTGTTCAGATTCACCCCGGGAAACAAGTGTGCTTGCTAGTGCTGTAGCTAACAGGAAGAAGTAAATAGGTTGTGGCCGGTGACGAGGGAGGGCAACCACACCACACCTCTGGCTTCTGAGCAGATCCTCTGCTGCAGACACCCTTAGACTTCAAAGGGAGCTTCTGTCAGGACTTGCAGTCCCCTTGCACTCTGCTGCGAGTGGGTGTGAAACTGGTGATAAGACAAACACCACTGCTTCGTAGCCCTACGATGTCTTACCATGAAACAGAGAAGATGTTACTTTTCTCAGATCAGTTCTGTTTATTAGCATGAATGAGCTATGCAATTTTTTGGACGATTTCAGGAGCAGTTATTCATTAGGAAGTAATGGCTACCTTCTGCCAACAGTGTCACAGCTATCAAATTATAGTAACCCATCCTAAATGGGGTTGCAGAGTATAGTATTAAGATGATACTGAGGATTGTAGATGTATTAAGGTGATACTGAGGACTGTAGGTGCGACTGGATTTGTGTCAGTCCTTTGAGATTGCATTTAGCTTCTGTTCAGCAATAGTGACAGCAGAGGGAGGAGGCACAGGTTGAGAGTTTGTATGCTTTTTGAGGCGCTAATTCTGTAGTGTTCAGGGTGTCCCATATTTTCCTGGGGTTTTAATCCTGCAAGTGTTGGATAGAAGCAATGAAATGTGGCAACTGTTCAAAAACTGAAGCGTTTGTCATGTTCTGCGACATGGTGTGATTGATGAGTACAGCGGAGAGGAGGAGAAAGTTTATCTTTAAAAACGGGCTTAAGGAAATATCCTAGTGGTTTATTTTAAATGGAAGAATAGAAATCTTATTAGAGCTGTATTTGAAGATCAACAGAGCCAATTCATGCTTCTGACCTGTGTAACATTGATTTTGGATCATGGTGAACATTACATAGAGAGGAAGGCTATTTGTTTATATCTGAACGAGGTGGAAGGGGTAGAAAAAGGAATTTTTAACCCTCCCAGACGGTTCTGTCCAGCCTGACCTTAGACTTTGAGCTATGAATTGTCTTTTTTGGCTGGGTGACTGAGTAGGAGGAGGACTGAGGGAGAACCTGGGTGTGGAAGTGGAAGGAGTTGGGGAGCTCCAGGGCAGGCTTACAGATGGGAGCTCAGAGGGTCTAGAATAGTCTGAAGAATGAGTACATGAGAATATCTTCCATGGAGGAAGGGCATTGCCAAGTGGAACTGGATTGAAGAAAAAGAAATAAGTTACAGGATCAGTAAAAGGCTGTCAGAGGGAGTTATTCTCCCCAACATTGCCATTTATGATGAAATTGTCTTGTTTCATTCTCAAATGGAGATTGTAAAGAGGGAACCTTCTTGCCCGGTTTCACTAGTTTTCCCTTATATTGCTTTATAACTTGTCTTCATGATAAAGTTTTCCATCTTTTTTCAAAAAACAGTGAAATATCTGACCAAAGAAGTAAAATTAAAGGAATGTCTTCCTACCTGTTGTCTTCCACATGCTGTAGGCACCAGCTAGCCTATGGTCATCTTAGTCATAAGCAGGAGTTAAAGGAATCTGAAACAATTCAAAGAAGTAATACACATGGACTGAAGAGCTGCAGATGCATAACAGCTAATCTTCAATTTTCTGTTTTAGGAATTGATTTAACTTCAGGTTTAGGTCTTTGCAATTATGACAGTACAGAAATATTCACAGGTTCCCTGCCACGAAGCTATGCTCTGTAATTCCGTTGCAGAATCATCAACTCCTCTGTAGATTTCAGGGATTAAAGTTTACTTCTGATGTGCCTTTATTTGGTGTATGTGAGGCTTTTATTCCTGGACAAGTTAGTGTGCAAACATCCAAATGTAGCAATTAATTTAAGAGGGAGAAGGGAGAAAAATTGGCCAGCAGTTGAAACAAAATAGCTTAAACAGTAAATAAAATAAACAGGCTTGGAGCAAATCCAAGGAGGACAGCAGGGAACCAATTCAAGCTGCATCGAACCAGCATACTTTGAAATGGTAATGTTAAGAGCAGTAGTTTATCTGGAGAGGGTTGGGGGTTTTTTCAGTCATTTTAACCATTTTTCATGTTTGTTAGAGTGGGAAGGAACTAAAATAAAACCAAATGCAAGTCCAGTTACTTTTGCTGTTTGTTCTTGAATCCCATAGAAGCTACTACGCTGAGGCCAATAAAGGGTTTCGGGATTTTTGCAACAGCTGTTCAAGCTCTTCTGTCTCTTTGCACCGGATGATGGCTCTCAAAAGAGTTAGATCAGCCTTTCCGCTATTTTTTTTTAATTAAATCAGATCACGAAAAGAATAAACTTTGTAACATATTCTGGAGCAAATAAGCGATAATAATGTCTTCTATTTATGCATCAATCTAATTAGCAGCACTGAGGCTGGGAAGAATGGACAATAGTTCAGGAGAATGTTCACTCATTAAAGTTATAATTAAAATGGCAGGAAAAGTATTTAATGTATTGTGTAGATCACCTCACAAAGATCTAAGTCTGGCCAGTGCCTGGGACATAGGACAGCAGATCAGAGGTCTAAGACCTATTCCAGCACCTCTCTGTGTGTCATTAGCACATCCTTTCTCGTCCAAAGGTAATGATTCTTAGCAGATACAAGGAGCTTTGAAAACTCATAATTTTGACATGCTGAAAACAACTGTGCTTTGTCAGAAAACATTAAAACTTTGTTGAGTGCAAAGTGATTATTTCACTTATTTTTAAACCTTTGTCATAATATCTTTTCCTGTTTCTAAAACAAAAAAATGTGTTTGGTTCAGATTATGAACTTCCCGTTTCTAAGTTCTTCTATTTTAAATGAGGGCCTTTTGGTTACTGGTTTTCATTTGGCATAGGCATTGCTCATGGAAGCAGCAGAAATTAGTCAGCAAGACTCGATCGTGTTTTTTGAATCCTAAGCGTAGTCCGTAAGTGCTCCCCTCAGTGCTGTCCTTGAAGAGACCCTATGGACCTGCCTGCTAGCCTGTGTTCAGAGCACATCCATCCGCACGCTGCCCAGAGCCCGTGCCCTAAATTTCTCCTCCGTGAGCCCAGGGTCCCAGAGCTTCTGCAGAGCTTCATTTGTGCAGGCCTGTGCTTTGTTGCCATTTAATGGCTGCTGCTTAAGGCTACGGAGATGTCCGCTGAAACAGGTCGTAGGCTTGCGTGGTTATGGCTGCCGGAGGGTTTGTCTATACTGCATTCGGGGTCTTAACCACAGCAGAGTGTTGGTACAACTGGGTTAGCCTTAACCCAGTAGGGTAGGTGTTGAAAATAGGTCAGTCTTGGTGTGAGCTCTGTGCAGCCTTGTTTGTGATGCTCCTGAGGCAGGGGTTTAATATCAGAGCTAGCTGGCTTAAAATAGCAGGTTTCAAACTTGGAGCTACGGATGGATGACAGGGCATGAAACATATCTTGGGTGGAGCATTGGAAACCCCAAAGATACTCTCTTTTTTTATGCACATTTCTTTCCATCCTTTCCGCCACCCTCCCCAGTCCTCTCCTCCTGGCAGTCACGGGGGGTGTTGCATGTATTTTAAGCTGGTGGCTTTGGAGCTGCTCGATGCCTGAGGCAGCCTTCCTGATGGAGCCTGCACTGACCCAGCCAAGGCCTGGTGACACATTATAGATGGACGAAGTAATTCTCCTATGGGTGTTACATGAAATAATTTTTAAAGAAGTGATGCTTGTGGATCTGGAATGGTAGTGGCTTGAGGTAGAAGAGGGTTAGTCCGGAGGTGTGGGGAGCTAGCTGCTGGCTTGAGCAGCGCAAGAGGGGAAGAGGTGCTGCCCAAAGCCGAGGTGTGAGCCTGGGGAGTTGGGCCAGAGCCAGATCAACGGGCATGGCAAGAGCTTTGTTTGCCCTGGGCAGGGCAGATGGAGTTGGAGGGGAAGGCAGAGAAGGCATCAGTACTACAACAGGTAAGGGGAAGAGATGCAAGGGATGAGATTTTGGGATAGGCAGAACGTGGGGGATGTGTGGAGCAGAGACCCACATTATTGCAGGAGAAAAGACAGCATGCTTGAGAAAATGCTGTCCTTCAGCTTATTTGGGTACATACTCAGCGTCTACCTGACCCCCCCAACGCAGCGTAGAGGACTCCGGAGGCTGTGGTTTCATGAACCGAAGTCTGGTGACAGCAGCAATGTCCAAGGGCTCCCGCTCCCCCCTGTGCCGCAGCTGCGCTTGGGGTTGTTTGTAAGGTAATGCTGTGAACCAGATCGTCCCTTGTGGGTTTTGTTTAGCCCGGATGAGTTCAGATTTAGCACTGGCCTGACCGAAGCAGCAGCGTGGCAGAGGGGGAGGACAGAGGGACTGCAGGAAGGCTGCGTCTGAAGTCTGGCCCGTGCTTTTGATGGTTTCTGCCTGAAGCCGTGCCCGCAGCGGGCAGAGACCCTGCAGCAGTACCTGCAGAGTCACATCAGGTGTTACTTTTCTCCATTAAGTGCTTGCTACAAACTCTGGTGTGTGCCTTTTATTTTTTATTATTCTGTTTTCCTGCTGGCTGGCGACATCCACCTCCTGTACTCCCATCTCTACGGCCAGCCAGCAGCGGTCGATGGCTAGAGATGGAGTTCAGCTGGAAGTGAGGGACAGTGTGTCCTTTCTACCCTCCTACAGCGGCATGTGGTGCAGAAAGCAGAATGGTCTCATCCTGGCTGTTTGGATGACAGTGCTCTCTTCGTTAAAGCAACCAATTGCCAAGACGAAGACATTTATCATGTGAAATTGTTCTGTCCTGAATAACTCAATTATTAATTTTTGTCTTTTGTGGGTGGTGATTTGATGGTGAGATTTGTACTGTGTTTTTATTCTATAGCTTTATCTTTTTTTACAAAAAAGATGTACTCAATAGGAGAAATTATTCCCCATACATGTGGTAATGAAGATAAAAGATGAATGTGTTCTTGTCTTTTGCAATGCAAAGCAAGAACGGCCCTCTAGTGGTCACAGCTCTAAAAAAAGCGATACGGGGAATTTTCTTCATCTCACCCAAGCTATACTGCAATAATTGCTTTCTCCAGGACTCTCTAGCAAGGAAACCATACGTGATGGAAGTTTTTCCCTTCTCCTTGACATTCTCGTGCTTCTGGATTGAGTAACTAAGATAATATTTGCAATTTAGTCATGTAATTGGCAACTTCAGACTGTGCATCTGGGGAGCTTTCACTTAACTGACTTAACTCTGCACGTTAATAATGATGGCAATTATTTATTGAATAATAGACTATTGGGTTTCTTAAGTAGCTAAAGCACTGAGCTGTGGAACAAAGACTAGCATAAATTACCATCAACTATATGACATGGTTTGTTCCTGAAACCACAAAATTACGCCTTCATTTTGTTCGCTTTTATGTAATTTTTTTTCTTTCTTTTTGAATTCTTCTCAACAGCCCAGTGACTTCTCGGTATCTCTAAAGGCATCGGGGAAGAACAAACATTTCAAGGTGCAGCTCGTGGACAATGTCTATTGTATTGGGCAGCGTCGCTTTAATACTATGGATGAGTTGGTGGAACACTACAAAAAGGCTCCCATCTTCACCAGTGAACACGGGGAAAAGCTATATCTTGTGAAAGCACTTCAGTGACGTTGAAGATGGACTTGGCCACCTGGGCCTCTTATAACTTCCAAGCCTTAGGTCCTAAATTCACTTTTATAGAGCAGAGCAATATCTGAAGCAGACTTAAGGAATAGGTTCTTTCTAAAGTGTTTGCCCTGTCGGTTGCTGTTTGTCCTTTTTTTTGTTTGCCTCTTTTTGTGTTCCAGTTCTGTTAATCTCCGACCACCTCTCTTCAGGTTGAGAGTTTCCCTTGGGTGGCCGTGGCGAGCACTCACCTTCCCGGCTGAGTTCAAAACTCCCCTCTCCTGTGTACGTTTACATAGTTAGCTCAGATCAAGGAGGGGCGTTTTCAATTCAAACCAGTGTTAATCTGTTCAGATTGCTCACGCAGGCAGAACTCGCCGTTCAGAGACATCGGGCACAGTTTGAATGCACTGAAGCTGCAGCTACTTAAGTGGGAGAGAGTAGACATAACAGTTGTGGCTGTGAGTTCTGTAGCTATATCGCTTACCGAGTAGTATATTACAAAACCTCCTAGTTCCTAGAAGCACTCTTTACACTGTACTCTGCTATTACATTGCCTCTCTGACTCTTTGTAAAGAGTACACTAATTAAAAGCATTTTGTAATAGTACTTCTTAAACTACTATGGTAAGATTGTAGTAAAAGAAAACTATTTAGTGTATTTTGGTCTGTAATTGCAACAAAGAGAAATTTTATTTGAAAGTTGATTACTAGAGAAAGAATCGTTGAATTGTAAAGGCTGAATGTTTTGGTAATCTACAACCAAATGTGCCATCCACATAATGCTTTTTCCTCTTGCCCTTCTGCTTGTTTGAATTAAACGATTATGTATTTAATTCTCAAAGTAAAATGTATCTGTAGCTGATTGTTGACACTAATACAGAAGATTAATAAAAACTGATCTTGGGATGGGGTGGGGCGGGCTACCAACACTATATATATATTTGCTTTACAGAAGAAAATCTTTGGGTTTTGCAGAGGATGGCGTGGTTGGTAGGAATTGACACACAGAATGTTTATGAAGAAAATGCATTTTTCTCTTTTCTTTACATTTAAACTCCTTTATGGTTTAAATATACAGTCTTTAGCTGGCACATTCCTGAGATTGAAGAAGGGATCGTGAGATCTCAAAATCTTGCATACTCAGTTTTTTGGATATTGTAATAAAAAAGGTATTATGTCATGATGGAGTACTGGATTTATCCTTGGGTGGTAGTCCTGGTGTTGCTTTAGCAAGGTGAAACAGAGTGAATAATGAATTTGTTTATCTTGGAATTTGTGTGGCCTAAAAAGAAAACTTCAGTGACTGCAGAGGACAGTTTGATATGAGGCAGTGTCTATTGAGCTCCGTGTTACTTGTTTCTGTGATAAGTAAGTCCATTCATAGCTTTAATGAAAGCTGCAAGATGGAGCTGTTTCCCGGTACCTTTTGGCTATTAAAACATGTTCCTTACATTTCAGCCAGTGGTAGTGCAACTACCTCTGTGTGTAACTCCAGTATAGGTTAAGCAGACACCAGCACTGTCTGACTTGCTTTGGTGTAAATCATACCACTGCCAGGAGACTGCACTGGTACATCTGCGAATGAATTGCAGTCTCGCTCAGGCCTGAGGGGCAGGTGTAATTTTTGAAGTTCTACACACGTACTATTTTCCCACCACTCCTGAAATCTTATTTCTGTAAGGTTATCTGAATTGACAACTGTATTTGAATTAACTGTATTTTTCTGTACGTGCATTAACTAAAAATTGGGCAGTGACACTTCTGCTTGGTCCAGCTTCATGAAGGAAAGCAGCGATTCGGAGCAATCCAGAATGGTCATGCATTATCCTGAAGAGCACCTACCTGTGACTATCTTCTAAGAATATAGAAGCTTTCCTTAGGAAGTTGGTGAGAAGTACCAGTTGCTTACAATCTACCTACAGAAGGACTCCACAGTGGGCTGCTGCTTAAACTTCATAACTGAATTCTGCAGAGAACTTAGGTTTTTGCCTTCTAATACCTAGTTCTTTCTTTAGGTGAATCTAACCATGTACCGAGTATGGCAATGATGTTAAGAAAGTCAACTATATGTTGTATGAGCATTTTCAGGTTTGAGTGAACTGCTTTTCAGTCTCATTGACTCTTTGTAGTATTTGGAAAAATTATATATGGGAATGGTTTTCCTTTTCAGTAAACTGATTACTGCAATTACTCTTTCATGCCCCTTGCTCATTTTTCTGAAATGTTCCCTGTGTTTCCTGTTCCAGGAGCCTTTCTATGCCTCTTGCGATCATTTTTTTTAACTTTTTTTTTCCTAGTCCCTTTTTCAAGCTCTGTTAGTTCCTAACCCCTGTCTAGTCTTAGTAGCTTAGAACTAAATCAAATAGATGTATAAGTGAAGTTTTTACCATATGCTTTATATTTTAATAGATTTATCCTCTTTTTTTTTTTTTTTTTTTTTTTTTTTTTTTGTGTGTGTGTGTTACCTCATCCTCTATAAAGAGCTTCTGTGTACTGAGGTATGAATTGTTAAAGTATTTTGGTTTGGAAGTGGTTAGTTAATTTACGACCCAGCAGTGTGAATGACTAGTTCAAGTTATTTTTTCTCAAAACAAGCCTCATCTTGGTTTTGCCCATGCTGTATTTAATCAACATGCTCTCCATTCAACAGGCTCATTAATAGTTCTTCAATTGTTCCCGTCTTTACTAATTGAGATAAGTTTCTGCACATTTTGCTGCCTTTTTGACCTCATTTGCTGGATTTGGCCTAAGTATTAACAATCTTCATTACTAACTGCTTAATAAAGGGGCAATAGACACGGATTTTATTTTTAGTTTCCTATTTTATACGTACCTTTCTATTGTTTGACAAAACCTCACCCTTATTTTTTGACTACTTAAAGCCTCTTTGTCAAAGCTTGGGATTGGAGGGGTGTGGGATTTTTTGAGATGAGAGGAATTGTGGTGACCTGAGTTTCTTCACCTGCAGTTCTCATTAAAGGCTCAAATAATTTCTGATGCAGTAGAAGTGGTGATTTTTCTTTATGGTATTCAGTCTGGCTTTTCCCATCATACCTGGTTCGTATAGGTGCATAAGTTGTACTTTTAAGTGTTATTCCTGTAGAGCTGTTAATGTTTTCTTGCCTTGCTGGTGTTTACACAGGAATGTGAATGAGTCTGAATCCATAGCAGTTGCTGTACTTCCCACACAGTGGCAGGAATTTGAGATTCATGTTTTCAACAAGCTCCCGGAGCTAAAAGTGGTGAGCTCCCTCTTCCAGTTATCTCAGCCATTTGTGGTATCACCAAATAGCCCTACCTTGAGTAGGCACAAAAAGACGGTCAAAATCCTGTCAGTTCTGGACTTACACATCATAGCTCATCTGTTCTGTAGCACTCCTCTTCTGAGGAGGTTTTATTTAAAGGATGCTGTGGTAGCTGTTCTGCATAAATATCTGCAATGTAGTCCTTGGTCCCAGCTTTTATGCTGTTCAGTCTTATAAAAGTACGAGCATGTGAGACATTTTCCAAGGGGTGGGGAGACTAGTGTTACGCCAGCCACTCCAGAGTGGTGTATAACCCCGTGCCAACTGGGAGCTGCTGCTCTTTGCACAAGTGCCTACATTGCCACGCTGCTGTTACTGATGGTGGTGTTTGGCCAAGCACCAAGAAGTTTTGGAGAGCTTCAAGGTTTATGCTGGTTTGCGGATAAATGCCCATAAGCTTCTGCACAGGTCCCAAGCCAGGCAGCTGCTAGCCAGAACCATGGCATGGTTCTGAGTCTCAGCCTGAGTGTCTTGCAGAGAAGTACAGCAGAAACACACTTAATACAGCTGTGCAGTGTTCAGCTGGCTTGGAGCGTCTGTCAGCAAAACGCTGAACGGTTGGGTACCAGGTAGCCGCGGCTGACCTGATTTAATATTGAGGGTAGTCAACGTGGGGACAAATTATTAAAACATTGATCTAAGAGTGAACCGAGAGCGTGCCAGGTAAACTCACATGGATCTACTGTATTATAAAAGGAAAGAGTTTGTCTTTGCTTTTGGGGAGAGGAGAGAAGAGGCAATAAAGATGTGTGGTTGGGTAATTAACATGAATATGGACTATGTGAATGGACTGTAAAGTCTTGCTCTCGCATGATTCAGTTTAGTGTTCTCTGTTCAGATATTTTTGTCTCATAAATTCATATGAAATCCTTAAAGTTCACAGCTGTTCTTTCAAGCCTTTATTATAGCTTTTCTGTACTGTAAAGTTTGCTGTCTGGTTTAATGGTTTCACTAAGGGTCAATAGAGATTTTCCACACTTAGAATGATAACTTTTGCTGTAACACAAAGTTGGAGTAGTTTTAAAATACCACTGTGCAATTTTACTTATAAAAATGAGTCAGATTTTGCCTAAATTATAAATCAAAAACTAGAAAGGGGATCACACTTCTTTTGGATTAGGTCTGGTAATTTACTTGGCAAAAGCTACTAAATAACTGTAAGGGCTTTCATTCCTTCTTGGTCTTAAACTAGTTTAATTCAGTGATTTAGAGGTAAGTGAAACTTGTACAATTGCCAGAATCTGAATCTGATGAACTCTGCTTGCTTAATCCAGTGGGATGGGATGACTCATTTTTAAATGGAAACTTGTTAACATATTTATACTGATAAGCTGTGAAAGGTGTATTGCTAAAGTAACTCTCAGCTCTGAAAATGCACTAGGAACTGTGAATGTTTGTAGTACATCCAAAATTCAGTGCCTTTAGAAAAGTGTAAACCAGCAAGAGTACAGGGTGCACAGTCCTGAATAGTGTTACAGATCGCCTGGACCACGTGAATGAAAGGTTTCAGAGTAAAAGGAGGATGCAGGTAAATGCTGCTGTTCGTTCACTGGTTGCTTCTAGGTGGAATAGGCTTTTAAGTAACAAATCGGTCGTGCACTACTGTTCTAGAAGGTATACTGCAATTGCAATGTGCACCAACTTTAGCATATGGTAACAATGCCTCGTGTATGTTCTTGTGCTGGTGTCTTGCAAAAGCAACAGCTTACTGTCTTTTTCTCCATTTTAGATGGGTATTCATATCTATAGCTGTTGGATATAGTTACAGTTTGTTGGAAAATCCAACACAGAATGTTTTTTGACCTAAATTGACTTAAGGTGATATATAGTTTCAAGTATATTATATATAGTTTATACTATTCTCTGGTCCTTCGCATGCCTCTGGAACCTTATGCTACTTTTGTATTTTACAATGCAGGTTTTTCTGGCATATTCTTGGTGTTTCTTATAAAATAGATTGTCTCCCCTGTTGTTATTTGAAATATCTACCCAAGCTTATGCAGTAGCTGACTAACAGAACTGGCATGTAACCATTGACAGATTAGACAAGTTTTTCCTTGCATTTTCTTTCATATGTGGTAGTATTAAATGTTTTAGGAGTGGGAGGTTTAAAAAAGAAAAAAGAATACTAACTTGACAAATTATCTTCAGCAATGGGAGTCCACAGTTATGAGGAAAAAGTAACAGGTAAGAAATGTTATTTTCTATTTTCTTCAGTGAATTTAGTTTGGAATTTACCTTGACATCATATGGCATAGTGCGTGAAGTATTACAAAGGTTAACAAATTAACACTGACTTGGTCCAGCTTAATGAAGGAATGGATGGATAAAGTTGTTAATCTCAATGTCCTACTCTAGAATATAGTAGTAATCTTCAAAAGGGAACAACTGTAGGGGACTTTTTTGTTGGTGGTGGGTTTTTTGTTTTGATTTTTGAGGGAAGACTTCAAAAGAGGTGTCTTGCTCCAGTTTAAAAGCCAAATTTTGCTTCTGAGCTTCTTCCCAAGAAGCATGTCTTTGGGTGTGAGCCAGGCCACAGAGACTATGTTAACTGGAATTATTCTCCCAGCTGTAATTGAAACTGTGGTGGTGAATAATGGGTTACTTTTTTTTTTTTTCTTCTTTAATTTTGATCTCCATTAGATTGGATACATACATCTATATGGTAATTAATTAGTGGGTTCCGTGGGTTAGTGACTTAAGCTTTTCACTTGGGTTCAACTCTGTCAAGTTAAAATAAGCTTGATGATTTTTTTCTAATTTTTTTTTTTTGTTCCTTTTTATGTCACAGAACCAGTAGTGCATTCAGTGCAATTATAATTTGTAATGCAAAGAAGCCCTTCAGTTGTGGGCGGCTGGTATGTTTGGAATACTAAGTCCATAGATGATGTTGATAATATAGCCATAAAGAATCGCGGGTAAGGGCACCAGCAGACAGGCAGAGGGACGAGGCTCCTGGGATCATGAAACAAGTATCTGATGGTTTCTCTTTGTAGAATTAGGATGTTTATTTTCGTTTGAATATGCATAGCTAATTTGTAAAAGTGAAACTTAACCCTTTTTTGAGGTACAGTCTGTTTATTCACAAGTAAATTCCAGGAATTAGCATTGCAGGAGGGAAAGTGGATGTTGAGGCCTTAAGAATAGTGAAGGGTACTGGTGTTTGTGGCTGCTTTCCTGCTGAAAATCCTTCCTGGTTTATATCCCAGTGGAAAGTGGGATACTCTCTGTTACCTGGTTTTGCACCAGCATTGGCCTGACTTTGTGCTGCCGTAACCTGTCTCCACTGTGATTATGTTAGAAGAGACTTCCATAACGTAGTCAAGGCTCTTGTGCAACTGGCTTGGGCTAGGCACGGAGTGCAAGGTGAAGAGCAAGGTGTTGAATGGGTGTTCACCAGTAACGGATGGGTGCCATAGAGAACTCTCTTAATCCAGTTATGTTTGTCCTTTGCCCTTACTAATTCAGCAGTGGGTGCTGACATTATCGGTATTTGATGTTCTGTGTCAGTGAGGCACAAGAGTTGTTTCTTCTGCTAACAGGTAACTTTCATCGGATGTGCCATTTCTATGGCTTGTCTCTGTGAAATCGTTCTGAAAGAGTTCAGGTTTAAGAGAAATTACGTCATTTCTTTTTAGTTGACGTTTATGATGCAGTTATATAGCACACCTATGTTGTCAGCCTTCTGATGCTCTTTGGTGTATCCTCTTCTACAAAAATGAGAAGTCTGAGCATGTTTCAAAAGTTAGCAACCTCAGCTCAGTCCTTTGCCATGTGGTGAGTGTTAGATTACCAATCGTGGGCCCCTTGATGGCAATATCTCATGTTTTTTAATTGTGCTCTTTGAGACTTGTCTCCCTGAATTAATATCACATTTGCCTCCCTCTTCCCCCCCGCCTTTTTTTTTCCTTTCCTTTTTTATTTTTCCTCCACCTTTTCCTCAAAAATGCACGTGCATCTGTCTTTGGCAGTTCTGTTACTTCCCAGAAAGTCTCCTTGGCTGTTAGAAACTTTGTGGACCATTTAGAACAGCGGTGGTTCCATCCAGTGTTGGCTTAATGGGAGATAATGCCCTTCTTGATGAATTGCATGATCCTGTGGTGAGAGAAATAAGAACCGAAGGTGCTTTCCTACTTTATACTAGTCTTTGGGAGCACTTCATGCTAATGGAATGAACTCTGCCCATTCTTTAGAAAAGAAACAAAAAAGGGAACAGATTATAGTTCTGGTTTAAATCAAATCGCTTTGTAAATCCTTGTGAATAGTTTTAAAACTGTAAGAATGGAGAAGCTCATTATATAATGCAATGCCAGGAACTACTTTAGTTATGGGTGGAAGGAGGAGGCTGCTTTCCTCAGCATTAGCAGAACGTTAATTCTGCAACATTCGTCGAATTTTTGAAAAACCCAAGCACCTTCAGAAATGCATCTGAAATGAAGCTGCACATACTAAATACAGTTCTGAACCTTTGAGGATAGGGCACTACGCAGTAATCTAGCTTGAATTTTTGTTATTTTTCTGTTAACTGCAACGGTTTTACTTTTATGATGACTCAGACAAATGACTTTTTCTTGTGTGTTTTCTAGTGCAGTTGCGTGTGGTCTGGCATCGCTTCCATTCGAGCTGGTTGAGCTTGCAGGACTCCTGCTTGTCCTGTGCTGTGTTCTGCACTACCTTCCTGTCTCCTTTGCACTTGGTCTCCTCCTCTGCCTTTTCTCCTTCCCTCCTCTGTTTTATCTCGTGTGCCACAAAGCTTCTCAAGTTTTTCAGCTCCTCCTTCCTTTCTTCAATTGTGTCTCCTCTCCCTCTATTTTCAGCCTTTACTATTTAGAGCTTACCTAATGGACAGGAAAAATGGCTGTAGTCCACGCTTCTCCCTTACACGTCCAGGCTGCAGAGAAGCAGGCCCACTGCCCTGGGTGGAGCTGTATTTGTGCTGTGGGCACAGCAAGGAATAGGCCATCAAGCGACTGTATTGCTTGAGCAAACCTGTTCTTATCATTCACAGAGGTGGTTCGTAGGACAATATAATCCCAGCCTAAATCAGCAGCTTGACTTTAGGGCTTCAGTGCATGTGTTCTCACTGTTGAAGGCTTGGTGCTCAAATAGGCTAAGGAGCTGCAACTCTGAGATAGGGAGGGGAAAATAACATGGTCAGTATTTCTGCATATTTACCCCAAATGTCATACAGCATGCTCATCAAAATAGGGGCAGTAAAATTCTTATGTTTTGATGGTATTTGGGGGTGGTTGCCCACCCCTCCTTTCCTGCTTGCCTAAGTTTCTTCTGCCTGACTTACTGGATGGTATTTTCTAGTACTGAAGAGAGAAAATGCCAAGGATTCCTCCAGGAGAGTTGCAATTCAGCAGTAGCAGTTTTTTGTGAGATCTGATTTGCTTGAAGTGCATCGATGCATAGTTAGGCTGACATAGTGGAGATGTTATGCTGGCATATAACTGTAACACTGTATTGTAGCTGTAAATGACAGTTTTAGTACTGTTTATTGGGACTATTATAATTATGGAGTCTGCTATAAATCTTCATTCAAAAACCTGATACTGTAAATAAAGCCCTTTAACTAAAAAAAAAAAAAAAAAAAATACCCCCCCAGCCCACATACAGAAGGAAGGAACTGCTCAAACTGGAGTGGAGAGAGCAGCCAAAATAATTGCCATGTACTGTACAGTGATGATGGAGAGCAGACAAAGAGCATACACCAAGGAGCCATGGAAATGAAGCATCATAAAAGGACTGGTGACAGATAACGCTATTAGGAGTGCGCTCACCCACGCGAATGTGACGATACCTATGTTGGCACCAGTGAGCAGGAGGGAAATTCAAAATGATTGCACAAGGCGTTTGCTGAGGGACCAGGCTCCGCAGGGCCGTGCCAGAGGAACTTCAGTTTCATTCTGATGCAGTTCTTGCTTTTTCTCTTGAGATGCAGAGACCGAGTATAAACAGCAGTGGGCTTGAATAAGCAGTCAGCCTCTGCTTCTGCAGCAGGAAATGAAGACATCTAAGAAATCCCCTTTGTGCCAGATAGATGCGTGTGTGCATGTGTTTACTTTTCCTCCGTTTAAAAGATTTCTTCAAATTTGAATTGTTCCAGAACTAGCTCGCTTATGCTTTCAGAATCACTGCACGCCTTTCCGTAGCACGGTGATTGCTGGGGAAAGGTTTGATTACATTTGAACGCGTGTGCAGGCTTGCCCTAGACTGCACATGAGTGGCTAATCCTTGATGAGCTCAGTGCTCTCTGAAGGGAAGGACAGTGTTTGAACAATTGTAGTTGTGCCCGTGATTGCATTACAAGTCCTCTACTCTTCCACCTTCCCCACCACACTGTTTGCTTGGGGACATGTATCGCTTTGTTTTCTGCGATCTGTTTTGCAGCCCTTATACGTGTTAAAATTTATTCCAACTGTAAGTCTGATACTGGGGAAAAAAAACCTTGAGCTTGCTCCTCCTTACACCAGCCTTTCCCACTGAATATGAAAAATTGCTGCGCTTGTGTAGTCATACACATGCCAACCAGGGAACCTGGCTGTCCACTGCCATAACCAGATGAACATGCTGCCTGCCATCAGCATCCAGAAAATAAAAAATTTCTCCATTGCCAGTGGAACAGCAGTATGAGGCTCTATATCTAGCCTTTGTCATTCCACATCCACATGGATATGAGTTGGATTGGGAGCTGTTGATGTGTAAAACTTGATGAGAAGAGGTGCGTGTCAGTTCTGAATTGGCTCTTTTAAATGCAGTGGTCTTAATGGCTGTGCTGGCCCTCCTATAACCATACAGTTGTAATAGTAGACTTACCAGTACGTATATGTTAGGGTGATGCAAAGCCTGAAAAGCACTGAAATTCACTGTGGTGCTTCTGTTTCTAAAGCAGGAGAACATAATTGTTGCAAAAGCAGTGAATCTGGACTACAATACACCTTTCTTGTTAGCGGTATTGACTGACCCAGTCTCTTTGCTGGTTCCCCATCAGTTCTTGTGGGGCCTTCGGACTTCTGGGGGGGACCCATCTCCTCTCAGGTAGGATGAGAAGAAGTGAGTTATGAACTTTTAGCATGGTGCTCTGAGCTAATCCTTCCCTGGGCTTTGGACTGCTGTGCTTCCCAGTGATGAAAACCACATCCATCATTTACTGGCCTGAAAAAGAAAGCGGAGATATTTTCCCAAAAGCTTGGATCTGTGTCAGCAGAAATTTAGGAAGAACGGTATTTTGAAATTAAACTATGATAAATTGTGATCTAGACAGCTAGAGATTTTCATGCTCATCTAAGGTGATGATAGCCAGGTACTACAAAAATGGGAGGAGTTAATGAAGATGCTTCTTTCTCTGAATGTCGTTCACCCTTCTTGTAAGCCTTGGCCTTTCCAGTCCATAGAGAAGTTTGACAGTGCTTTCTCTCCTCCTAATTTCTTGGCCCAGAACTCAGGAAACTGGCCAGTCTTGGTACTGTCTTCTGGTAAAAGCTTACAATTTACACTCGCCACATGTGTTGAATATACAGGCTTGTTAACATACTTCAGCAAGATTCTTGCATAATTATGCAAGCACAGACATAAAATCGCTGACCCTCAGTGAAGCTGCCTATACTGGTAAGCGCACATATAGCTCTGCATATATACATATTTTTAACATTTTTGGTTTAGGTGTTAGAACACGATAGTGCTTACTTAATTTTTTTACATGTTTTTGTAGACTTCTAGCTGGTCCTTTATATACGTGGCTGCTTTCCATAACTAGATACTGCATGCAGATTCATATCCTTTATCTGGCACCCTGATTAATGCTTCGGTTTTTAATGGGCAGTGGCCATGAACTGAGATACAGAAAATCATTGGCAAAGAACTTTGCAACATTACACAATAACCACAAAGAGCAGCAGCGTTTACTTTGCGTGTTTTCTAAGGGCTTGTACCAAGGCAGGCTGAGATTTAATGGAAAGATCAAAGTGACTAGACTTGTCTTTGGATCAAACTCTAATACAATTCATTTCTTACTGACTTTTGTTTGATATCAGAAAGTATTAAGGCACTTACCCTTATGATTTTAAGAGGCCTAATTTTAGAGGACAGAGGGGATCAGAAAAGTTAACTTCTGTTCCAGAGCAGCTGACTCAATTATACATCTGTGTTTTCTAAACTGTCGTAGGCGAAACATATGTACTTTACCAATCTTGCAAAAAGGATAAAAAGTGGAGATGGTGCCAAATCTGCAAAGAAAATGTCATATGAAAGAGGTTTTCATGCTTACTTTGGTATCAACTATTACACTGTTCTTTAACTGAACCTGACTTCCTAGGTTTTCTGCCATAGAATCGCTATGGTTTTTCCCAGATTTTCTGGTTATTAAAATTCAGCCCTCCAACTCCAGAGCTCCCTTTCCTAATGTTATGTTACCCTAGCTAGAGGAAAGTGGTTTAAGTGATAGATATATTTTTAATGGACAAAACCTTCTTACTATTAAGAATTTAAAGAATATTGCACCTCTGGAATTAGAAACCTCAGGCTGGAGAAGAAAGGGATGCTATTGCTTTCTTGTTTTATTTGTTTTGTTTCACCTTTTGAATAATGTTCCAGCTCTCCAAGGAATGCTATGGTATTACTGTGCCTGTGCTCCTGGACCTTATGTTCCCATCCCATAGGGATTTTGCACGTTTTGTTCATCTATAATAAGCCAGCATTAAAAAATAAACTCTGGGTGTAGGAACATACTTTCCCTCAGTCTTCTGGAATTACAGAGCAGACAGTCCCAGGGCATGTTCCCAGTTTCGGGACTTGTTTTCAAGATAGTCACTTGTTGCATCATTGTAGTGAAAAATTTATCAATATGTGAATGAGCTCAAAGGTTAGATTATGAACAGCTATTTTCAATTTGTTCATCTCGTGGGTTTCGATGTTTATCTCTGCGGTGGTATAGTGATATAACACAAAGCTTAGCTGCAGTTTGGCAGTTTGTTCCTCTTGGGTTCTCTTTGTTTCAGCTTCTCGGTCCTTGCTGCTTAGTGATGTTGCTTTCTTCTCTACTGACTGGAGCTGGCTGGATTCACAAGCTTAATATTGCAGTAATTACTCTGGAATTCATTATAAGATGGTTAGTATCAGAGCTTGGCTACTTAAAGAAAAGAGCAGCGAGTTTCCAGGCAGGGATCAGGTTCTGACAACTGCTTGCAGAAGGATTTAGCGAGGTTACACCTGTTTATCTGCTGCAAGCTGGTCTTTTTTTCTTTCTCTTGCTGCCATTTTCCCACGTCTTCAGTGATTCACAGCCTCCTACACTGCAGTCCACTGGGACTGCCAGAGATGACTTTGTTATTAGACGACGTTTCTTGGATGGCCAAAGTTTTCCTTGTAATCCGATTCCATCAAGGGGATGGTGTCAAGCCTCTGGGACTTTCGGGAACGGCTTGAATTGCACACGCTGAAGCGAAGCTTGTTCAAAGTGACCTAAAAGCTTAAAAGTCTCAAAGCAATCGCCAGTTTTCAGTTCTGGGCCCCAAAACATGACTTACTGAAGTGCCTGAGCCCTTTACGGTGAGTCCCCTCGCTCCCATGCTCAGCTCTCCTGCTCGCCTCTCCTCTATCCTAAGCTCCTGTGTGCAGGCAGGGTCACGATCCTGCGTGTGCGTGGGGCACCCGTGTCCAGCGACCCCCGATGTCTGTAGTGCCCCAATGCTTTTACTGTTGTGGCATTCTCTTCTATCTGTGTGCTTAGTATGTGAGATTTCTCGATCACACGTAGCACTAAAAGCACAACCTTGAGGCCTGTTTATGAGGCACCATTAAAAAACCTCTACAGACTTTTGCTTGTGCCGGATATATGAAAGTCCACCTTCTTGGCAGAGCGGTCTGTTTCTGTTCTCTATTTATGAGAACAGGAACAAACCACAAAATATCAAAAGTATACTTCCGCACACTGTATGCACTCTTTGTAGACACCCCAAAAAAATAGAGGGAATTAAAAAGAGAATTAGAAAAATAAACGCTCCTGTGTATTTTCTGCCACCTGCTTGTTAAAGCTCCCACTTCTTCCACATGCTTTGCAGCACTGAGGAGTATAAACACAGCTAGTCTCTTCCTTTTTCAGTGCTGCTTAGACAGCGTATCCCTCTGCTACTCAAATTCCTTGCCAGTTGCCAAGTGGCAAATCGCAGTAGTGAATGGACGTTCATTCACTTGAAATTGCATTGGTGCTGCAAAACTGTTTCCTATAGTCACTGATTTGCTGTCATTCAGGTGATTAGGAATGTTAGTAATAATTTATTTTTGCTGTTGATCTGAGCCACTCTTTAGTCTGTGAAGACGGGTGCAGAGAATATTAAATATAAATCTCAACTGTGCAATTCTCTCTTAAGGTACATGTCGTAAAGATGCCAGGAAATTAATTCCCTCACTGCTTCTGCCACAAATGGGATTTAATGTGAACCGAGAAACTTCGGCTGATGTTCAGTGTTTTGTTGTGTGTCAGACAAGCCCGGAAACTTTCTCCATGAGGGCTGTGCATGCTGTTGACTGATGAAATATTTCACCCACTTCAACAGTGGGAGGCTGTTTAATTAAAGAGAATAGGTAGCACGTACTATATCAAACACTTTAATTCTGAAAACTTGGAAATGAGAATTAATAGATTAATGCAGAAGTATGCTTACAGGGGATTAATGACGTTTGTTAAGCTGGTGATTATTCATTTCCATTTGAATACATTGCTCAGAGAATACACTCGGGATCCAAAAAGATAAAAAATGGGGTTGTGGGGGTTTGAGGGTGGGAAGGCCAGGACTGAAACGTGTTTCCCTCCAGTGGCACGGAATTAAAACCCCTTGGCTGATGCTTCAGGTAACTATGACTGTCACTTCTCACTTCAGCCCTGCATGCGGCCCTGCAACCTTCTGCTCTCTTTTCAAGCATGCAGGGGACATACACATATACAAGGGACAGGGCTTAAAGAGAGTGGTAAAAATAATAGGTGTGAAAAATTAAGAAAAAGCCTTATTTCATACCTATGTCTGGGGAGAAAACACAGTGAGGGTTTGTACAACGTTCACACAGGCTTCGGTGTCATCCAGCTCTCACTGACATCCAGAGTCCTCCTACAGGCTTGGAGGCTTGGATCAGACCTAGTTTACCTGGATTGTCAGCGCAACCTCTTTTTGTCATTTCTTGTTTCACCCAGGATAAAAGAAGCTGCCTCCCAGTTGTAGGACTGGGATTTAAAACATGGCCAGTAGTAAGAGATGTGAGTAAGCCCTTTTTAAAGATGTAGAACGGTATTTGAAGAAAAACAGCGTGGGGTAGAGGAAGAGAAAGCCAAGGTACCCAAGTGTGAGTTTTTGATGCAGCAAGGAGGATAGGGAGATGACAGGAAAGATCAGGAGGAGGAATGAGCCTCCACCGATACTCACACAGAAAGGGAGGAGCATTAACTCAGGTCTATTGATTGGTATCGGTACGAAAGTAATACTTTTCCCTTAAGCACAACTCTGCTGTCACAGCTGTTTGGTTACTAATGTCTCCTCCTAACAAAAGACATTACCTTAATGCAGAGAGGTTGCTGTAAGCTGCAGGCATAACTGAGGCCGTGCCATATTCTTAACCATGGTTACGCAGAATTTTTTTTTTCCCTAGTGTATTTTTACGTCTTTATATTTTTCTCCCCTGAATGCTTCTGTTGATATTCAGACTTCAAGTTAGTTACTGCTCACATTAAATGGTGGGTAGGAGGAGGGAAGAGTAAAAACCTGAGTGATTATGATTGGACACTCCTTTCCCCTAGTCTTGCAAAATTGTTGTTGGCAGTAACTGAGATCAACGTGGGGAATAAGAGAAGCACAAAGAAAGTACACGAGGGGTTAAAAAGACAATGTAAGTGGCTGTAGAACAGCATCTTCCTCTCTCAAATAAAATGCTCTCATCCACTAACCATCTATCTCAGTCCTCATTAAAGTTAGTGGGAGCCTTTCCATTAGCTTAAAAGGATATTGGATCAGCCCCAGATCCTCCATGCTGGGTGTAATGGGTGCAGTCTTTAAGCTCAGAGGTGAGCGGAAGGAATTTTATTACCGAAGAGTCTGTGTGAAATCCCAACCCTCTTGAATTCAATGGTGAAACTCCCATTAACTTCGTTAGTGCTGGGATTTTGCCACTAGACTCAGCATGAAGTGAAATCAATGTGGTGAGAGACGGCAGGATGTTTGACAACAGAGATGCTAGCTATGTTTTTTTCCACGGCTGGAATGCCTAAACGTAAACTATTTTCACTGTTAAAGTTTCATGCTGCCATTTCAGTGGCAATAGGAGTGAATTGAGCCCGACCGCAGCTGCCTGTCTTATACAGAGAGAAATTCTGGCATGGCACCTGGCATGGGCTTTCCTTCCAAAAACATTCCCTCGGGAGTTTTCCAGTTTATTCAAAGGTGCCTGTATCTAATATGCAGCGGATAACTGGAATATAGTACACTTCCATCCAGCAGCAGAGTCCACACCCATAATCTGTACCCACATGGAAGAAAACATAAAGCAAGAGTTAAAATAAAAATAAGGAATTTGGAAGAAAAGAAGCTTCTAAGAAAGTAATGAGCTATACCCATCCAGCTGTGCTATCTGCAGGGAAACGATGTATTTTTGGATTGGAAAGAGATGTGTGTGTGTACAAAGGAGGAAAAAATGATTGAAAAC
Organism: Pelecanus crispus; assembly: GCF_030463565.1. Lineage (NCBI taxonomy): Eukaryota > Metazoa > Chordata > Aves > Pelecaniformes > Pelecanidae > Pelecanus > Pelecanus crispus. The sequence continues at coordinate 156,633,110 of NC_134643.1, forward strand.
ACATGCGAATGGAAAGGATTGTCACCAAACTCTCCCCCAATCTGAAAAGAAAGCTGTCCATTATAATAATTGCAATGTAAGCCCCAGAAATATGCTGCAGTGTGAGGCCAGATCCCTCCCTGGAGGGCTTGCAGGCAGAGATTAATATGAAAAGAAGGCACGGGAGTTCAGGGGTAGGTCAATACAACGATTTCAGTTTTTAAGCAACTAGTACAGGATTTTCTAGAAAGAGCTGAAAATCTATTTCCCTTAAGTGGTTGGAGCTGAACTCCAAAACCCAAGGGCTCTTAAAACCCCAGTTGCTTTCAAAAATGTTTGTGGTTATCAATATCTAATCCTGGCCTGCCTCCCAACCTTGGGCTGCCTTTGAAGTATCGCTACCGAGAGCTGCTCTGCGCTCCTCCTCTGCCCTAGCCTGCTCCATAAGAAGGCTCCAGAATGGAAGGGTTTGTTTTACGTAAGCACGGGATTCACCTTTTATCTCTATGTGTTGTCAGCTAGTATGAGCAGTACCTTCCTCGAAAGAGGTGGGGATGATAACAAGGTGACACTTAATTGAGATCCCTAAAATAAGAAGCCACTCGCTTTAGGTTCCCTCTGTAGCCACCAAAGATCTTTGTCCCTTGTGAAGAGCACGTAGGCCTGGATGCTCCATTGCAGTGCCTGGGTTTAGGTGCATTGCGTGCGAGTCTGACTTGCCTGGGGTTAAGCGGTCCACCCCTTCAACTACTATTTTATTGGTAATGTTAGGGTGTCATTCGTGTATAGAATCATTAAAAGGGGAACATTTTTTCCCCTCTTCCTTTTCCGTGTGGTAATGTTAAACATGGTCCTCCATTCCTCCCCAAATCCATTTTTCTTTTGGAGCATCTGGAGTGCATGACTTCATCCTCTTGATTATCTCGAGCCTTGGGAATGCTGGCTTTGTCTCCGAAACCACCAGAATGTGCTGAGCAAACACTGCTGCTAGTCAGGCTGCATCAGGGCTGGCAGTTAAAGCCTCCTATGCAAGAAAACTTCCTAGGAACTGCTTTTTGATGAGATCATCTTTAGTGATATGGGGTTGTCTTATTTGGTGAACTGGGTTGAACATGAGGCAGTGTTGCGGCCAAATAAAAGAGTTGTTGTTTCCAAATGTTTTTGTAGCTTTCTAGGATCGCGCCTTTGCACAAAAGTGGGCATTCATTCTTTGCTATGTTGCAGTTTCATCTTTCATACTGACAGCATGATTTCTGTCATTGGAAGCAGTTCCAGTAAATTCTGCAATGGATTTTAAAATGTTATTGGGGAGGGGCTGGTTTTTTTCTGAGAGAGATGAGGAGCTGCATCTCTGACGATGCAAATTTCTCCTTAAGCAGAACTACGTTATTTACTGAAGTCTGGCTATAAACCATTGCTGTTCTTGTGCATTGAGCAGCTGGAGTAAGCAGAAGTAATGGAAAGGGAAGGAGTGCTAACGGGCATCTAATGGGGGCCATTCCACAAAAACCCCTGCGACGTGAGTGCAGGAGCACTCCGTGCAACATCTCCAGCTTGTTGAAGGCTGTATTTGCTGCCACAGCTGTTCTGACATGCCGACTCCTGAAAGAAAAAACAGGAAATTAGGATGGGTTAGATATTACTAGGATATTAAGAAAAGGCATTATGTTTTTATATTAGCTGATAATATCTAGGCTATGCAAATGCAGTCTTTATGGTCTGCAAATGTCTCCTTCTGCCCTCCGTGAGGAAGATGAGTTTTTACAGCTTGCTCAAAACTTCACAGAAGATCAAGCTGCAGCGTTATGTCGTCAGAAGTGATCCAACAGAAGGGGGTGTGTGTGAAAAAAACAGGTAACGTGAGTTGTGACCCCCCAGCCTGTGAGGGGGAGACACATATTACAGTCTTGAATTTCCTTCTTGAATATTCCAGAAATGTGGGCCTGCCACTGTTCGTACATGGCAGAGGCATATAATGCAGATGGCAATTACAGCTGCTGTTCAAATCTTAGTCAAGCATGCGCTTATTAGTCTGAACAGTGTCAAGGTCCCAGCTTTCTCCCTGCCGGGCAGCGCAGCCCCCGCAGGTTTAGGAGCTGCCAGTGCATGTGAGGACATTTGCTGGTTTCTGTCACTGTTCTTGTGATGTGTATGAAGTTGAGCATTAGCCTACTGTTAGGGTGATCGCTTCCAGCATGGTTTTTTGGGGGGGGAATAAATCAGTCTAGTCAAATCAGGAAGTGATCCAAGGTCTTGTTCATAACCCACATTAAGCAGAACAGAGCTTTTATTTTATTCTAGTTTAGAAGAGGTTTAACTCCCTTTGGCATGAAGCCCTCTATACGCCCTCCTAGTCCATCACACAAGCATCAAAGAAATTGTTATAGCTCAGCCAGAAATGCTTAAAGATGTTCTAGAAGGCAAGTTACTTTCACAGAGCTGAGAGGATGAGCTTGTGCAGAGCTGAACCTGGCTTCCAGGGTATTTTCAGGTGGAAGCTTTGAATGTTCAACCTGGAGACTGGCTCAGTTTTGGTGTTTTCCGTTGAGATTGGCATTCAAGCCAGTGCTAATGCACAGAGTTTTGCATGGCCTAGCAAATAGAAGATGTAGCTCTATCACAGAAGATGAAATTGAAGTATTTTCCATTGAGAGAGCAGCTAGAGAAGGTTACACAGGACAGCTGCTGACTCTGAACATTTTAGAATCATTAAATCCAAGAAATTCGTATCCGAGAATTTTTAAAGAGCTGGAGAGAGGAGCTCTGTTGACCTCCATATGTTGCTTTTTAGTCAGTGAGTGGAAAAAAGCATATTGTTAACATGCTATGAAAATTGAGTGCTGGTGGTAAGTATAGGTCTGTCTGCTTGACATTGATCCAAAGCAAAATAATGGAACCATTGAAACAGGACTCCTTTAATAACAAATTAAGGGAGGGCCACTTTGTTAATGTCTATCTACCTGAGCCTAAGGAAAATGGATCTTGTCAAATCAGCTTGATGTATTTTACTTTACCAAGATTACAAGCTTGCCTGATAAAAGATGCAGTAGTCTTCTGAGTGGGCCTCCTTCACATCTTGATCCAGAGACAAAATGAACAATGTCCGATAGAAAATGGTTTTGACACTGACAGATCTCCAAATGGAGATGGATGGAGGGAATCACCTCTGAGCTGGCGTGTGTATAGCGGGGTTCCTTGGGGATCGTTTGCTGCCCTTCTGCTATTTAACACTTGTATGAGTAGCTCGCTAGAAAACAAAATCATTACTGATAATGTTTGCAGATGTGCATGCAGACTAGAGACTGCAGAGGTGATGAATAAGCTCACTGGAAGAGCCACCTGCATTATTTAATAAACTGGGAGAATGTAAGAAACGCTCATTTATTGCTTGCCCGGTACAGAGGACTGTACTTAGAGCTCAGGACAGCAGGTCTTGCGGGGGCCCGAGGCTTCGGTCCCGCAGAAGCAGCGACGGAGAGGCCCCAGTGGATGGAAAAGGCAGTATAAATCCTGACACCCTGCCAGGGTGTGGGGCTTGATAAGGCACCCTTGTGGATGTGGAAGGAAACATTAGAAAACTAAGCTCAGTATTGGTAAAAGGAAGCAGGTTGTTTACAAAGTCACAGTATGTTGGATAAAATCCACTTTTGTGCAGAGGGCTAGCACAGATGATATCAAGGCTTGGAAGCAGATTTTCATCTCGGGTTGCCTTTCAGCGCAAGGGTGGAGTTTACCCTTTGAGCCTCTGTATGCAATTGTGCTACATCAGGATTTAAATTCTGTATTTACTGTTTTCCTGCTAAACGTTTAGGTAAATGTTGCATTAAGTAGACATTTCTTTTTAATAACATTGACATTTATCTTGCTTTTCTCCTGACATTTTTAGCATCTTCACAGGTACCTGCATAGCTATTTCTGTTCTAAAATTTGCACTCATTAATTGCTTTTCTGTGTATCTATGGGAGCAGCTATCAGCAAAGAGAAAGGGAGGCAGTGCAGTTACACATCATTTGATTAAAGATAAATTGAAATAATTAAAGATGTGGTATTTAACGTAGATGCTTTCGGGCTGAAAACCAACATCCTGATACCTGCTGAGAAATACCTTACTCCACAAATAGTCTCTGTTCTAGTAACTTCTGCCGTGACTAAGGCTAGCATTGGAATGTGGCCCACGGTAATTACTGTTTTGAGACAAAGGGGACGCTTTCTGTTCACCCAGAAATAAATCACTTTGATTGCTCTTCTCCTATGGCAGAGCACTGTATGTATAATTTAAGACGTACAACGAAGTCGTGGAGCCTTTTAGAACTGGATCATACCAGCAGTCAGCAGTGAGAAAGCTAATGCAAGTGATGGGTGAGCAGATAAACACCAACAATTTCGAGAGCTGGCTGGCGTCAAGGTTGCTACACGGTACTTGCGCAGCTGAGAGCACCGTACATCTTTCAGTCACCGGTATCAATCCTTCCAGAGGTGAGACCCAGCTTGCCCAGGTGTGGCTGAGCTGCAGGAATGTCTCAGGAAAACCAGTCTGTCGTGTCAAGTGCTAATAGCAGGAATTAAGTCATTCTGTGAGCATGTTTTGGAAGTATAAGCAAGCGTAATCAGTTAGGTGTCTCTTTAACAGGTCAGTATGTGATGACTCCGGAGAGCTGTGGAAAAGCTTTTGGAAAGAGAGGCAAAGGAGAGCATCCCCTTTGAGAGCGTATTTGCTAAAAGTGTAGGGCTTTCTTGTAGCCATGCGTGGAGCCGCTCCAAGCACAGCTGGGGGGAGACCTCACGAACGCAGGGTTGTTTGTGGAGTTATTAACCAGCCATTTGGGAAGGGTTTCTAAAAACAGCTCTTTTTTATTACTTGGTGAGCACTCAAAACATACAGTCTGAGGCAGAAATTGCTGATGCGCTTGGATCAGCTTTGGTGGTTGTCTCTTCTTTCTTTAGTCTGGGGTCTGAGATGCTTTGGGAACTCTGGGATCTTCTTCCCTCTCTTCCCTGACTCCAGCTCCTCCCCAGGCTGCAAAATCAGCCTCCACCTCTCTGTCTCTCATCCCGCTCCGAAGTCTAAACCTTTAACCAATGCCGCAGCTAAAGAGCCCCTTCTCACGGTGCTGCGAAGGCACGTCTTGCTCTGCACGCCCCTAGTTTCCGTACTGGAGGCATGGCAAGAACTGGAGGAACTGCCTCTCCCAGAAGCCGCCCGCTTCTTCCAGGGCTTTCCACCTGAGCAGGCAGTTGTTGGTGCTCGAAATCGTCCCTGCTCTGGCTGACGGGAGAGGTGAACAGCGGGCACTGAGATTCTGGTGTCATGGAGCTTCTGGAGAGGTGGCATCAGCCAAAGTGGGTGAACCTGGGCTTGATATCATGTTTTCTTTTCTGGGTTAGCTGAAAGGCTGACTTGGGAAGTTCAGTAAAAAGTGTTAAGTAGGCGCCCAGCACCTGCCATGGACAAGATTGCTTCATTGTCTCCCATGTGTTCATTTGAAAAAGCAAATACATGTAGTTAGCATGTCTAATGCAACTAGAAGAGCCAGAAAAAGACCAAAAAAGTGTGTCTTCCTGTTTCATTTCTGGAGCCATTCTACTGTTGTCTAAAATAGGCATTGTGTTTGAAGCATTCTTCTTATAATTTTGCAGATATGTGTTTGTAATGTGAGTCATTGCCATGTGGCATTCTTAACACACACACACTTTTTTTTGTTTACACCACTTTGTAAAATTTCATGCTCTCAGTTCTGAAGTAAATTAAAGGTTTTGGATTGACAGTTCCAGATGTAGATGCTGACTGTTCATAAAGCAGGCGCTGTACAGTAGCAGAATTAAACTGCCAGTTTAATTTTGCTTGAGCACCTTTGATCTGATCCAAAGAAACCTTCATGCCAGTAGAGAAAGTTAGCAATTGTGTTTTCAGTACAAGCATGAACTTTTATGATGCACAAGTTATGCAGCTGGCTGAAATAAACTTGGTGGTATTGCTGCTCTTCCATCCCTGCCCTCACTTGCTGGTTATAAAACCCTGCCTCTTTACCCCTGTTCATAGCACGTTTCCTAATTTCTGGATCTGCTGGGCTTCAGCAACATGTTTGCTGAGAAAAATTCCTGTTGTCTAATTTTTAAGTCTTGTGCATTTTATGCATTTTCCTGTCATTTGCATTTAAAAAAAAAAAAAAAAAAAGGAAAAGGGGGAAAAAAAAAAAAAAAAAAGGCTCGGATCCTAACAGAGAGGCTATTTAAGTGGTGAGTGCAACTTGGAGGCTAAACCAAACTTTTTCCTTTTGACTCACTCCATGGGTGGTGCTGCTTCTGTACAAGCACAAGGTGCCCTTAGTACATTTGTAATTCAAAATTATTTCCAAAATACGAGTGCAGATGGATCCAATAATCAGTGCTTATTCCTAGGCTCGTTCGCTCTTCTCATGGAGAAGAAACGGGTAGAAAACGGGTAGATGTGGCACTTTGGGACATGGTTTAGTCTAGTCTACCTTTGATTGATTTAGTGTGGACTTGGTAGTGTAGGTTAATGGTTGGACTGGATGATCTTAAAGGTCTTTTCCAACCTAAACGATTCTATGATTCTGTGATTCTATGGAGGAAAAAAGCCTTTCTGATGCCCATTTGAAGCCGAGCATGATGCAAAAATCAGTCAGACCTTTCATCTTCCTCTATCCTGATGCTCACCATCTTCTCTGTTGACACATGGGGACAGTGGCATGTGTCCAGCATATGGATCGAGACTCCTATGCGCAGGGCCAGAGACAGACCACAGCCGTCTCTTCTGTGCAGGACCCGGAGAAACGGCTCATCCCAGCCCCAGCCTGTGAGACGAGCGGTTCCCGTGGGGGGTCTGTGCCCAGCCCTACGGCAGGGCTGGATCCCCATCTTGCACCGGTCCCGGGCTGCAGCTGGTGCGGGCTGCCCCTCGCACGGGTACAAGGTGCAGCACCGGGGCGAGCGGCCCTCGCCTGCGCCTGTTGCTGTCAAAACCTGGGGGAGGTTTCTTTTCCAGAAGCCTAATGGGAGATGTTTCAATCTCTTCTAATTGAGTATTACTCCGAAACAAAATGCCATTTAAAAATCAATGTTCCTCTGTACGTGGCTCTTCTCTCTCACCTCTTTTACAGTGATCGAGACATGGAGCTGAATTACAAGCCCTGCAACAGCTGGGTAACGACTGGTAACAGGGCATATTCACCAGGGGCCAAAACATGCTCTAGACCAGAGGAGGGGAAGGAAAAACCATCTCCTTTAAGGAAATCTGGCAGCTCGAACAGACCAGCACAGTTTCTCTGCCCCTCATCCCAACCGCAGTTAGCCACCGGGCCGGCATGCCGGTGGGACGCTCTCCACACCCATCCTCTCTCTGCCAGGCACAATCTGTCCCTCTGTGCCGGCCGCTGGAAATGCGCGTAGGGGTTATTGAACAAAGGTCTGCCTGTGCAGCTGGTGAAGTGAGAAGCGCTTGCTCTCGGATGGAAACGACAACAGGTTTTGGTTTTTGTTTTTTTTTTTTTTTTAACCAAATCATTTATTTGAGTAGATAAGACGGTAACTGTGAGCTGTCTTCAGAGTCATTTAAAAACAAATTAATGGAGCGTACTCGTAAGCCGAGGCATAGGAAGGCAAGCAATTCCTTCTTCCCAGGGGTCAAGGGAGTTGCTTTTTCCCTGCAGCATGTGAGAAGGACTCATGCATGCTTAAAATGTCACGTATCAGTCACAGAGCCCACGCTGCTGTTCAGATGGCACCACTGGTAAGCACACAAGTTTTCTTCCCTTTTAACTTAGTAATGTGCGTGCCCTCTCATCATCATCCCCCATTTTATTTTAATAAGGACCAGGCTACACCAGCAGCATAACAATTTGTTTCACAGGGGTTTCTCCGCATCTAAGGATGATCTTTAGAAAAAAGCTGGGGTTGGATTGACACATGGGAAATCACTAGACTAAGGCTCGAGTGCGTGCAGAGTCTGGCCTAGCCCATCTGCATTCAAAGCTAATGTTGCTCTTGCTTTTGAGGATTAATATCTGGTAGAAATTCAGGCTGGGTGCAGCAATGCTGTTGGTTGCAGCTGGAGGTGCAGGCAGAGGTTTGCTGCTCCGTTATGCACCATCATTGGCTGTTGGGTCGCTGGAGAAGCTGGCAAGTTGCTTCAAATAACTGCCTGGGTGCGGTATTTTTGAGTGACTGCTGCTGGGATTGCCCTCAACCCAAAAGCATGTTAAAGTCAGTGGTAGTCTGCTGAACGGTGATTTCTGCTCATGGGCATAAAGTCTAAAATGACTGGACAGAAAAAGCTATCGGTTTCCAGTTCTCCTTGAGCAGATGTTTCTGCCCGGGATAACTCCCCTCTGGGGGTGCAGATGAATGGAAATTAGTTATAGGGAGTTCCAAGGGAAGACAAAAATAAAAGCAATTTCATTATAAAGTAAGTGTTTATGTTGCAGAAATAACTAATGGGTTTTAGGCAATAGTGATTTTAGGATATAAAATAGAGAAATGAAATGTTTTATGCATGGAAAGGATTTTTGGTAGAGTCTGAACACTAGATTTTATGCTGGAGTAAATTTGTACCATTAATTCTGTCCGGAAAAATGAGATTTTTGTAATGGAAACAGTAGCAAGGCATTGTCTCACAGAGAGACAGGATGAAAGAGGGGCTTTCTCTCACCCTGCATTTTAACACAAAAAATTTTGGTTTTTCCTGTTAGTATTTTGACTAAAACCCCAACCATTTTTAATGCATACTCTGAACGCTGCTTTGCACTGTACTGTGCAGAGTAGGGGCAGCTGACTGAAATAGACTGATGGGGAAAGCATAAAAATTATTGTACAAAGAGAGATTGTTTAGATATCTTTATTTAGCAAGTGAAGTACGTTGCCAATAGGAAGGAGAAAAACGGAGACTCAGCTGTGTTTACAAAGGCAACAGAAATTTTCCTGAAGTGAGGCCAACTTTGATATGAGCTATTAAGTTTGCTTGATTTTTGCAGGGCTAATTCTAAATAGGATTTGAATGTCATGTTTTTGAGCGAGGTCTTAAACAACTTACTTCCAGTTCATGTTAGCTTTGCATCTGTGCTTCTAAAAACTGACGCTTGGTCTGGCACTTGCAGACTTGTAACGTGGCTGAGACGGCAGCACAACCTGAAACGGGTTGTGCCCTGAGCCCTGTACGCTTTTGGGAAGAGCTGGGATCCTTGTGGCACCAAAACATGTTCTTTATACTAGTGCCAAGTGCATTGTTTTGCCCTTGTATTTTTTGTCCTTCTCTTCTTCCATCCCAACAAATGTTTTCCTTGTGGCCTTGATCCAACAAGCCGTTTAACTGCATGCAGGTGCAAGCACGTGATGGGACCTACTAGCACGTCTCACTGTATGCTAAACCATATTTTCAATGGAAAACAAACTACAAGACAACCTCTGCACCCACCTGCCCCTGCCAACCCTAGCCTTTGTTAGTGTCGAGTACTGGAGCACTAAGGTCAGGGTGGCAAGCCAGGAAATACCAAATTAAGGTACAAGCCCCTACATTGCCTTCTCTGACCTCCAAAGATGGGCATAGCTGCTGGGAATTACCTGCGGCACTTCGGCTTTATCCATGAGAACAGTTTTGCTGGGTGCTTGATGTGGCAGCTGGGCAGCGCGGCAGGCTGTTCCTGCGTCTCGTTGCTCCGTGAACGCCGTTGTCTGAGCACAGGTTGGCTGGTCACGCAAGGCCACCCGCAATGCTTGCGCCACCAGTGATCCACGTTGTGCAGGCTGTTGGTGGCAGGCGCAGGTGGTGGTGTCGGGGGGATTGTGATCTATGAAACGCTAGAGGAGGGTGAGCATGTTTCCACAGGGTTTCCTATTAATCACATTTCTCATTACCTAGGCGTAGCTATTACTTGGTGGCTTCAATACCTGCAAACCTATGTGAGATGTCTTTTTCTGTCTTCATCCTGCCTCAGATAAGTTCCAGGCATGAGTGCCAGTACATGAGTGTCCTTTTTCATCCCACCAGGCCACTCACACTCCTGACCCATTGACCATTAGCTTGAGAGTCTTACTCCTTTGCCCCTTTATTGCTGTGGATGTAGGTGAGAAGTAGCTCTGAAGGGTCTCCTATATCTCACGCCCATTCTAATCACTACCCTTTCCCCTTAATGAGAGCCCTTGGCCCTCTCTTTCGCCACTGATTCCTTTCCTCATAATTTCACCCTTCCTATTATTCCCCCATTTCTCCTTAATCCAAATTTTTCTGCCAGGAAGAATTTATTTAGCTTCAAGTGCTTTTTTGTTTTCTTGCTATACTCAAATTGCAGCACCTCAAAGTGAGCCCTGCCCCTCCCCACCACCTTCTTAGCAGAACCAGGTTGTAAGAGTATACCATTACTTCACTTCCTTCCACTCCCTGGTTGAAGAAGCATCAGTCCCATGGAGTTATTTATGGTGTCTACCTCCCATCAATGATATTTTCCTCCTTTGGAGTGCTGTGAGAATTCATTGGGTACAGCCAAGTTTGTGAGATTTGGGTGGGAGTTTTATTTCAAAGGACTTCTATGTAACATCTAAATAAGTTTTGATTAGAACACAGAGGAGGAAAATAAAACACATGGGCATGAGCCAACTCCCACTGACTTAGAGAGAAAAATATCTACTGACATCCCTTGACAAATGGACTTGACTGAGGCTTAACCAAGGGCACTAAGCCATGGACCCACATGAAGAAGTTCCTAGAGAAGTCTTTTTGCATCCTGTCCTTTCCTTTGGCATCCCCAAGCTGATGGAAGCTCTAAGCTTTGTTCCTCTCCCAACCCAAACCCTAACCCTAGGCATGGGCTAAGCCCTTTTCCAAGGACCACAAGCTATTGCAGAAATCAAGAAGCTATCAGAGGAGAAATATTTTTGCAGCCTCCCCTTTCAGCCACAACCCAACTGGAGTTTGAGGATTTTCCCCTCTCCTAACCTTAACCTTAAACACTAGCCTTGGCTGGATTGTCACCAAGTGGCACAAGCCACACCAATGATGAAGCTGTCAGAGGCAAAATGCTAATGAAGACAGTCCCTCCCTCTGAGGGAGCTCCTTGGCAGCCCCACACCACATGGAGCTCTAGTTGTGTGTGAGCTGAGTAGATATTATTATTTTATAGATATAGAAATTATTATATTATAGATATTATCAAGAGACCAAGCCATGGCCAAGATAAAGAAGTTGTTAGGGGAGAAAGGTCTGTGCAAGCCTCTCCCTTCCTTTGGCAGTACACTGACAACCCCCTGCCAGCTGGAGCTGTAGGACCCATAATTGTCCCCACTGTAACCCTAAGCCAAGGTGTGGGCTGCTCTGTAGATAAGAATACTCAGCTGTGGCTGAGATGAAAAATTTAGTAGGGGGATAAGTTTTTTGCTGTCCACTCCAGCCTTTTCCAAACCCTTTGCAGACCCATGCCAGCTGGAACTCTAGGCTTTGTCCCTCTTCCATCCCTAGCCCTAAAACCTGCTCCTTAATCAGGCACCCAGAGCAATGGTCCAGATGAAAAAGCAATCGGAGGAGAAATCTTTCTGTGGCCCACACTTTCTTCAAAAGGCCCTCACCAGTGCCATGCTAACTGGAGCTTTAGGCTTTGTCCCTTTCCCAACACTAACCCCAGCTGTTAACACTGTGCATGGGATGAGCCCTTTGCTGAGGACCCAAAGGCCAAATCAAGCAGTTGTTAAAGTACCCCATCGGGGCAGGGGGAGTGAGCGAGCGGCTGCGTGGTGCTTAGTTGCTGGCTGGGGCTAAACCACGACACAAAGGAATGAGCTTTTAGGAGACTGCTACTTCTCTTGGCAGCCTATGGGAAATGCAACAGCAACTGAAGTTTTAGGGCTTCTCTCCCTCCTAAAGCCAAAGCCTGACCTTAAGTTAACTATAGCTAGGGACAATAAGCCGTGGTCTCGATGAAGATGTTGGAGGAACAATCTTTCAGGTAATCTATACCTTAACCCTAACACTGAGTGTGGTATGAACCTTGGGCCAAGACCCCCAGCCATCATTTAAATGAAAAAGTTGCCAGGGGAGACATATTTTTTCTGCCTGCTCCTTACTTTGGAAGCCCCTTGGCAGCCCCATGCCAACTGCAGCTCCTCTCCCAGCCCTCTCCCTGTTCCTGTCCCAGCCCTAGCCCTACCCCATACTCTTAGCTTGGCTTATCTACAGCCAAAGGCCTACATCCACGGCCCAGATGAAAAAGTTGTGAGGGGATACGTTTTTTTTCAGCCTACGCATTGCTTTGGCAGTCCAATGCCAACTGGAGCTTTAGGTCTTGTCCCCTTCCCAATCATTGATGTTACCGTAACCTAAATTTTAACTTTAACCCTATCCTAAACTGGACTATTCAAGGGATAACTGGGTTATTCCAGTGCTGAGATGTTGACAGTATCTAGCCTTCCTTCCAGCTATCAAGTGACTCACTTTTACTTTTTAAGGCCTGTGTTCCTTTTGACTATTTTCTAGTATCACAGCTATGCATAGAGCAATTAAAGATTATTAACAGAGCCATGTGTTGCTAGTGTGTTTGTGAGTGCCATGTATGGGTCTTCCTCTCTAATTAAAAAAAAAAAAAAAAAATCCTCTGCCATGTAGCACTGTTGTGTCTGTGATTAATATGGGGAGGATGGAAGACCAGAACATTCTTGTGAAATGGGTGCATTTGTCCACTAATGCATGTGGACTGGTACAGCTGTGTGGTGAAGTGGTGATAAAGTGGACTCCAGACACCACGTATCTTCCTGTCTGTGCTGGTGCAGGCCAAGCACCATTTTCCCCCCTCTTGAAGACTCCCCACTGGCATCCAATCGGGCAGAACAGAAGGATCAAACTAGCTCCCTGTTCTTTTGCATCCGGCTCTTCCTGTTCCTGCCAATGGAGCTGAGAGGAAGACTGCATGTTTATTTTCACGTAGTGTCTCCTACCCATCAGCTGGAGCAAGCCATGGATCCCCGCCATCTGAATCCTGAAAGCAATTTCCTTTTCCCGTCTCTTCAACTCTGTGTGCCCATGCTGGAAAGTAACTTAATAGTAATAATAAAATAAAAGGCTTCCCATGTTAGGAGAGATTATTTCCTGTAGCTCCTGGTACAACATGTTCCAATATGTTCAAGGCACAAGAGTCCAACTGGGGTCCCCTAGATGGAGTTCACCATTTCCTCTATTGTGCTGTAATGCTGGGAAGGCTGGGGCATCCGCCCCCAGGGCATGTACAGAAACCTCAGCATCCATCTGCTCCACAGCAGTAGCCACCATGTCTATGTCTATGTGGGACGGCTGATAGCACATGACACTAGTGGGTCATTCTTGAACATACACCAAAATCACCCCCCTGCCCACAGGTAACTTGGCTGTGGAGGAGTTTGGGCCTTTTTGAGGTGGTGCACGCTGGTAGACAGGAGCTGTCAGCCCCAGCAGGTCTACTTATGAGTTGTGATCCCTGCCAGCTACTGAGACTGCTGCTTTCCTCCATGCTGTCCCCCACAACCAGAGCTCCTCTCCTGTGCAAGCAAATTGCAAAATCTTATGCACCTCTGCAAGCAATGCCATACATTCCCAGGCTCAAACTCTGGGGCTGTGAGGGAATACCTATTATCCCATATAAAGAGAGCCAAGGAGACAGTGTTGGGTAGCCAGAAGGAGAAATCAAGCATTAAGAGAAATATTTTCCATCAGGAAAAGGGATGAGCCATGTGTCTGGAAAATGGAACAGCAAATGTTAACAGATCCTTGCCCTGTGGTGTGCCCTCTAGTATTTCAGATGGCCCCGAATTAGGGTTACCTCCTGTACATTCTCAGATCCTTAGCAAAACAAGAAAACTTGCTTCTTGAGATCAGCCCAGCTGCATCTTAGGCTGTGAGTCCCTAATTTGAACCACAACTCAAAGCTTTAGCATCAAATCTAGACTAGTGCAATGGAAATCAAGGCAAACCTGCAGCACATGCAATTGTTTTTTCAAAAGGCTTGAGGGTGTGAGGCCAGGAAGGGAGGATGACTCTGAAAGTTGGAGGGAAAATGGAAAGAGTCACTGACATGAAAGAAAATTGCGCTATTAAGGATTTCCATAGGTGAATACCAGGCCAAGTGTTGATGTGTGGTAATGCCCAAGCCTCACTCCCGGGTTATTGCAGGGTGGAAAGTAATAGAATATCACTGAGCATGCTCATTCAGCAGGGAGAGCCCTGCTGTACTTCCACTTGATGCACAAAGGCTTACCTAAATGGTTTTGGTAGTGCTTTAACTCCATCTGTTAGAATTAAATCAGGACAACCCTCTGGCATGGATGCAGTTACACTGTCAGGACCTGATTCCCACATGTCTGGCAAAGAAGGCTACATGGACGTGAACAGCTCCAAGCTGATACAACCACGACCCGCACAAAGGCTTGCACCGTTGGGATGACACTGGCAGTAAATCACAACTCTCTACCCAAAGGTAGAGTAAATCATTAAAACAAACAAAACCAATCCATGTGTTGTAATTAAAAAAGAAAAGACAGGCTTTGTTTTGCTGCGTGTTCATCTTTCCAGCTCCTCAGAGCCAAGAGCCAGAGAGATATACGGATCTGCAGGCAGCAGAAGAAGGGAAAGGCAGGCTGAGCTAAGGGTGGAAGAGCTGCCCTTGGCACAGCTTGCCGAAGCCGTTCTGTGCCCACTGTGGGGCTGTTGTTGTGCAGTTTAACAGGCAGCGCAAAAGGACCAGGGTCTAAGGGAGGCTTTGAAGAGGCTGGAGTTGCCAAAGGGCTCTACAGCTGTAGGAGACAGCAACGGGGAAGGTGCCGAGGGGAGGAATGAATGGTGGAGTGGGCACGCGGGTAAAGCTATCGGCAGGGTATTGGAAAACCATAAATGTTCAGCCCTGGCACGTATCTGACCATTTCATTTGCTTGATAGGTTGATGACGGAAGGCTTGTTCATCAAAGTGTTCTATACTGAAATGTGCTGCATTTTAGTAGAAATACCACTTTGGAGTAAGATATATTGTTTATTCCCAATCCTTTCACCACAGCCAGAACGCTTTTTCATGTGATTTAAGTGAATTAACAAGTAGGCTGTGATCTGATGAAGCAGTGAATTCTGCAGCGGTGGTACAGGACAGAATTTCCCCTGTCCCTGGGGATGGGGCGGTGTCACCAAATCAGAGCTTGAAAGAAACAGCTAGGGGAAAAAATAAAAAATAAAAGGAGCTAAAAAGAGCATGTTTTAAAATGGGTGTTGAGGTGATGTGAATGGGCAGGCTGGGGTGAGGGCTTCAGCTGGTCTTGCCATGGTATTGTCAAACTTGAGTCAGCGGTCATGCAGCATAGAGAAAAATAGATGAGGAAGCAGCAGAAATAACAGTTTGCCAATAGTTGTTGTGACATATTTCAGTTAACAGTGTTCGCAAAAGCTTACAAAAGATCACAACCTGGTCACAGGACCAAATTAGCTGAGGAACATTTTTTCTAGAATAGAAAAGAGGCTGAGTTTATTGGATTACATATCCGCAGCAAGCAACATGCCCATTCTCAGTACAGAAATTGGGTGTATGTCTAGAGGTCCTGTTGTCCTGCTGCATTACATTTAATTGTTAGGAAGCTTCTGAAGTGCACTTTCAGCAGAAGGCATGACCACCACTCATGCAACAAGCTGAAAATGTGCTTTTAAATGATGGTCCTCTCTGCTCACCATGCTTGGGATGACATTCAGAAAGCCCAGGGAAATCTTGTGAGCCTGAGAAATGGCTGACTGCCTGGAGTTAGACTTTATTCTTCCAGGAGTAAGTGACCATTGCTTCCCATGGTTTCTCTGAGTGGGATTTGCGTTCAGTGTCAGGGCAGCGCCTTGTTGCATGCCCTGCTCCCCAGCTCTGGGTCCCTTTGCGATGCCTGAGGGGGTGCACTGGATGAAATGTGTTTACCAAGACTTTCTCAAAAAGTACAGTGGGAGGAAGAAGAGAGACCCCTCCCCTCAGAAAGGACCAGCATTAACGCAGGATGTGGTAGATGAGGGTTAGCTTCCTCTTCTCTCCCTTGGGCTCCCTGAACACATCTCTCACACCTTCCTGTTGAAGCTGCTCTACCTCACTTCAGTAGTCACTTGGCTAGAGAAAAAAAGCAAACATAAGGCAACTGCAATAATAATAGTAGTAATAATTATAGTAGTAGCAGTAATAATAATAATTATTATTATTATTATAATTATAATGTACTGTTGACAGCTGCATGGACCACATTGGGATCTGACCACTTTTTTGACCACTTTTTCGACCACTTTTTCAACCACTTTTTTGACCACTTTTTCCTCTTATACCTCTGAGAGGGCAGGAGATTGCTGGCTGTGCTCGCCACAGGTGAGGCAGAAGGACACTGAAGAAGCAAATCTGGATCTCTGGAGTCACAGCCCACTGTCCCTGTAAGACCCTTCTTCTCCCTCTCCGTCAGAATCAGGAATTAAGGGTTGCAGCCTTTCAGCTTTGCCTGGGAGAGAACACAGCCGATGCTCAGAAATCAGGGAGAATAATTCCTTTTGCATAAAATGAATTTAAAATGTAGGGAAATGACCAGAAGGAAAGAATATGCAAAGGTGCTGAAAAGTATTAGTATTTGCGGATGCAGAATTTGCCTAATCACAAAAGGTAAATGGCCGGGGCAAGGCAGAGACTGAGTTGGGAAAGTGAATGTTTTTCCAGCTTTGTACATCACCACTCTGGATTTAAGGAGGGAGCAGATGGAGAAGAACCAGCAGGAGTGGCTGTCATGTCCAAAAGCAAACCCAAAAGAAACCTCTTACAAAAGCTAAATCTGGATGCCCATCTCCCCTTTGCCCCGGCTCTCAGATCACTAACCGTCGGTCTCAGCTACTCCAGGCTCAAAGGGCAAAATGCTGAACTAAGGCAACTCTTCTTCCTCTGGGAGATTTATTAAACTAACGCCTTTATTATTCAAACTATTTGAACAAGTGGTAGTGCGGTTACCTCCCTCTTTCAGAGGTCTGCTGACGCCAGCCGTAGCACAGAAGAACAAAGCAGAGACTTTTGTTCTGCGTGCCATTTCTCCTCTCTCCTTTTTCCCCCGGCATGAAGTAACCCCTGATGAAGGGCAGGCGGGGGCCTTTGCTTTAGAACAGATTATTTTGTTCACCCTTGGAACTGAAAGCAAACACTCCTGAGTCTCCTTTGATGCCAGCTGACCTGAATCAAAGCTTGCAGACCCCTAGCTGATAATGTTTACCAGATGCGGCAGTGAAGAAGGGTTTCCGATCTAGCTTCTCACTTGCTAGGCATCCATACCGAAAATTAAGTGCATGGGTAGGAGTTTGGCATCTGACTGCTGTGACAGAAAGCTTGCAGAAGAGAAAAAGCAAATAGAAAACAATGCAATGGTCTTTCTGGCATAGCCCAATGCCTTCAGGACTAATAGCTTGTAATAGCCCAGGTAAGTGCAAAAGGCCCCGTTACAGGTTCTGCAGCGCTGGGGTTTGCTTGCAGCTGGATCTGAACTAACAGGTAATTTGCCATTTCAGGACACGAGGGGAGTCCTGTGCAGCAAACACACATTGGCGGAAAGGCAAAGACGAGTGAAGGGAAGGAGCAGCAAAAGCGACGTTAATGTTTTTGCTAACAGAAGCAAAAGAAAATGGAAAGTGTCACCTGAGGGAGTCTCAGTGGCTGATAGAGGCACCGGCAGGGCCTGATGGCACTGGGGACACAGATACCTCTGCCATCTGCCGCAGGGAGGGCGAGAGAGAGGGTGACAGCTACCCGATCACCACATGTTGAATAAAGCAATGATGCGATGCAGATATTGCTTCATAACCTGCAATCATTGTCTCGGAGAGTCCAGTTCTGCCTGCAGCTCTGTGGTGACAAAGCAGAGGCACCTCAGTACAGGGGGAGCAATGAACTTGTCTTGGGAGAAAAGGAAAGAAAGGCGCACAAACGCCCAGCTTGCAGAGGCGCAATCTGTTAGGCAAGCACTTCAGCCCAGCCTATTGAGAAGGGGAGAAAGAGAAGGAGAAGGAAGGGGGGGGAAAATGTATGCATTCATATTTCAGAGGCCCAGCCGCCCAAAGCAAACCCAGACAAAAGGGGCTGTTGTCCCATTGCTGGAAATAGCAGCAAGATCAGGCTTTTGGGGCAGCAGGAGAGAGCTAAGCATCGTATGACGGGACATGCCCACCCTTGCGAGGGCCGCAGTGCTGTACGTACATCTTTGTGTAAGATACAGGAAAATACTAAACAAAAGAAAAAAAATACAGGCCCCACAACTCGCTGCGTGTCCTTGCGCCATGGGGTTGTGCCCGTACCCCCAGGATGCAGCAGCTCACCAGCCAAGCAGTCACACCAGTTCTCCCGGGCTGCTGGGAATGTGCTGGCCGTCCTGGGGAACGGACCCTCCTTTCAGAAACTGCCTTAAAAAGCAGCAGCGGGCTGGGGGCAGGGAAAGCAGCCAAAAGATGTAACGCTGCACTGAAATCCTCTGGGCTCCTGCAGCGAGCAGGGAAGCAGGGGAGAGCGGCTCCTGTGAAAAAAAGGCTGGCGAGCACGGCCGGCACGGGGGAGCGCAGCCCCCCGCTTGACGGGGGTTGAGGGCAGCGGCTGGAGATCTGGCATGGCTGCAAGTCCTGCATCCGGGGAGAGGGAATATAAAACGAGGCTAGATCTGAGTCTGCAGGGATGCTCTCCCATTCCCCTCCTCCTCTGGCCTTTTTTTTTTTTTTTGTGCGTGTGTGCCAATTACTGATTAATTGCCATCCCCGCGAGACCGTGTTAGGATAGTTTGACCCGGGCTAAGACCTCTCATCTATCTTTGCTTTTCAAAGAATTGGGGCATAACCAACCACATCGTGTGGCCAGAGGGCTTCATGCTGCCCCCCTTCACCCCAGGCTTTCAAAGACAATATATGTGTCTTTGAAAAATCATTAGCTTGCTCTCAGCTCCATGAGCCTCCCTAGGCGTGACAGCCAGAAGGCGGGAGAGCACTGCGCAGGAGGTGGGCAGCCCCTCTGAAGGTCGAAGCAGCTCCTGCACGGTAGCTGGTCTCTTCGTCAGCTGCCAGACCTGCATCGGCTGCGTTGCAGCTGTGGGGTGCTCCCGCACCCCGCTCTGTGCATCACTGACGTACAGGGGCCGTAGCCTCTTCCCCGCCACCGGTCCCAGTTCAGTCCTACAGCCTTCTCCTAAAGCTGGTTTTCCCGCTGTTACTCTGCAGTCCTTTTGCCTGAGCAGGATCCTGACGCTTCAGGATTCAAGCAGTAAATGACATGTTAATTAAAAGCAATATGTGACCTTGTCCATTGCATGCTGTTAACCCATTCTTTTCAAGGAGTGAGTGGCAGAACCTATCTCTCAGCCGCAGGTCTCATCCTTTGTCTCGCAGGAGCCTGCCTTATCTCAGCGCTGATAAAACATCAGTGTGATGTCCAAGCCAAAACCCCCTGCATGTCTGAGTTTTTGTTCCTCCCAGCTCCCTCTGCATCCTGCTGCAGCCCTCCACATCCAAGATGCAAGGCAATGGACGGAGTAAAAGGGACCCCCTGCAGTCAATGTACTATATGATCCCTAACGTGCAGGGGAGAGAGAAGGTTGAGGCTCTTCCTATCTCATCCTGAATCCTAGTTATTTTTTGCCTAGTACCAGCATAGGAAGGATAAAATTAATCACCCACCTACACTTCTCAAAGCCCAAATGTTGCAGCTGGTCTGGAAAATACAGTGTAAGAGAAAGGCTCACTGTAGCTAGTTCAGGCACCCAGCTTTCCCGCCAGGGTCCTGGGATGCCCCCAGGTAATGGGAATTGCATTTCTCTCACCGTCCCGCTGGCCCCAGCAGCAGCAGGACTCACATTCACGTGAAGATGCACCTGAAAGCATCACCTCTGGGATGGAGTGAGGGCAGCCTGCATCCAGTGCTGGACATCCCTGCCTCAGGGCTTTTCTGCAAACTGGACCATCCGCCCTGGCCGAAGGGGAACCAGCGCGACCCATGCAGAGGGAAAGAACACGAGTTGGTGGCGAGGGTGTGCGGCTGGGATGCAGCCTGCCCAGCCTGCCTGTGTTTTACTGTAAGAATTTCAGCCTCAAGCTCGCTAAAGCCCAAATTCCTCCTCATCCCTTCCTAGTCTGCCCAGTGCCTTTCATTTGGTCTCAGACTGGAGCCCAAAGTGAAGCACAAGTTCTCCCAGCTGGGAACCTCAGGCTCAGGGCTGGCCCAGGTTTTAGGTTTGGGCAGCGCAGGTGTGGGTGGCTGCACCCGCCTGGTCCCCCTCCATGCCCGACCAGTGCCAGCTGTGCAGTGCCTGCAGCCTTTCTTTCCCTCTTTCCTTGCAAAACACCTCAGGGAGGTCATCCTGGCACAGAGCTGCCTGCCAACAACAGGGGTGCTAAAGAGGCCACACTTTTAAATATTATTTAGCATGTGGTTTGCATGCTGTCTAGTCTTTGAAAGAGCAGTGTATAGGAAGAGAACTGACAAGTCACATTTTTTTCACGTCCTTGAAGAGCTATAAACCCGACCACTCAAAAGTAAACCAACTTGCTGATGAAAGGAAGAGCCATGTGTCGTTGCCACAGGTAAGGAGCCAGGCATCTGCTTTAACATAGAGTGTTTAAAGGCCCCCAGTGAGCACACCCTTGCTCAAGTTCCTATCAAAAGGAAATTCAGTCTCAGGAGGATTTTTTTTTTCCCCCTGGGAAGTTTTCCAGCCATATGGTGCAAGTCTCAAAAATTCGTGTCTGAATCATTTATTTTTAATAGGTAAATAACTTCATAGACTCATAGAATCTTCCTTCTGTCTCTCCCTTATTCAGGCTTCCTTAGCAGGACCAGAACAAAATGATTTTTTTTTTTTTTTTTTTTTTTAAATAGAGAATGGGCCTCCCTGTCTTGCTGCCTTGGATTTGTGGAAGTTTTTCCACGAAAGTTGAGAAGTCTCCCCAGAAGGGGAAGGCAGCTGTACTTGTCCCATCCCATGGGGCAGCTTGAGGAAGCGCCGCTCTTCACCGCCTCGTATGCAGCGCAGGGCTGCTGGCAAACTTTCCTGCTGAAGTGGGGGGAAGTCCCTCAGAAATTGCATTTATGCAATAATATACTTATGTTACAATATATGTGTCCAGCTCCTCTAACAAAGTTCAGTGTGGTTTTCTTTCTGCTGGCTGTATTGCAGCACCTTTGGAAAATACGCTTCATCGCTTCAGTGGTCCTGTTGTTCTCCAAGTGGTCTGCAAACATCTCTTGCAAGCTGGAAGTGAAACCGTACTTTCTATCTCTCCTTTTATCTCATGGAAACCAATAATACAGACGCGTGTGTGCCTGGATGGGTGTGGTTGTTTTAAATGTGTTGCCTGTTTGGTTGCTATATACTCAGCAGCTGAGCAAGAAAACCAGCACTGTGACTGTCCTCCCCTTGCTCCTCTAACTGGGCTCTGCCATTTCAGTGCTAAAATATCCTCCCAACAGGGGACTGAAAGCAACGGTGGGAAGGTGCTCCACATTCAATCTGATGTACTCGGTCTGGGCTGCAAAAGTGTCTGAATTACGTACTGCAATTGGGTTGTTATCTGCAGTGATTAGATGTGTGCTAGCATGTGTAAACAAGTGGATGCATCCAACTTTGGGAAAGATTTTAAATAGGCAGCTTAGGCAGTCCTCTTGATTTCTCTCAACATGAGGATTTTCTGCTTTACTAGTTTATTTTTGGACACGCAGGCTGCAGAAAAAGGAATTTTGTTAATAGAGGCATGCAGTCTCTTTTGTGAAAGTAACTTCTTTTCAGAAGTATGAGAGAACATTGTGCTGTTATACTTTAATCTATACGTGCTTTGCTGACTTGGAAGTTGGTACTGCATTTCAAAGACTAACTCACTAAGCCTGATTGGTGTCCTTTATCTTTTGATGTTTAAGAAGCTTTTCTTTCCAAAGTCTCCTTTTCTTTCAAAGCACTTCAATGAAAGTATTCTCTTGCCCACATTCAGAACTGCACGTAGCATCCCCCTATTCTCCATGAGTTATCTTATATATTCTCTTGACTAGAGGCAGATCATAAATTTGCCCTAATTTATGATCTGGTGTTTTTCTTTTTCCTTTTCCCTCAATCCTGCCATTTTCTGAGACATTTATTTCACCCTAATGGAATAATGTATCTACTGGGGTATGCTCATCCCTCTGAAAGAAAACTATGGTGGTCTACCACTGCAGTAAGGACATTAAATGCATCAACTGGAAGCAGAATCAACTGATTCCTTGCTGACATTTCATCAAGCGTCTGGACCTTTTTTTTTTTCCTTAAACTACTACTACTTATATGTTCAAATGCGCAAAAGTGTGTTTAAAAATAAAGTGAAGGGTCAAACTCTGACCTTGTCTTCTGTGGGAACTGCACTGATGTGGTACTTAAGACCATGTTCTGGTCAGAATTCCACAGTAGGAAGAAGAGCATTCTTATTTTGGTTTTGGCATTTTGGGGGGCAGCAATAGCTACAGGGTAAAAGACCCATTTATGTCTTGTTCGGAGGTTTAAAACAAACTGTAGTCTTTGGTGACAGTTCTGGGACTAGTATATCGCTTCATTTTTGTATTTCTCTTCTAGCTTTTTGTCACCAAAGGTGTTTGCAGGAAAAGATTATTATTATTATTATTAATTTTAAAGAGGTCATCTGTTCCTGCTTCATCTCTCTCTCTCTCCTGGAATCATTATTTTCTGCTCGTGACATCAAAATTGTTGCTGTGGAAGTGTTTATCATCTCAAAACCAGAAGAACATGACATCATGCAGGAAAATTACAGCAGGAGCTGAGGAACTTTTAAAGGTGACCTGATTTTTATTTTTTATTTTCTTAAACTCTAATTTGAACTGTGTTGCCCTGAATAAATTAATTTGGCAGGCAATAGGCCTTCTACCTACCATGTCCCTTACTAGCATGTATGACTTCCCAGAGCTTTCACATTTCAATATGAGGTGATCAGCAATGGCTCAAGATTTAAACTTCCAGCTCAGGGTTAATCATGAAAATGCAACTAGATCCTCAGCCACAGATTCCACAGAAAAATGCTCTGTTGATTGTGACTCCTTCCAAGCTGGGATAAAGATTAATTAATTCTATGCTCCTAATGGTCCTCTGTAGGACCGAGGGCACATTGTGTCTTCCCTTGATGCTCAGTTTATCTGTGGGGAATGGGGAAGGTTTGGACAAGACATCATGCTTGGTGTTTCTTCTCCTTCTGGAGGTCAGAGACTGGCTACCACAGGAGGGGAGAAATTGGACAAAAGGCAAAGCTTCTCTGTGTAGGACCAAGCAACCTTGTGAATGGTGGGGTCATCTCTCTGGTCCTCAGACTCAGAACTGAGATGATCACCAGGTTAGAACTAAGAATCAAATCAAGAACCAAGGGGGATTTTGCCTCCTGAGGTAACACAGGGTGCAGTACACCTTGGAAAATCATCTGGACTTTTTCCCCTGACAGACTTCTTACTCTGGCATTGTCCTAGGACATTAGGACCCTTTTTGCTACCTTTCTGTGGTCCTTTGAGGTGGCTGTTGTGTGCTTTATTTCTGCCCCAATGATCTTAAGTTTGTCATGGATTACTGAAGTGTTTTGTGGCAAAGCAAAGAAGGGGTGTGGATCCTTCCATTATATGGCTGTCTGTGACTGCCAAAGACTGGATTTAATGACTCAGCAGGCTTCTTCAAGTTGCATTACTGATACTAGTTGTTCAGGCTAAGCTCGTGGGAGAATCTGGACTATTGCCCTGACTTTACTTGCATTCAGGCCTGGGTTGGGAGTATGACTCTTGTAATGAGCTCTGAAAGCTGCAAGTTACCCAGAGGAAGGAGCTGAGGGGAGCAGTCTACTGCCTGAAGTCAACAGCCTTCATTGATTTGAAGCCTTTTGACTTTGAATCCCCTATTCTTCTTCTGAATTTGCTTTTTTAGAGAAAGACTTTCTCATTCTCCATGCAGTAATGGAGTCTTTTTGCATATCACAGTCCTAAACTTGCCTGGGGCCTCTGGATGCTTCAAGAACCAACAGTAAAGACTTTTGGCAGCCACCGCAATCCTGTAGACCCAGTCCCCTCCTTATTCAGTGTACTGGTTTGCTGCAGAATTTGGCTGAACTTGTTGTGGGATGACTCCTTCACGCCTGTTTTTCTTCTGGGGTTTTGGAGGCCTCTGCACAGTTCTTCTTACCTCCACCTCTTTGCTCCTGCTCATCTGCTTGTCACATTTCTTTCATCAGGTGGGATCATGCAGTCTCTCAGTGGACATGTAGAGGCCATGGGAGTAGCATCCTCACCCCACAGATATTTAACGAATCCACATGGCTCCATTACCATCCTGGCCAGGAGGCATTATCCTGGCATGGGAACCAGAGAGCAAACAATCCGGGTACACACAGGGGCTGAGGCAGAGGTACCCAGGTGGTTCTTCAAGGCTTCATCATGGATTCGCACAGCCAAAGGCTCTGAATGAAGCATTAACTATGATAGACCAGACGTACCTCCCGCACTGCAGCCCCCAGCACCTCTGAGCATCTTGGTGGCTTTTCTGAAATGGAGAGCAAAGGGGACCGTTGTACAGGCTTCTCCAAGTAGCTCCATGGAGGGTCTAGGGGAGACAGAAAGATCGACGCTGGTCCCATGGTAATGAGCCCTGCTTGGCTTCTGGAATGAGTTATAAGCAAGGAAGCCACGCCTGTCTACCACACAAGAGAAGAATATATGAGGCAAAATGTTGCCACAGCAATTTTAGAGGCCTGCCTTAGAGAAATCTTTATAGAAAAAGCAGCAACTAAATGCACACAGGATAATGAGAAATAAAAGATTTAGAAAATAACAATTGTTATTTGGAGATAAGGCATAGACGGTAAGACGTGATTTAACAATGGGAACTTTATCCTCATCTTTTTATTTAATAGAAAAGCTGATTACATTCTCTTTCATATGAAAAATAAAACAAACAACTGAAAAGGAGCTGTCTATTAGCTGCCTATTTAAAAACAGAAGAGCTGCAAAGAGTTATTCCAAAGGCATTTTCTTTGTCTTGCTCACTAACTCGTAACTCAAGTGGAATAGCTAATGAATTTGAGACATTCTGAAATGTGCAAGTGCATTTCCCAGCATCTCCTGTAATCGATCACTCTACAGGGAGGCGATTAATTTATCAAAATTAGAAATTCTTGATGGGGCTGTTACACCATTCCTCTACCTTTAGAGAGGAATATAAAACAATGAATTGAACAAAAGGGAGAATTTCTTCAAAATGATGACTCCCAAGCCAAATAAGATTGAACCTAATGTGATAATGGATTTATTCTGGGCTTGATGAGGAAGTTGGTGAGCTCAGAAGGTAAGCAGCATACATAGACACCAGTGCCCAGAAACTGTATGAGCTTTCAATCTGGAGCATTGCTAAATTATCAGTGCCAGGTCTCAGCACTTCCTCCTAAGCCATTCAGCAGCACTTTGAGGCACCAGCTTAAACTTGTTGGCTCACTGATTATCTGCTGAGGTCCAGTTTAACCAAGCACGTGGCTGCAGGTATTGGACATCTCACCAGCTGCCCCCTCTGCAGGTTGGTGTCACCTTCAGGAGGTGCTGGTGGTCATGGTCCCCACAGCAGCCCCTGCCAGGAGGCATGACTTTTCTCCTCAGCCCTGGCAGAGTGGAAGCCATGAGGCCTGAGGCTACCAAGGACGGCTGCAGGGCTCTGCCATTTCACAAGCTCCAGCAGCCATTAGGTGCACATTCACTCACAAAACCTGATGTCTTCATGGATGCTTATCTGGAGCTCAACACGATGGGACCCTGAGTTTGGGGCTTTTGAGTGGTCCTACAATGCAAATATTAGATAATAATTCATAAAAGTAAGAATAGGAAACCAAACTAAACTAAACAAAAGCTTGATTCAAACTCTGTTGAAATCAGTGAGGCCTTTCTTTTGAGCCCATTAGGACTTTGATTTGGCTCTTGAGAAAAATTATTCTTTCCTGTGAAAGGAACACTAAAAGTATGTTTGTTGTTCCTGTGTTCAAGTATGAGACTCTTCCACGTTTTCTCTGCATAATGAAGAATTATAGACTTATTTCTAATCAGTTAACAGCAAGGAGTGAAGAACAGATCCTATGCACTAGACGTTATCAGCGAGATAATGAAACCCAGATGACATTTCAGGAAGAATTTTGAAGTCCTTTTTCCTTAGATAAGCTATCATCTGCTCTGTAAGCAAAATTGTTGTGACTATGTGGTTTTTTTCCCCTGGTTTTCATTAACACAACCATTTGCATAAAAAACAAGATTCTTGTTTCTGAAAAGTTCATGTTCTCCTGCTGCTTGTTCCCCCTCCCCCAAAGTTTTCATTCTCTGTCAGCAACCTGATAAAATGCTTCCGCTAAACTCAATTATGGTATCACCAACATGGCTTTATCACTTCGGGTGATAAGGAATAAACAGCAAGCACAGCCACAAAACCTGCAGGAATACAGATTATGTCATTTGCTCCATTAACAACTTTTATGGCATGTTTAAAAAAAAGAATAAAAAGAAGACATGATAGAAAGCGATTATACTCTTTACGTACCTCAGATGCTTACAGCTGAGGTAATGCATAGATTATGAGCCTCAGGTAGGGCCTTCTGAGACCAATGGACTTTCATCAGCTTCGGTGAGTTTCAGATAGAACTCATTTGGAGTGAAGCAGAGTACCACTATGTAATCAACATGACAAAAATTAGAAAGGAAAAAGAAAAGCAAATGAGAAGAGAAAAAAGGCTGCAGGCATTTTTGCTGACTTGGATATGAAGGTTCACAGCAGACTCCATTGAAGCTGAAACAGATTCACATCTACATGGAAATAAGGAAACCACTACCTCTGACAGATTTTGCTGATCCTGTCTAATTAACCTACTAAATGCTCAGGTACTTTAGTAATTAAACTTTAAGTTTAGAAGCTGAATTGCTTCTAAATAAGCTGCTGGGATTTACCTTTGGCATGGAGATCTTGTCTTCTACACTAGAAGAGCCTGGAGCATCATTATGAGAGACAGCATTGTAGTCCAAGCCACCACCAGAAATCGATTTGAAGAAGGAGACCCATATTTAACTATAGTCAAGAAGACCTGTGGAAAAAAAATATTCAAGAATTTTAACCAGCAAAATTTCATCTAATATTTAAATCATTAAGTGTTATGATCAACCTGTGCTGTGAAATAAAATGCACTGCGGGAAAGTTAGTGGACGAAACCACAGTGACAATGACAGGTTACTCAGAAAGGATAATGTCTGGTTAATAATCACCATCCAAAACATCTCTAAATATTTCTAAAACAGAGGCAAATTGCAGCTTCAAAAATATAAGGAGTACCTGTAAGACAGGAGAGTCTGTCTCAGGAAGGCTGTGAGAGTGGGTATGAATAACCTCCTCGACACGACTTCCCAGGGCAATGCTGCACAAGCAGAGGGGCATCAAACAGAAGCAGGCACATTGCTGTGCATCTATGCAGCATGTGTGAGACCACTTCTGGAGTGAGATGCCCAGTTATGGGGTCCATGCTGCATGGAGGATGAGGAAATACTGGGGACAGTCCATGGGAGGACAGTCAGGGTTACCCTCAGCCTGGAGACCAAGCCTTCCCAGGTGTGATTTCAGGTAGACAGGCTGGCTTTCTTACCAAGAAGGAAGCTGAGCAGTGACTTATGTTCTTACCCACAGAAAAACCTATCTGATAAGAGAGTGGTGGGGTGCTATAAAGTTGCAGGCAAGGGGATAACAAGATCCGGTGGGTAGAAATTGAAGTCAGACAAATTCAACTTTGATACACAAGATGTAATTTCCTACTACTGAAGTTAATGGGATGTCAGAGTGCCTGAATGGGGAAGGAGGTGGGCTTCATTCATGACTACACTAGGCACCTGTCAGTTTATAACACCACATGCCCTTTACAAAATGCTGCTTTCTTAAAATCAACCGCACATAATCTCTACAAAGTCATGGAGGGGCGAGTAGGCAAGAGGGAATAAACTACAGGGGATCAAGTGCAGAGGGGAAATTGGGGCAGAGGAGAATCTGACACAGACATATTATTTGCACTGCTGCAGATGGCTGTACAGATGAAAATATGATGATTCTTCTGTTGTCTCCTTGCTCCACGGAGAGACTGGGGAGCGCTCTGTGGCTGGGTAGTACTAGCATGTGCTGCTAAGGCCATTAGTGCAATGAACTTCCCTGCATCCAGGCTTCATGCAGTTGCCTGAGGGGCTCTGGGGGGATGTTTTTGTATTGTCAATGTATGACTCCTAGATACGCGTTTCAGATGAAGGCAGAGAGAAGAAATTTAACTCCAACTGGATGAACAAGACCGATGACAGCACACCAAGGCAATCATTTCGTGCTGGGAGATGGTATCAATATCTCTTCTACATTTTATTTAGCCCATTACCAGATATGGAATTAGACCAGAAGAAACCTTTGGGTAGCATCTGCTGGTGTCCACCACACCGAGCACAGACCACCTGCTAGCATGGTGTCCCGCAGGCCCTGGGACGTGCTGCCTGCTGCTGCCCACCCCTGCCTGGCAGCAGCACAGCCTCCTTGGCTGGTGGAGCCCGGGCTTTGCTCCTCTCTCTAAAGAGGAGATGGCCAACACGATGCTGTGCCACGGAGGGGGTCAGCGTGGGCTTCCTAGCCTTCGGGTGCCTGAACACTGAGCAGAAATGAAAAGCTGTTGGTTGAAGACTGAACTCCTCCGGCTTCCTGCTGAGCCTGGCTGCAGCCCTTTAATTAGGGGAAGCTAATTACATTTGACAGAGGAAAAGAGGCTGTCAAGTAGTATGGGAGAAATTCTTTTTGATTCAGCAGAAAACATTTTAACCTAAGGTGTCCTGTAGGCAGTAGGCGCAGATAGGAAGTCAGCATGTCTGAGACCGGGATGCGTTGTCTTTTCAGCAACATTTCCCCTTCACTGGGGACATGTCCTATTTGGACAGTGGCCGAAAGACAGGAGATGAAAGGCTGCTGAGGCTGAGGTTTCATACCAGCCAGCAGCACTCCACCTTCCTGCTGCGTCGGGGGGCGGCAGCAGCCAGGGAGGTAGGGGCTGCCGTGGCATGTTTAAGCTGGCGTTGGACCTGAAGAAGGCTTAGGACATGCAAAACCTCTTGACTTATTTGCTTATCAAAGGATTTAGGCTGAGCTTTCTAGAAGAAGCTGGCACTGGCTGAGCACAGCCCAGCCCTGCTGACATCCAGGAGGAACTGGGCTCCTTAGTTCCTGGACTTCTTTGAAAATCCCAAACTTCCTCTCCCCTCCTGCCCCTGGGGGGCTGGGACAGGCTCGGGGTGCTTGCTTGTGATTTATTTCATAATGTGATTAAATAATCATGATATTGCAGAACTTAACTTGCTAAACTCCAACGACTAGTGTAATGTGGAGTTTGAAGAGCTGGCGATCGCAAATGGTTAACTAACAAGTGTTTACAGAACCTCATGATAGTTGCTGGCACTAAGACAAGGGCAGTAAAAAGTGGATTAGATGAAGATAAATGTGAGACACAGGCAGAAACAAGTACTCCAGCAGATGTGTGTGGAAATTAATGGGGTGGTGATAATAATGAATTCTGATTCGTCACACAGTAAATGTGTCTCTTGATAATCGGTTTCCAGTAGGATACCAACTGAGCATGCAGGGGACAGAAAGCTAAATGGGGTGACATCTCTGCATTGCTAATGCATTGGATAGACACTGAATAGCTCAAAAAAGATAGCTGGAAAAGTTGAGTTTGTCTTGTCCCCTGCAGTCTCTCCGCCTCAAGAGACCCAGTCTCTTGACAAATAAATCTGCAGGGTTGCCAGGGAAAGATATCTCCCAACTCGAGCACAAGGCTGATGGTCAGGAGATCTTGGCCATGTTCCAACTGCTGCTGCAGATATCCTGTCTGACATGGGCCGGGGGCTCACTACTGACCCCACATGTCTGCTCATCTACCAAACTGGGATGTGAAAGCTCCCACCCAGCACAATACTTCACCAGATGTGTTGTTGAACTTCATGTGTTTGTGTTTGTGAAGAGAATATGGGATGAAAGGCATTACAGAAATGCAAGATATGATTTGTTATGATTTAAAAGCCATTCTGATTTAGCAGTGCTACTTTCAAGTATTTGCACCCTGCAGGCATTTCCAGATAAAGACTCAAGCCCAGCTTTTCTTTTCCGGTCCCATTTTTTAAAGAAGCAGAGTGGTTTCCAAACGCTTTGGAAATGGGTCTTTGAGCTTGCCCTATCCTAGAAGCATAAGCTGCATGCCTGGCGTGCAGTGTCGGGGTGTAGGTCTGCAATGTCATTTTCTTGGCAGGGAAATCATTCAGAAGAGTCCCATTCCTCCATCCTCTGCATCACAGTTTGCTCCTGGTGCCTGAATTGTGTGGATAAAACTGGGCGGCAGCTCTGTGCACCCAGGCCTTGGGAAGCTCCAGCTTAACAATAGCAAATGGAGGTTTTTCTTTCCTTGCTTTGCTTTAAGGAAGGGTTGTTTTTTTAGCTGGGGTCATTTTGGTGAAGCTGTTCACAGAGCAGTGCTGTAAACACATTTCCCAGCAGAGTGGAGGTTGGGAAGATGAAATTCAGCTTTCAAAGGACCTGACCAGCCAAGCCAGGACTGCCCTGCTGGCAATTTTGCCAATTTACGTGGAGCTCAGGCTGTAGCAGGGGAGGGAGAGGAGGAGGAGTATGGGAAGCCCTGAGGCTGGCATCACCACAGGGGTAACTGTAAGGAGGACCCACCTCATCACTGGTACTTTATATTTCTGCCCAGGTACCTGAGTGAGGCTGAGAATAAACCCTGTGGGACCTCTCTGTGCACCTGCTAAAATCCAGTAATCTGAAAAAGCGGAGGGCACTAAAGACAAAGAAAATGGAATTTATAGATTTCTGGTTTACATCCTAAAACAAATACGACATGTTCCACTCCCGGAGAAGGCACCAAGCACCTCAGTGCTCAAAGGATGGATTTCCCTGCTGAGCCCCCTGTCCGCGTGTGACGGCGCTGCTTGGATACTCTGTCCCCTGGTCCCTCTTTCCCGGCCTCCCCATGTTCAGCCACATCAGTCCTGGGATCTCTTGCCTCGGGCTCGGGCAGCGAGGGGTCAGCTGTTGAGCGTGGGGGCGAAAGCCCCCAAAAGCAGCAAGCGGGGACCTGCCAGCTCCAGACTACTGATGGTTTAGCCCAACTGAACGCATCTAATTTCTCAGCCACTGCTTTTTGCGCACATGACCTGTTAAAAGGATTAAATTAAAAGAATTCCCAGAGCTAATCTAGTGATGATATGATGAGAGACAGGAGCTCAAGTGTATCCCAGAGGTGGCTGATTGGGTTTCCTAGGATGTATTATTTATGGGGCCATCTGCTTGAGACAAGTATTGAAGTCTGAAGGGCAGGAGGATTTTGACGGAATTCACTCATTTAACTGGGGCAGGGGGTGCTGTGGGTTTCCCCACCCCCCCAAAAAAATGCTGCTGTAGTTATTTATGGAACAAAGCTGGCAGCAGAGTACCTGTGTGCCAATACCTTCAACAAAATGGTGCTCAGCTCTGAGAGCTCACCCATGTCTTCACAGAAGGGGCCATTCATAGTGTGAGGGAGAGAGGTATAAATGCATTCCAGTCCGAGTTACTGGTACACAGGCTGTGAAATACAGCCGTGTAAACAGAGCCGTGGCTGGAATGTGAGGAGGCAGGGGCAGCAGCCAAAAGAGGCAGAATCTGCAGGAGAACAGGAAGAATTTCCCCAAAATAGCTGGTTTAGTTACTGTATAGCTCAGTAACTGTAGGATTTGTTTACTGCTATTATAGGCAACACGAAGCAGAATTGCAAATGTAAAAAAAGAAACTGTCTCTCTTTCCAATTTGGGTTGACATGCTATTTAAATAATATGGGTCAAGAAATCTGAAAATAAAATATCGTCATGAACAGGATTTGTGTTCCTTCTCTTCTTGTCCATCTCCCCTGGTGCTAAAAGCAGCCACCTTCTGCTGACATTTCCCCATTGCAGCTGCATCATCAGATTTCTAAATATCGATGCTTCCTCAGGCTAATGGCTAAGCCTTTCTTAGTGATCATCAGGAATGAAATTCCTCTCAAAGCTTTAGTTGGGAAGATTCTGGTAAACATTTACGTAGAAATTTGCTGGAAGCTACCTGTCAGTTTGCTGCCTGTTTTCCAGTAATTCAGACTAATGACTCGTCAACACCTCCCCACCCCCCCCCCCCCCTTTTTTTTTTTTCCTTCCCTTTGCATCTGTCTAGAAGTAGCTTTCTGCTCCAGTTACCAGTTTAATAGCACAAGGCTATCTTCCGAGGTGAAATTCTCACCCGGTTTTACTTGATTTGTCTCATGACTGTTTACGTAATCCTTATTTTTTAGTTATTTAAAAAAAAAAAAATCTGTGCAACTGGTTGTAGATTTGTACCTCTGAATTGGGGTATTGCTTAAGAGCTGTTCTCCTGGACACTGGACCTATGCAGAAAAGTCCCTATGCAGGGAATTAGGTTTCTGTCTCATATGCGACTTGTGATAATGATCCATGTGCCAAATGTTCAGGCAGAGAAACGCAGCCCGTGGAAGGAGCCTAGATCAGGCCATACACCAGGATTGTTCTCACTTCCAAGCTTCTCTACAGTGTCTTTCCAATGTAGCTGCCCCCCACAAGCCATCCCACCACCCACCTTGGCCGTGGCACCCCGAGGTGCGGTCAGGCTCTTCTGGCTGGGGGACGGTGCTGTGGGACGTGGTGGCTGGGAGGAGGGAGCAGCGAAGCTTCCCCAGGAGTGGCCTTCAGGCACACCAGCATAACCAGTTATCTGTGAGGGCCTACGGCAAAGGGCTGGGTGCCCTCAGCATCCCCTGCTCTGTGGTGCCTGGACAGTAAGGGTCAGGGCGCTACGAGTCGGGTGTGCACAGTAGAGGGGAGTCACACGAAGCCCCAGCTGTGGGACCACATGGGAGCTTCTCTGTGCATGCTGCCGTAAGGCAATGCCAGAGCAACCCCTTGGCACGTGCTTCAGTCTCTAAAGACCCAGCAAGGTGCGTGCAGTGCAGACCAGACACACACCTGCATGACGATTAGCACCTGGGGACATGCGCTACCTTCTTGTTGCGAAAGTCTGGCTTAGCAAAACGATAAAAAGCAACCAAACCACTGGAGTCCCTTTTTGCTCCCGTTGCTGTAAGGCAGATGCCAGTGGCAGATTTGTCTCTCCTCCTCCCAGCCCAGAAGCCTCCTGAGGACTGGCTTTCTCTCCCGAAACTGCTCTGGTTGGCAGCTCTTCACCTACTGCAGGGAAATGACTCACAAGGGACAAGACCTTTGGGCAGGACAGAAGGCCAGGGATTTTAAAGCCCTTGCATGACAAAATACTGGAGGGGCTGGCATGAAGTGGCTTTTGAGCAGGTGTCTCTGCAGAGGCTTCTTCGTTTTCCAGCAAACCAGGCAGAAGAGTCGTGAGAGCTTCTTAAAGAATACCTGCGAGCAAGCGGCATCGTGCTTCCCTTTGTGTTTGTACAGCCATTATCATGAAGCATTTGGCTGCTGCTACCCCACAATTACATCAGGGATGAAATCCAGTCTGCCTGATTTCACTGCTGTCAGCCACCACTGTGGCTACACCACCACGCTGGGTGGCGATTCTTCCTAAGTCGCCTCTGTTGCTCGGGATAATGTTCTGCCAGGTGGCTGGGACAATCTCACCCCTTGCTGCTGTTCAAAGGAGAGCCCTGTCGCTGAAGTTCAGCTGCCCATTTCCACATCCTCCCTGGTCCCATGTCATACACTTGTTGGGCGCACCACTGCGCTCAGCTCACAAAGCCAGCTAGGAGAGCAGCCCGCCTCCGTTGTCGCTGTGTTAATCTTCTGCCAGCTTAGTGAGCTAAATTGGCTGGGTGAAGAGACACGCTGTTGGAGCCAAGGTGGCGTAAGCAATGAGAGCAGATCCTGGAGGGGATGAAAGGAGAAGAGAGGGTATTCATGGTGGTGAGCCATCAGGGTGGCTTAGTCTCATCTAACTTGGTCCTCATCCCTACCTGGTGCCCTCCTGTCCGCTGTGCTGCCGCTCATTCAGTCAGTGACAGGGTGGACCGTACGTCAGGATGTCTGGCTACGTGGGGGTGAATATTAGAGGTGGCTTTAGGAAGCATTGCCACCCAATGTGGCAGCGTAGCCACGGCAGCAGCTCACAATAGTGAAATCAGGTGAAGTGATGGGGAGCTTGTTTCTCTTTTTTCCCTTGGGGTACTTAACACCTAAAGCCACTTTCCTGATCCGGATCGCTGCATGGCTGTATGAAGAGCTGCGTGGGCAGACACAACAGTGTGGGAAGAGGCAGGGTGGGGATTGCTTAACCTCTGCTGTTAAAACATCTTCATTGCGTCGGAGCCTCAGGGACCAGACTTGAAGCTACATTTTACTTTTCTAAGAGGGCAGATCTCTTCAACTAAGCACTGATGTTTCCTGTGGAGTCAACGAAGAACAAAAAAAGGTTCTGGAGGCTTCCAGATCCTGTTACTTTAGGTTTAGATTCCTCCACTAGGTGGACTGGGTTTTGCACAGTAAACAGCAAGCCACAGTAGTGGTGTTTTTGAGGTGTGCACAATCATGTTACTTCCAAGTGGTGGCAGAGAATACAGCCCTGCTTCTTAGTGCTCCTACATAAATGTGGATATGTGGCTGGTTGGTTTTAGGTGAGCCTCGTGCGGAGTATCCGAGCCCTTATGGACTGCATGCAGCTGCTTCACCACTGTATGTCCAGATATGTGCCATGGCCGCAAATATTCCCCTCCATGCGGCCAGACATCCTGAGGTATGATCCAATGGGTACATCCATTTCCACTGAATGCCTGGATATGTATCTTGTTTTAGCTGTTCTGGCACTAAAAATATATAATGTGCCTCCAAAATACAGCTGTAATGCATCAAAAGTTTCTTTAAACCGATTGTGATTTCCTTAGGCCATTTGCAATGTTACTGGGATGTCCCATTGAAAACCAGACCTTTTCAGTACGCAGATGCCACACTTCTTGTCCGTCCCTGACTAGCCGCAGATTCAGAGAAATTATTTTGCTATTGCTAATGTCCATTCTGCTTATTCCTCCTGGATTATCCATAGCAAGAGGTAAAAAACACTGCGCCTGCAGTAAAACATAGTTTTGCCGCTGCAGCCTTGCGAGGTTTTGAGAACGGCTGGCATCTACCAGGAGTATGGGTCTTTACAAGGCAGAGCCTGATTTCCTGCAGTAAGGTGAGCTTGCAGGTCATGCCTTCTCTCTCTGGCCCTTCTGCTGACCCTAGGTCTGCCATTCCTCCACCCACCTCCTGCATGCTGGGGCTCAGCTCTGCCGCACTGGTGGATACTGGCTCTGAACACCTGCAAGATATTAAAAAGCATCGAAATACTCCCGGTTGCTCATTGTACAGCCAACATAAAAGCCCAAATTCCTTTCACATGAGAACATGGGTACATCTGCTTGCAATCATCTTTCTCCAGGCAGCCGGCCTGATTAAGCAGAAACGTGATTCTCCATACTTGGACCGGGGAGTGCTCGGCAGACGCCTGCAGCCGAGGGGCTGGGATTTGGGAGAGGCAGAATAAACGCGCCTTTCATGCCTGGCATCCCCAGCAGTCCCGTGGCTCCTACGCTTGCAGCCTTGGTCGCTTCTTGCCCTGCTTGCAGGAGGCAAGACATGCTGAAATAAAGAGAAACTTGTTCTGTCGCAGGAAAAGTCATTTCTTCTGGCCAGGCTTTTGGGAAGGAGGCAGGAAGCCTATTATTGTAAAGGTAAATTGATAAAATATTTGTTTGCTGGAGGAAGGGGAGGAATGTCAAAAACATGTTAGCATTCTTTAGAAAAAAAATATTGTGGTGTCTTACTCTTGCTCTGACAACAACTGCGGGGTCTCGTAAAGAAACATTGGAGCCTTCAGCAGTCTGTAGCCTCATGCAGAGTATTTTCCTTGCTGGAAGGATGCTTTTTGTCTGTCTGTGCATGCACATGTGTGTGTGCACACAGGGGTGTGAATGCACACTCAGTAGTGGAGGAAATGGCTAAAAATATTAAGAGTAAAGGGCAGCGAGCAGACACAGAGCAGCACTAGCAGAGTGTCTGGTAATGCTATTGTTTGTTTCTTAATATTTTCTTTATTGCAGCTGACCAATGAGGAAACAACTGAAAATCACTACTTTAATGAAAGCTGCAGTTTGTAGCACAGATGTGTTACCGTGTACATACTTTTGTAGATTTGTCAGATTCCATTTCAAAACTTGCCTTTCATACTGCTACACAACAGATCAAAATGGTAACTCATAGGTTCAATTAAGAATGCCATGTTCGGGGAATAAAGGGAAAGTATTTTTAACAAAAGAGAGCTTGAGAATTGAGTAGCTCGGCTTCACTGTGATTCCTGAAAGCAAGCTGAAGGCAGCAACCGCAGTATGCTTTAATCCTCAAATCTGTTCATCAGTTAATATGTTTGTAAAGGCTATGTTACCCCCCCACCCAAGTTTTTTACCAGCTCACAGTCCAGATAGCCTGAGGACTTCAGCCAGGTCTGCAGAAGGTACTTAGCCACTGGCGCAGCGATGCAGTTGTAGCCGCAGTGCCCCCAGGGCACGCGTGTCCCAGCCCAGCCGCAGCATCCCTCTGGTTGGACTGATGAAAATGGTCAGAAGTGACAAATTGCCACATCCCTAACGCAGCAGTGCAGGAAAATGCTGTGCTGGAAGGCTGGGCAAGGGGGCTTCGGTTCACTCAGCCTGCTTTGTGTTCGCTCTTTGGAGGCAGGCAGTTAAATCAGGCACGGACTTCTCCTAAACTCTGTGAACTGAACCCTCACCAAGACCTGCCAAGGTCCTGTTTTAGGCCAAGCTCTATTCTTGGTGTCAAACAAATGCCTAATAGAGAGGAGAGCTCTCCTGAATAAGTCTGACTCGGGGCATTTTTAGGAATCTAGGTGGTTTAGGGAAGTTCTTAATATAAGGGTAGGGTGGAAGAACATTGTGCCCTGACAAGTGCAGGGAACAGTGATGGACAGACAGTGTTTTAAAAGCATTTGGCGTGCAGGGGTCTATTCACTTGTCTGCATGTTTGAACATTGCAATTTATTCACCTGCATTCACCTACACATGCAGAATTTTAAGGTGTCAATAAAATGACCTACGCTAGGGCATGAAGGTTCAGAGGGAAACATCTGTCACTAAAAAACAATAGAAGAAAAACTATTTAGCACTGGCTGAAATATAGAAGTGTTTGCATGTTGTGTTTGCTTGACTTACTATAGGCAAGAATTGATGATGTACAGAAAGGTTGTCTGAAGGAAACTGTGCGGGATCTGATATTTTCTGGGGCTTCTCTCCTAAATGTTCATTTGGATGTTGCAACATGCTGACACTCTGTAATAAACCCATTTGGGTAGTATTCAGAGATTTCATACTCAATGCCATTTTTTAATACGGCTTCATTCCCTGTGAATGCTAATGTGGATATAGGGAGATGAGAAGCTCTCCGATGATTTCATCCACACAGACAGGATGCCTTTAAGGCTGTGTCAGCGGCCTTTGAAAATATCGATCGCCAAATGTGTTACTGAGAAAAGAGCCTGAAGCCTTTGGAACCGACCAGTTAACAGAGCGTGG
This sequence comes from Pelecanus crispus, assembly GCF_030463565.1. Lineage (NCBI taxonomy): Eukaryota > Metazoa > Chordata > Aves > Pelecaniformes > Pelecanidae > Pelecanus > Pelecanus crispus. Next base: position 156,670,752 of record NC_134643.1, read on the forward strand.
ATCAAACCTGGATTTTCAGTTATAGGATGGATAAGCCCTTATGTCAGTCCTTCCCTGTGGCAGTCAGCCAGCCTGATGGTTGGGTCTCAGTGTAGCGATGGGAAAATGCACATCTTTGTTACTCTGCCCTGTGAAGGCTGTGCTTGCAGAGAATGTTCTTACTACTTGCCACGCAGCTTTCACCCTCAGCAGGAGGCACAAGCACAAGTTTTTGGCTCTGGGAGTAAATGTAATTTGTCAAGGCCTTACAGAATTGGGTCCCGCTCTTGCCCCTTGGTGTTTCCGATCTGTTACGCTACCAGCCTTTGCCTGCTCTCATGCTTACCTGCAGCCCCTCTGCTCCTTGTAGCTCTGTCATCAGCCGTTGTCCTTTTTCAGGTATTGCCTTAAGCCACTGCCGTGCAATTGATGGGAAAATGGTAACGATTAGGTTGAAGGGAAGTTGGCTTCAGCTGACATTTTTGTATAAATTTAGAGCAATCAATTTCATAGGGGATTTGTAAATGTACAAACTCTGCGCTATCACCTGCCTTTTCCTTCCTTTCACATCCAAGAGATGCATTGGTTTTAAGGCTAGAAGACATCACTCTGGGCTGACCACCTGCATAAATCATATCCTCTGACATCCCTGTATAGACTCATGTTTCAGGATCAAGAAGAGTACTTGTGACAGAGACTGTCTTTTAGCAAGAAAAAAAAAATCTCCCTTTGATTAAGAAAGATTCACATAGTCCAAGACAATCCTTCTGAAGTTGTTCCAGTGTTGTCCAAGAAAATTGACCACCCATCTGATATTTTTCCTCAGGAGTTAGACTCTGAGCCCATTACACATCCAATTAGATTATAAGCACTCCAGAAGTGAGGCTGCTTCGCTATCTGCACATGCATTGCCCATGCACAGAATTCAAACATTACGAAACAAAATGTACAGGTTTTATAACTGTAATTGTTCTTGTCACAAACTCAGCCTCAGATCATTTTGGATAATTTATTCCTGAAGATGCTCACAGAGTCTGGGATGGGAAAAGGCAGACACATTTTCCAATATATTGCTATGCAGAGAATGTGCTTAGATCTTTGAATAATATTTCTGGTTTGTATTGTTTATTTACAAATAAAAGTTTAGTTCTCTGTGTGTGAGAGCTTATTTTAAATAAAAATACATGATGTTTAAGTGGAAACCAGAGAAGAATATGGGATAGAAACCTCTGATGAAATAAGAGGAGGTGGAATTTGTCCGTAGTGAAACCAAAATGAAGGTATTCTGTCAGCCTTTGCTTTACTCTGTTTCTCTTTCAGCCTAGCCTGGAGTTCTCTGTGTGCTTGCAAGGGAAATCAATCTGTGCCTTGGGCAGCAGGATCTCTCCCTGGCTAGGGGAGACTGATTGATTGTTTCACATATGGAGACTGTAGGTTTGATGGGAACTGTATAGGAACAGTGACAGTAGTGGAGATTTGAGGGTTTTGGCTTCTTTCCTAAAATATATACCTTACAACATACGCTTCTTTTTTTCAGATAAGAAGAAAAAGTCCTCTTTCTGCTGTGTAGCGCTCTCCTTCCTCTCCAAACATTTCAGTGTGCTTTGTTTTAAGCGCAAAATAAATTAATAAGTCATGCAAGATTACTACTATGGAAAAGCTTTTCCATAGGCGTATTTGGTGGCTTCATAATGATTCTGAGATTTGGTTATATTGGTACTGGGGTGGGGTTTTTTGGTTTTTTCTTTAGTGTAGCACTATTTCTCATGAAATGGCCAACCCAAGGCCCATAACAAAAATTTCATATGAAATGATCAAGGGTAAAGTGTTGACTCTGCTAAACCCAAGGACAAGTGTTGCATTTGAACCAACAGGACCAGGCTTCTTCTTGTCCAGGTGCCTCAAATTTGTTCTGCAGTGGGCCAGGCTAGGCTTCTGTAAAATGTTTTGGCTTCTTCCTCTGTAAAATGTGCTCCCACATTGGGTACTGTGTGCTTCAAAGTATGAATGATCTGTGCGGCCCCATTTTCTTGTCACTGGGAAAAGGCAGAAAGCCTCCTATCTTACTGTGTCTCATTCACAAGTGATTATCAACAACAAAGTTATATTGCATGTTGCATACTGTCCCTGCATCTGTATTAATCAGCATGAAAAATGAAAGTTTAAATGACCTTCTTTAAGAAGATGTTCCTAACCCAGTTATTACTTGAATGAAAATAAATAATCTTATACCGCTGCGCAGCCCCTCCTGCTCTATCATACAGTCATTACTGTGCTCGTGCTGTTTCTGTGGGGTGCAAGAAGTCCCCAAAGGTTTGTCTGCATGCTTACTCACTCCTGTGTAGCTAAACAGTAACCTGGACACACATGGGAGAAAAAGAGATCGGTGTCATCAGCATCACCGTGCAATTACCCCGCTCAGGTCCTCCCCAGCTCCAAATAACGTTCAGCTAATATGTATTAGACTTACAGCCACTGCATCGTTACTAACAATTACCAGGTGAAAGCATCTTTCCGTTGTGGCCATTAAGTGGTAACATTACCTAATAGAGAGGCAGTCAAGAAGGAGGTGAAAGACTTTTGTGTTGCCTTTGGTAGCAGAGCAATTAAATTGTTCACTTTGCCTTGAAGAATTGCAGCCTCAGAATTGCCATTTCAGAGGCAGATCGGCCTTCTGCTTAAACTGCGTGTCCGGTCTGGCCCAAAACTGAGCGATCGGACCTGAAACAGGGCTGTCTTGCCCACCAGGCCATTTTTGATGGCGAGAGAACAACATGCTGGAGAGGGATGGCTCCTCTGTGCTTCAGCCACCCCCGATGGCAAGAGCTCCAGGGCATAAAAGCAATTGTGCTGATGCCTAGAGGAGCTAGCAGGAACGTAGGCCTGTCTACATGAATAAATGTGGGCAGGTTCTTCTGCTTGGGTGAAGGAGAGCCAGCTTCAGTTCAGAAGTTGTGCAGCCCTATTAGAACAGACAGAGTTAATGGGCCCTGCTGTGAGCTGGGTCAGGCCACATGCCAGGCTTTGGGATCAGAGCCCAGCAGCATTCCCCTCTGCCACGCACCGAACACAACCCCAGGAGAGCAAAAAGCTGGGGATGAAATGCCTGCCGTTCCGGGGGAGCCACATTTCTGTGCAGTGGTGTTTTGCAAGATCCAGGCGTAGCAGCAGCAGACTGGGATTTAATCTTTCTGAGATAAATGGGATTCCGCAGGGCTCTTATGATTAAAAATACATGTGTGCATGGATACTTGCAGGATGGCTGCCTAAATGATTGCAACAGGCAAAAAAATCTCCCTTCAAATTTTCATACCCCGCAGCCGTTGTACTGCCAGGTTGGCACACGCGTCCTTTGAAGTCACTGGCATCCAAGCACAAACGGGTGCAGTGGGGTTTCACGTAGGAAGATTAAAGATGTCACGATCTCTTACTCAGCAGCAGCACGGAGAGACTACAAAAAGTGCACTCTCCTGGAAACAAACCGACCTGTCAATCAGAAAGGTGATCCAACATCAAATGAACAGACGCACGGGCTTGTTCACAGGCAGGGCTTAGGCAGGGCATCGGTGAAACTGGAAAGCACAGATATAAAGCAGAGCCAGCGAAAGCCGACGCAAAGAAGATCAAGAGAGGTGTACGGTCACACGCGATAACATCAGGAAGACAAGGGAAGTTTCTGCTCCGATAACCTGAGAATCGCGCTCGGAGCTGGGATGCGCCGGCTGTCATTAAGGCTGCCAAAGGCTCGTGTTCGACTGGAGCAGAGAGCAGTCACCTGCCCTCCACTGCAGATGACTTTGCCGTATTTCGACTCTTTGGGCAGACATTTTCCTTGCCGGGGGCCTGCCTGAGGCAGGCTGGCGGTGTTGCTGAAAATTTCAGCCCATGCAATTCCTGCCTGCCTGAGAAGGCAAGCAGGGGAAAGCAAGCAAGTTGTTTTGTTTATGCTAAAAGCGCCTGGCAGGCTCGAGGCGATGTTCCAGCTCCCGTGCTTTGAAACAGGGGCTTCGCATTGAGCGAGGGGTGGCAGCAGCTCTCTGGGATGCGTCCTTTTTCCTTCCCCATGAAAATGCACCCACTTTGTCCCAGTTCAAATTAAAAAAATAGTTTAAAAGTATGTGCTTAGTAGGCATGCGCTGTGTCCCTGCGAGTCTCTGAGGCTTACGTCCACGCTGGTGAGGTTGCAGTGGAGATGCTCCGGGCTTGCCCTGCCACCCGGGCTGTCACGCATCGCTGCTGGCTGCTGGGGCTGAGGCACAGGGAAGGAAACCTTGGGTAGAGCTAATCCGTCACTGTCTCAAGCCCTTTGCTCCTCAGCAAGCAAACTTGTTCTGCTAGTAAACTTCCCTATGCAGGCAGATATCCGTTCTGGAGCATGCCCAAATTTAACAGGCATCCAAGTCGTAGCTAAGGGCTCATGAAGACACCGATTTGGCCTGCAGGAACCAGCTTTAGGCATTGCTAAAGCCGCAAACACAACACAGGAGGAGGAAGTGATGCAACCGGGGCGCTCAGGCGGGATGGGATCAGCGTGGACTCAGATTGCCCCCCTCTGCAGTGACCTGCTCCTGGCCCAGCGCTTACCGAGCATTGTGTGGGCCCAACCCCCAGCTATTCCTTGGGGTGGGGTGGACATAATACCCTCCTCCAGCAAAAAGGAGAAGTTCTGTTTCACCAGTTTCACCCCATTCCCACCATTCTGGCCATACTCTCCCACCACCTTCTTACTTAGCCCCAGCTCTTGCAAACCACCTACCTGAACCATCATAGCTCACTAGTCCTGAAGATAACTAACCCAGCAAAAGTAAAGCAGGTCTGCTGGTTTAGCACACTGAATTGGCTCCAAAAAGTATTACAGCCAGTGCTGGTAAGAGAGGGGAGGAAGAGCTAGCAGGGGGCAGAGAGACTTCCCCATCTTGGTGGCAGCAAGCCACCACATTGACTGAAGCTCTTAAGGGTCAGGCAGCTGCCTCGAGAAGCACAGCCTGGTTTCCAGCCATCCTCCAGTTTGTGCCTGGATTCATCATATTCTACGGAACTGTGTGTTGGAAAGGCTGGCTCCTCCGGTGATGCTCTTTACAAAGGAAGGGATTCACGTGCGCTGTTTTGTGAAGGGGTTTAGGGCTGCAGGTGGCAAGGGGAAGTGTATTCCTCCAGCCATGATGAAGATGCCCAGCTGTCTGAAGGTGGCTGGCCTTGCAAGAAACTCCTCTTCCCCCCATCTTGCCGTTGCTGACACAATGGTGCTGTGTCCCCAAACCAGCTTTCTGGTGAAGCATGAGGGAGGAAATAACGATCTCGTGATGAGGATTTGGTTGGGAGCCTGGGAAGATGGGGAAACCGTGGCAGCTCGGACAGGGCAGCTGGCAGTGGTGTGGGACACTCTTCAGGGAAGGGCTTGATCACTGTGAATAGTGCATGGTCACTAGCAACATGGTCAGATAGCTTTTTTTATTATCTGTAGCAGAAGGTCAGGTAGATGGCTTTTTTTATTAAATGAGCACTACCCACCCTATGAGTAAGTCCAGCATTTCGGGGAAAGAACAAAAATGTGTACAAACCATTAAAACAGCAATAATGTGTACGAAGAGGGGTGCTAAAACCAGATTGCTAAAATTAAGCTTTTTAAGACTTTGCTTTTACTAATATTTGAGTAGTTGCAGACCATTTGTTGGGTTTTTTGGTGGTTGCTTTTTTTTTTTTTTAAGTGTACGTGCACTCTGAATGTGAATCATAAAATAAGGGAATGAAAACAAGTCAAAAATAGCTCAGAAATAAGAGTGCAGAAAAAAATGTTTTGAAGCACAAAAAGAAGAGTCCCGAGAGACAGCAGTGAAAGAATGATTCGTATGAAATCAGGCTGTGGTAAAAAGATACATTTTAAAGTACTACAGTCCCTCTCCATCTCCCTTCCTGTTAGACCTGACTTGCAGACTTGCCATACACTTCCAGGCTTATCCAAAAATATACTGGAGGCAGTGGAAGAGAAAAAGGAGAAGGATTTCTTAGAGAATTTTTTGTATTCCTCTGCAGAAAGGAAGCAGCCATGATCAGATAACATTGCTGAACTAACCTGCTTCTCACTGTGCTTATCGTAAGAGCAAGAAGGTTAATTGTGTAGTAAGGGCAGCAAAGTATTGTCAGTTAGTGAAGGGAGGAGGATGGACAGACCAACAGACACCATTTCTTATCTGACAGGGTCAGCCGGAAGCTGCAAAAAATATCAGCAGTAGCCAAGCAGAGGGGAAAAAAAAGAAATATGGTTTTTTAAGCTATTTTCTATGGAAAATGTAAACACTAATGCTTATTAATAACATGGGCCAAAGTAACGGTGCTACCAGGTGAGATGCTGTCGTGGTTTAGCCCCAGCCAGCAACCAAGCATCACGCAGCCGCTCGCTCACTCCCCCTACCCCGATGGGATGGGGGAGAGAATCGGAGGAGTAAGAGTGAGAAACACTCCTGGGTTGAGATAAGAACAGTTTAAGAATTGAAATAAAGTAAAATAGTAATGCTAATAGTAACAGTATAATAATGATAATAATAATAATGATACACGAAGCAAGTGATGCACAATGCAATTGCTCACCACCCGCCGACCGATACCCAGACGGTTCCCGAGCAGCGATCGCTGCTCCCCGGCCAACCCCCCCCAGTTTATATACTGAGCATGACGTCATATAGTATGGAACAGCCCTTGGGTCAGTTTGGATCAACTCTTCTGGCTGTGCCCCCTCCCAGTTTCTTGTGCGCCTGGCAGAGCATGGGAAGCTGAAAAAGTCCTTGACTGGCATAAGCAGTACTCAGCAACAACTAAAAACATCAGCATGTTATCAACATTCTTCTCCTACTAAATCCAAAACACAGCACTATGCCTGCTGCTAGGAAGAAAATTAACTCTATCCCAGCCGAAACCAGGACAGATGCAATGGATGAAATGTGTCCCAAACCATGCGTCAAGGCCAATGAGACTTATAGTCATCAAGGAATAAATTTTCCCTAAAGCAAAGGTGTTTGTCCTGGGACTTGGGGCTGGTCCTGTCACTATCAGGAGGACTCTGGAGCAGTGGAAGAAATAGCATGAAACTCAAAATGTTTTGGAAGGAACTGACTGGTGACTTAAATGTTCTTCCTTCTGTTTGGAAGGAAAACGTGACTCCTGCAGTTTTCTTGGAACAGGCTGCAGAAAGTCTGGAGTGCCAAGTGCCTCTGTCCTAAGGCTAGCGACCAGGCCAATATGGCTGGGAGATTTTCTAAAAACCTCATTAACAGAAAATAATCATTTTCTGGATGTTGGTAACACTGTTCAATGCTGCCATGTTCTTGATCAAATGGGTTGTTTTAGTGGATCATTAAAATCTTCATGGTGCTTCTTTGCACAGGATGAAGCGTCATCTCCTGCAATCCCTGGCCAATTTCCAACTTCTCTATTTGCCTACTAAGTTTAGTAAGCTGATGCCAGGTCTCAGTATTTTGTCGCAAGTCTTGTTATATTTGGTGGGCTTTTTTTCCTTGAAAATCCAGCTTTGGGAGTCCTGTGATTATATAAGCATTTAATCTACACTATATTTAAAAACATTATTGTGTTGAAAGGCTTGAAAACATGAAGCCTAATAAAGGAAGAAGGAAAGAAACCAAGATCAATCTTTTTAACATGACTTTTTTGTGCTTTGAATTTCTGAATATCTTTGAATGGCCGTTACTGGTACTATCTTTTACATTTTAATGAATACAACAGAGTTGTCTCAACAGCTACTGTGATGACATGCAAAAGCAGAGGTGTCTCTCTGTACTTAATTCTAGGCAAAATGTACAATAATAATAAAAAAAATCAAAACCACTTAAAAATTCAGCGACGCTTCTAGGCAGAATTTTTTTCCCCCTGTTTAGTTCAGCTCAGTTAAACAGCCACTCATGCTGGTGCCACTTCAGGTAGTTTTAGAAGCCACTGGGCTTAAAACCACCACACATAAACTTAGAGATCACACAGGGGAAATGGGGTCGTCCGAGTGGTCGCCAAATATGCGGCAAGTTGCAGAGAACTATTTAACAAATCAGATTACCCCAAAAAACCATACACAAAGTCCTCCAGGCTCTGAAGACAACACTGGCCGGCAGTAGGCTCAGCGATCAGGATTTCTCCGGCTCCAGCGAGCTCCTTGCCTGGCTCCTGCCTGTTGTTTCTCAAGGTCAGGCTCAGAGTGGCTTTCTGTTGGATTGCTCCCAGATTTCTGCCTCAACACGCAGGCTTGCACGACCATAGCCCAGTCCCATGCTGGGGAAGCGGCGGAACCTGCCAGCTCCATCCTGCTATCCTGCCGCGGGCGTCCCTCCGATTAGCGGTCCCCATTACGCTAAGGGGCTTGACGGAGTTTTACGCAGTACGTGAAAGGGGCCCTGCTCACCGCTCCTCATCCCGGAGCTGTCTGGGGAACAGTCCTGCCGATGACATTAATTAACATCTTTCAACAAAATTTCAACACCAAGAGTCTACCATTGTCACCAGTGGTGATGAAAGGCATTTAGCTGAATGACGTCATTAGCTCAGACTTGCTTACCCTCGGGGATGCTGCGCAGCTGTGCCGGCAGAGTGCTGCCAGCGCTGGTGTGCCAGCGGAGGCAAACCAAGCCCTAAGACAAGTCTTCAACTCAAGGAAGGGCTAAGAGGGCAATGTCACTGCTGGTGGAGAGAACCCAGGAAAACACCGCAGCACCAGTTGCACGCACAGCGGCTGTGTTTTTACACCCCAAGTAGCAGAAAGGGGTACTGCAGGCATGTCAATAAGCGTGGATACTCATTTGAAGGTACATACTTCTAATAACGATGCAGTAGTCGCAAGCTCAGCAGAAAAATGTGTCTTACTACAACACCAGGGCAACACTGCCTTAGCCCTTAAAACAACCTGGAACAAAAATAAAGATTGCTACTGGAAAAAACACCAGTCACCTTTCACCACTGCCTTTGAAAAGAAGTGGTGTTATATTTTTACGCAACTTTTTTACTTTATGCCAAAAACTTCTGTCCCCTGAACTGAGAAAGTGACCTCTTCTGGGAAGATACTGTACTCAGTTTAACCCTGAGCATTATATTCTTCTGTCAATCATTTCTACACCACCAGAGCAATGATTTTCTACAATAACCTTGCACTTGAGTCAATCCATTCTCTGGGTTTCACCAGATAGCATTTTATCTCGGCAGTTTCTTGAGTCATTGTGATACATTTGGTATCCAGAGGAGGTTTTGTGCTTTGTATTCCTTTGGTCCAGAGGCACCAAGTACCTGCAGTTCTGCAGAGCCCCAGCTCCCACGCAAGGCTTGTTACAAACCCACCAGCTGAACAAAACATCCTTTGCCGTTACCAATATAGCAGTGGACTGTAAATATTCAGGAGTTATTGCCCTGGTTTTATAAATTATCTGCATCATGGCTATTTCATGCAGCCTTAACATATGTGCACTTCACTTCTGTCCCTGCTAGCTATATTCTCCAATTAGCTATCCACAAACCTCAGGTGGTTTTAGTCAAGAGGCTGTCAACGTTAAGCTCATGAAAGAGCACATTTATTCTGAAGAATGGGCATTTGCTCCAACACACCGTGTTAAGCCTGCTGACACTTGAAACATGGGGCTAGAGGGAAAAACCACTCAAAAGCAGTGACAGAAAGGACAAACTAATTTTGGTTCCCATTTGCATGGGGGTTGAGCTGAGACATGGGCTTCCTATGGGAGTGCTTCCATCGCAGGGGTCTGGAAGGTGCTGCTCCCTCCCGCTCTGCCCCCCCTGAAGCCACGGCTCCTGCAAAGAGCAAGGGGGACTTTGGCTGGAGCAACCGCATTGCTTTTTCGTGCTGCTGCCTCTGCCATTTCAACTGGGACGAGCAGAGAGGCCTGAGCATTGACTTGAAGGTGCTGGGGGGTGGAGGGAGGCAGGAGAAAGGCTTTGGGTGCAGCTCCAAGTATTTTTTTCACAAGGGGAGAGATGCATGGGGCAATCACGGGCGGTCACCGGAGGCACCAGTTCAGGCTGGGTCTGAGGGACCAGCCCGCTCTGGTGCTGCTTCTGCATTTTATGGCGAGTGGCAAAGCCAGCCGTAGGGCCTTGCCCCACCCGCACAATTAGCTGTGTCTGAAATAGCACTGACGGGCTCCACAACTCATCACAGGGAATTGCCACGCCACTGCACGGCTCCCTCGCCATGCACACGCGTGTATGTGTATATACACAGATGTACTCAATATACACATTTGTATACAGTTACAACATATACAGCATATACAGTGTGGATGTGTGTATATATATTCATCTTTCAGCTGCAACCAATCTGGAAACAATCCTTGGATCGGGGAGCCGAGGCCCCGGCGCTTGCCAGAGTTCTCACAAGTAGGTTACAGAGAGAGCCCGGCTCTCCCCCGCTCCCCCTCGCCTCCTCCTAAATCCCTCCCGCGCTCCTGGCTGTACCCTGCCACAGCTTCAGCAGGAGGCGAGGCGCCCGTAGCGGTCTCCTGAGCGTCGCGGGTCTCTGCTGCGAGGGAAGAGAGAGGTTTGTGTCCGAGGACGGGCAAGGATTTCACTAGGCTTCATCTGGGGTGTTTCTGGCATTTGCAGGGGAAGGAGCTGAGAGGAGCTGAATTCACTGAGCGGAGCTTAAACCCGAATTAGGAAAAGACAGTGTAAGTATAGGCACCATTACAGTATTGATCGGGCTGAGCAAGGACTTTTAGTTTGTGAGTTTGGCTTTTGGTCTCCAAGTGCTTAGTATAAGCTAAACCTGTCTATATAGAGAAAAAGAAATCAAACTTATTTTTTAAAGCTGATCAGTTAAAATGCATTGCGGTTTTCCGTGGGCTTGGGGGGTGGGAGGAAGGGAGAGAGAAAAAGACCTGAATTAAGTCACCTTTGGTTGATTCTGATTCGTTTTCCACCGAGACAATCTCTCAGTTTCCATCTGGTGCTACAGGCAACTGACAAACTGGCTTTATACGTAGAGAAATGTTAAATGACATGCTACAGCTATTTTTATTTTTTTTTTAATTCCCCTGCAAGAAAAGCCTGTGTAAATTGCTGAAAGGTCTTTACCAGTTGCACTGGATTATGTCCAACCACAAAAGAAAAAAAAAAAACAGCGCTGCTGGGAATTAGCAAACTGTGCTGTGCCAATCAAAAGGGTGGACGCCTTGTCCTACCGAAATGCATCTCATTCCATGTTCAAGCGCAAAGGGCACAAGGTCATGGAAGCCCCGGGCTGCCGGGGCGGCGCAGGGGCTGTCGGGGCCGGGGTGCTCCCTGCCCGTGCCGCTGGCTGCGGGGTGCTCCCAGACCTGGCTCCGGCTTCATCCTCACCATCTCCTCCCGCCCAGGTGGGTCACCGTGCCGCCCGCCACCCCCGCCGCCATGCCTCCGCCGTGCCTCCGCAGAGCCCTGCCCGGGGCCGCCCTCTTCATCTTCCTCCTCCTCCTCCTCCCGCTGCTCTGCGCGGCCCCCGGTGAGTGAGCACTCGCGCCCAGGCCGGGGTGCGGGGGGGGAAACCTAACCCGGCACATCCCGGGAAGCAGGCAAAAGCCTTCCCTGGGCATCATGCGCGGCTGCGTGAGTGAACGCGGTCACTCCAAAACTTCTGCAAGTTGAGCATCTTTGTTAAAGAGCTTGTTTTCAAGCGAATAAGGAGTTTCAGAGCAGCCAAGCACTTGCAGGTCTCTTGTTGCGCTGCCAGCCATGGGCTAAAGCCTTGGATCCCTTCTGGGAAAGGGTTTCAGCAGGACGACAGCCTTGATGTGCTTTGGGACAGGCTGTGAGGAAAAAAATTTGAAGCAGTCCAGTTGTTAATGTGCCCCTCATGCCGTGACAAAGGTTTTCCAGGGTTATCATGCCGCCCTGGACGCTGTGTCACGGTACTGGCACCAGCTGTGGCCTTCTGCTGCAAAATATTATAATTTAATTGGCAAAGGCGGCCAGTTTCAGGGTTTCCTTGCCAAGAATTTCTGGGGAGAGGATGCTGGAGTGTCAAAAGCTTCCTTGTAGCATATGTTGCGCTCGAGCGTGGAAATGGGAGCAAAGGGAGGCACTGGTAGAAACTTGCTGCGGAGTTTTGCCTGGTGAGCTGGAGCTGCGATAAAAATACATTATTTTTCAAGATGTGATCTTTTGTTGCTGTTGTTATTTCCTTCTTAGTAAACGCATGTATTTTGTTTTTACTCGTCTAGATGTTTCGAGGGGAAATAAGCTTAAACTGATGCTTCAGAAACGCGAAGGTAAGTAAAGAGCCAGCACAGTGCTTCCCCTTATTTTTCCTTTGAGTCAGTTGCTGTCGCTCGCAGCTGCCGACGTGTTGTGGCTCCGGCTCCAGCTCAGAGAGGGCAGTCGGAGCAGCAGCGTACCAGCACCCATTTGAAAGCTGGTAGCGCACAGCCGCTCTCGCCACGCGCCGTACCAAAACCTCCTGTGCGCAGGGTGCCAGCCCCGTGGAGCCTGTGCCTGCACGGCTGTTCGGGACGTGGTCCTGGCAAGGCTGGAGGCTCTGCTTGTCACAGGGCCCTCTGCAAAGCAGGATTCCCACCCTCAGGCGGTACGCCTGCCTTTTGCTCTGCGCAGTATGTAGCACCTACCTGTTCCAGCGCATGCATGGCAGACGTGGCGTTTATCTGGTTTATTCTGGGAAGTCACAAGCTTTTCCAAGGAACTATAACGCATGGAAACACCGCTGGCTCAGGTGCAGAGAAGGAAATGTGAAAACCGGGCTTGCTCCCTATGCCTTTTATTCCCTTTGTCCTCTTGGCCCCATATGTGCTTCCTTCTTGGAAGACGACTCTCCTTATAGGAGAGATGATGGCCAAGGGCCCAGCGGGCAGACGTGCCAAATTGCTTGCTGGTTGAGGGAAGGGGATGGAAACGGAGCTGGCCGGGGACAAGCAGCACTGCCGCAGATGGGGGCAGGCTGAAACACCCCAGAAGTTTTGGTTGCCTCCCCTCAGACCGCTCTATGGCTGAGGCAAAGAATTTATGCCCCCCCCCCCCCCCCCCAAGAGGGGACTCCCACTTTCTGCAAGCCTGCCTAACTTCTCACTGGGTTTTTCCTGGCATCACCCACCACCTCTTGCCAGCCCTAAAATATGTGCCCCATCCACGGCTGTTTTCCTTGCGTGTGGGTTCCCTACCTCAGCGTTCCGCAGCACCTGCACGCAGGTAGGGGTGACCGCTTGCAACAGCCGGCCTCCCTGCGCCCCAGCAGCGTTCGGCTCGTTTGTTCAGGTGCCCTGGTGAGCGGGACCGCCCAGGGAGAAGCTTCTTGAGCGTGCAGGCAACGCGGCCTAGACCAGGAAGAACTGCAAAGCCTTGAACTGATGATGGAGGGAATACGCAGCCCCTTCATTCCAGCCTCACTCCCCTTTTCCAGTTGTGCGCTAACGCGAGCAGGCTAAGCACGCAGTACTGGTTCCCTTGCTGGCAGTGTCCCTTGTGCGAGGCGCATTCACATGGCACTCGTTCCCCTGTCCTGCTTCCCACTAACAACACCCAGCTCGAGCGCACGGTGACTTACCAGTTTCCAGCCCATCCCTGCAGGGCAGCCTGCTGTTGCCCACTCTTCCTGCGACACTCATCTATCGTTTTTACCTCTTGAATGTCCTTCCCGCTGCAGTTCTTTGCCTCCCCCTGTAAGTCCGCCCAGCTCTTGCTTCGATGGTTTTCACACCTCCACCAGACTTCCCCTTCTGTCCTAGCCTTTTCCCTCCCACCCTCCAAAAATCCCCATCCACACCCGCGTTCCTGGCCTCTCCCTCATTGCAATGAATGCTCTAAAGCCAAGACGTTCCTCTTACTCCTACACATGCTTCTTGTTTCACGGGAAGACCAAACATCATACCACGTTTTATCATTTCCATGCACAGCAGGGGGCTAGCCAGTCCTTACATCCATACTTTTTGGAGGTACATAAATTCCTCCAGCAGCCGCAGCAAGCTGCCTGCCCCTTAGGCAGGGGGCAAGACAGACGGCACGTCTGGGTCGGGCAGGTTGAGGGCGTTCCCATGCATCCACCACGCAGTGAGCTATGAAAGCCTGATGGGCTTTTATTTTCAGGTGCAGAGGGCATTTAGTAGCACTCATTATATAAAAGCTACATTTTTACACAACAGATTGAAAAATCTGTCTTTTTACGTGTACCTCCCTTCACCCTAATAAGTTAGCAGTGTTTCTCCAGCTTCTTCAGGCTTTTTAACTTCACCTCCCACCTTCCTTCCCGCTCCTGTAACAGCAGCACAGAGGCCAGTCTCCTGTTCTCTCCTCAAAGTGAAACACAGTGTACGCTCTTTCAGTTTGGGTTTATGTATTTAAATTCCTTACTTAGCTTACGTCTTTGAGCTCAGAACAGCTTTTATCAAAGCCAGGAGAATGAGGGCAGCTGGGAAATCCTATTACACTGCCAATTCCTGGCTTTATTACTGTTACCGCTGCGACACGGATCGCACCGCCGAGCGCAAAGGTGATGGCATGACGCAAGAAGCATTTTCTTACTTGCTGCAAGCAGTACGCTTCAGACCAACTAAAAATTTCCTGGCATGCCTTTTTTTTGGGGGGGGGTGGGGGTGGGGAATTAATTTCAGCCCCTGTTGCCACGAAGCCTGAGGTGTCAGTGAAAGAAACGGCGGCCAAGGAGTTCCTAAGCAGCCTGAGACGCCAGAGACGCCAGCTGTGGGACAGAAGCCAGCCCGACGTGCAGCAGTGGTACCAGCAGTTCCTGTACCTGGGATTCGACGAGGCGGTGAGTGTTACGGCTTTCGAGAGTTGGTAGGGCTTTAGAGTGAGCGGCTGCAAGCGTGGATACACAGCCACGGGGGCACCCAGGGAGAAGATGCCCTGTTTTCTGTTCACAGACGCTGTGATTTCTTTTGTTAAAGTAGCAAATGTTGCACAGAAATGTAAGCTCCGTATTTGTTAGAGATTTCTGCTTTATTTTGGTTTTTATTTTGAAAAAATGACACTAAAATCTTGCATGGAGTTCTTCCCTGCTACTGAACTTAAGCTTAACAAATTGCAACCAGCCAAAGTTTGCTTTGAGAAATAGGTGGCCAGACCCAAAGCAATCAATCGTATTTCAGGAAATTAATTTGGCAGCCTCAACCTAATCAATTTGCTTTTGAACACATTGAGAAATCCACACCAAGCTGGTCGTGATTGGCATTCCTCAATGAAATTGCACTCACATTACGTACCTAATGCATGCATGTGCCTCCACGGCGTGGGCAGCTACTCACCATTGCAAGCACACTGGCAGCTGTACCTCAACTCTAAATGTGAAAGGAAAACCATTTGATAATGTGCAGCCAACCTCCCTTCAAATGAGAAGGATACTTTTTTTTTTTTTAAAACAGTTAATTTGTAAAAACACTGGAGTGGAATCAAGAGTTCCTGGCTCTGCACAAAGCTCTACTAAATAGATGCTGAAATAGGGGGAAAAAATGTGCATTTAGTTGCAGTCCCACACATAGAATAATTTCTATATTAATAAGAGGTAAAAATAGTTATAGATGTTGAATTTGTGGCTTCTGTCTGCTGCATGAATACATTTAATGAGACTGCATTGGCACAGGCAAGCTGGAGTACATTTTGGACCTTCACGCTATGTGGATTGCTCAGAAGATGAATGCACTCATTTTCAAAGCTGGAACAATTAGAAAAATAATCTTTTGCTTGGACTGAAATAATGAGGGATACTTTTTTTTGTATCCTCCTGGACATTATGCAGATAAAAGTGACTTTTTAACAGCATGGCTATATTATCCCCCTCCCCCAAAAGGAATAGGAAAAATAGGAAAAGTGGGTTTTATGCATCAGAAACTGAAGGCTGGGTGCAAATACCAAGAAATAAGTAATAAGGATAAACCATGCAGGTAAGATGAATTCTCCTCCGAGTTCCTGTGTGCATTTCAAAAACTGATATGAGGCCTGTTATGGGATACAATGAATCCACTTAGTAGGTTTTCTTAAGACACAGTTTTAACAATGAAATAACTGTTCCAGCAAAGAACTTGGGCCATACTTACCCATTGTGTATTTTGCAAAACTTTTTTTTTAAATCTCGGCCAAAAATATTTCCAAAGAGTCATTCAGATGGAAAGGCTTTGGCTTGGCAAGTATTTGATATCCTTGCACACTGTTTTTCCTCTGCTGTTGTGAGCAGAATTGAACTGCTTATTGCATTTCCATAGCTGGAAAGCTGTGCTGTACGTTTGCTTTTACCCATGCAAAACGGGAGTGAAAGATCACAGGCATAAAGCGAAAGCCTGTTGCACCCACTTTGCAGTCAGGGACATCGTGACTAAAGGCACGGGACAACAGAGAACCAAACCTTTAAATTTTTAAGTACAAAACATTGCAATGTTTTTATAGTCCACTGCTGAAAAGGTAATGTAAGTATTAAAGGTGCTCAGTGCATGTTTCAGTTGAAGGCGCTCTCAGTTTAAGCACTTTACAGTGGGCAGAGGGTGTCGGGGTGGGTCCCAGGTGGGGCTGGGCAGGACAATGCCTGCACTCGGGGCCCTGTTAATTCCATAGAGAAAGTAGGTGCAAGTTCAAAACCCCTTAGATCTAAAGATTTTGTTTTGACAAATACGCAAAGGATCTGAATTTCTGAATGAGACAAAAGGAGTCTCTTGTACCACTTCTGTTTCACTCTCTTTGTTGTAAAGTTGCAGGCTTGGAAACCAAGTATTTTCTTTTTTCTGCAGAAATTTGAAGATGACATCTCCTACTGGACAAGCTTAGGGCGTGCTCGTAATGAGTACTATGGTGGCTACTACCAACACCACTATGATGAAGATTCACCAATTGGCCCACGAAATCCACACACCTTCAGGCATGGAGCAGGTGTCAACTACGATGATTACTAATGCCATTTATCCTACTATAGCTGGCGCCTATAGGGCTGCACTGGGTGAGGCCGAGTCCTCCCTCCGTCAGAATGACCCCGCTTGCCTCTTATTCATGTAAAACAGCAACAGTAAAGGAACTGCCAGACTTCGAAGAAAGAAACGTGACTTTTTTTTAATTATTGTTACTTAGTAGTACACTATATATAAAGTGTTATAGAAATAAAGCTTTTTTGATAAAATAAACAGGTTGCCATTATTTAGTAGAGTTTGTAACAGCAAGTTTCATTCTGATTGTATTATTACAGATTCCTTTTTAAAGGTCTTTTTCATTTGCTTTCCTACAATCAATTGCAAAATTACATTATATCATCTAGTTTGGCATATAGAATACATAATATAAGCCAATACATTTCAGATGTGCCTTGCTCATTAAGATTTGTGTCAACAAATAAATTCGATTATTCTCAGGGGAAAAAAAAAAAACCCATTCCTCTCAACTGAAGTGCTGCCTTGTTGCCTCCTCTGCTGTTTCCATACCTACTGCGCACAGCCCTCCAAACTTGCGTGATACGGCACTTCAACAGTTCCTGTTAGGGCAAGGACACAGATGTTCACAAAAGCTAAATTCAGTGCAGAGGAGCTCGCCTTCTGCCAAAGGCTGTGAAAGGGAAGGATTCTCCAGGGAAAGGGCTCAGTGCAGCAACCTGACTTCAAAAGTAATCGCTGAGACGCAGAGCATCTAACCTGAGTGGCCCCAACCCTCCCCAGGCACGATTATCTTTGATGAATACTCCCCTTTGTGTCCTTTCCACTTAGCTGCAAGATTTCAGTCTAGATGAAAACAGGGAATAAAATAACAAAATAAGCTATTTAAAATGAAGTTAGTATCAGATAGCGTCCAACACAGTCCCCAGACATAATTTCCTACCATGAAGTTGCTTCTATCCCCAATTCAAACTGGAATCTATGCACATTAGGCTGACCATCAAAATATATCAGAGACCGGGCGCTTGTTAATGAAGTCTAGTGGATTAAAGGGGGGTTGGTTGGTGGGGTTGTGTGTATTAAGAACCCCGAAATACAACCAACTTTTCTACCACAGCAACATCAGCCATGCTGCTGCTTCTCTCTCGTTACTGTAGAGAAAGTCCTGACTCAGACCTAAGCCAAGGAGAGCCAGGGGCTTCAGGAGGAGCTTGGTGGGGGAAAGCACTGCTGAAGCTTGACAAGTGTAGAGGACTGGGAAGGGGCAGGTGAGGAAGGCTGGCTGGCTCCATGACTTCTGGAGCTGAAGAATAAGGATAAAGAAAGATGAAATGTGTACTGCAAACTATAGCAGCGTCGGAGAAGAAAGACGGCATGGATGCTTTAGCTGTCTGTCATCTAAAGCTTACAAGAAGTTTCCAAAGCATTCTTTACACTTCACTTCTTTCTTAACTCTGGGTGTATTTCCTAATCTTTCACTTAAAGTCCCCGTTTTGTGATGGACTGGTATCCAGGAGAGGCAGCCCAGCACTATCCTGCTCCCTGCAGGAATGCTTCCAGGGAGACAGTTTTTTGCTGAGGGAGCCAAATTGAACAAACGTGTTAGTCACTTCTCTGCATGCACAGATACACGCTAGCCTAACATGCTCCAAAAACTCAGCTTTCCCCTAAGTTTTGGAGTACTTGCTCTCAACAGAATCCTTGCCAGTTTCATCGGTTTAAACTGGTGTGTTTCCTCAGTAGAAGACCCTTTATTCCAAATACAGAATAATCATACTCTGAGTCAAGCACACACTCTTTTGCACAGTTGGAAAATACCCATTCCTAGAAAAATGCTTCTATTTTGTGTCCTATCAAAAAGTGCACAGAATTTGGCAATGTTTGAACCATGCTGATATTTCCATCATTTCCCAGAATTTACAACAACTGGGAATTCAGACCTGCTGAATAAGGAAGAATAAAAAAGTGCTGTAAATAAATACCGTCCCTCCCTAAGCCTTTGTAAGCTGTGTCCATTCCTGCAGGCTGACTCAGGCCAGCAGCTTTCTGTGTCTTGCAGGCTCACAACAAAGTCTACGATCTCTCTCTTGTGGATTCGCTAAGATTAAAAAAGTGTATCTTCCATTACATTGTGCTGCATGCTGAATTTTTCCACCATGTACTGGGGTCTGGCTGGGATAGAGTTAACTTTCTTCATAACAGGCATGGAGCTGTGTTTTAGATTTGTGACTAAAACAGTGTTGATAACACATGGATGTTTTCACTTGCTGAACAGCGCTTGCACAACATGAAGGTCTTCCCTGTTGCCCACGCTACCCCCCTCAGCAGGTAGGCTAGGGGCGGGCAAGAAGTTGGGGACACAGGTGGGACATCTGACCCCAACTGACCAATATTCCATACCATATAACATCTTGCTCAGCAATAAAAGCTGGGAAGAGGAAGAAGGGGGTAGGGGTTCTATCTTCCAGGGTAGCCATTGCTCAGCAACTGGCTGGGCGTCAGTCTTGCTCAGGGGAGGTGGTGAGTGGCCTTTGCACCACTTGGGTTTTTTTTTCCTTCTTTCCTTCGCTTATTAAACTGCTCTTATCTCAGCCCTCAAGTTTGCTCACTTTTGCTCTTCCTATTTTCTTCCCTGTCCCACTGGGGTAGGGGGCAGTGAGCGGCTGTGAGGGTACTCAGCTGATGGCTGGGGTCAACCCACCACAAAGCAATAGCTCTGAGGGGACGGCACCTTCCTTCTTGCAGAGGGCTCCACCTGACTTGAAGTGCAGCAGCTGCAATGATGCAAAAGTACATGCAATAAGCTAGAAAGCAAGCAAGCAGGTGTGAGCCATCACAGGTTTGGGCAAAAGGAGGAAAACTATTTTAAAAAAACCCTTGTTTGTCAAATAATGCACAGAGTGCTTCAAACCTAACTACATTAACAAAGTTAATTTCCTTTGACTATTTCTGTCCCAAAACACAGGCAAAATTGTGCACCCCCTCCCAGCCTTTCCATTCTGCTGTGCAGACAGCACAGAACGCTTCACATCATCATCATCATCCCCAGCCATCCCGGCATCGACATCACGTCACCTCTCCACCAAGACAGAAGAGCAGCCATTATTCATTGTGGCTGCCTACAGAACAGGAACAGCTTGGCCACGGTCCAGCACTTTGTGTTTCAAGACCCGATGCTGCTGCATCCCCCTGTTTGCGGGTGTCAGCCAGGCAAGTCCGTCAGTCAGACTGACAGGGCAGTCCTGCCTCCTTTGCTGATAATACCTTTAAGGTAACCCTTCTGTCAAAGCACGGAAGTACTACTGCTCTGCCCCCACAGCCACTCTCATACGCTCCCGCCCAAATCTAGACGGAGATCTCTCTCTCCAAATCAAGTGTCTTCATCAGCAGTCTTAAATATATATTTATTTTTCAAGGGCCTTCATTCCCTTTAAGTTCCTGCTTATAACACCAACACGCTGGAATGGGGGATTGGGCACTTTTACCCCAGGGCTGTTTCCCAGACGGAAGATGCAGGTTTCCTTTCTCAGAACAGCTTTCTCTGCAGTGGGGTGGACAGAGCCCAGACTGTGGTACTTAAGGCCACCCCACAGTTCCCTGTAGCCTCATGTTTTGGACCTTCAAGATGCTTCAGCTGTGGCACGGACCAAGGCATTCAGAGGATCCCCTCCTTGCTGAAGAGCATGTCAGAAGCTAGGGAAGACATTGTGAGAAGGAACCAGCTGTTGCTTGTTCCAGGCTGTAAATGGCAACAAAACAAGGGGGATGAGAGTTGTTGCCACATTTGCTATTATGGAATAGGCAAGCAAGAGAAGGAAACAGACTAGGAAAATGAATAGAAAACCAGAGTCTGGTTTTTGCAAGAAATATGAATTGTTATTTCAGAAAAACCTCCCTTTTGATATGGAATCGCGTTGAGGAACATTCTGCCATACAAAAGGAGCCCTGCTTTTGTCCAGAGCTATTGCTGCTGTTCCTGGTAGCTCTAGGGAGTCAGAGCCGCAAATAAGGCATTCCCTTCTCCTGCCACTTGTGATCAAAGCACAGGGAAATGTTCACAACAACTATGGATTTGTGGTGGCCACATTCCCACCAATTTCAGGGAGGAGATGTATAGGTGTTAGGGCTAGCAACGTTGAGCGCACACTTCCCTTGCTATTAACAAAGCATCTTCTTCCTGTGGACAGGTCTTCTCTGATCAGCCTCTAACAATCTTCAAGGACTTCTTGGCCCGAAGTAGCATTAAACTCAGTATTAATAAAAGCCTGTGGACTAGCTCAATCCATCACACTAATCAAAGCCCTGTTTTCACCCTTTGTAGCCTGTTCTCTAAAGCTAACGAATTTATGCAATTGTGTTCCTCTCTTCCCCCCTCCCTTGCCTCTTCTCTCAACTTTGAAACTTAATTCCAATCCTATCTGACAGAAGTGAAAGTTTTTTCAAATATACTACATTTCTAAAAGTTTCTTGAAAAAACAGATGACCAAGAGACATTCATAAATGCCCAGAGGGTGGCGAGTTCAATGGCTACTAAACTTGCCAGTCTGTGTAGGTTAGAGAAACTGCAAACACCCCAGACACAGGAATACTGTCAGACCATGATTTCCCCACACCGCAAAAAACTTTAAGCTAAAGATAGACATGAGGCTTCTCCAGACTATATATTCATGGAACTATTTGAAATAAATTAGGTCTGCAACTGTAGCTTGTCTGTAGACCAGCAATATGGTTTACAAAGCTTCTGAGCAGCCTACATACAGAAATAAAGCAAAACTACATCATGTTTAAAAAAAAATAAAATCCAACTGTGGACCTCACATTGTGGACTTGCAGCAGCCAAGAGTGGTCCTCCTTGCGAGGTTCAAAGAATCCACAGCAGTAGATGCCTTGCACACCTCTCCTTCTAGAAGACTTATCTCACTTGCCAGCACCAAGCTGGCCAGTTCATCGCAGACCTCTGCTACATTGCATATTCCCTCCCAGGGGAGGAGGACTTGCATCTAACACCAGCTGAGCTGCCTGTTCACACAGATCACTGTGACTAAATAGGCACCTTAAGCCTGGTCATGTCAGTTTTACCTTGTCTGCCTGACCAGGTGACAGCAGAAAATCCCAATTATCAAATTTCCTGAGAAAAAACCCAAACCAATACATTGTGTTCAGGCATGGAAATGAGAATACGGCTTGGCTTCTTTTACTCCCGAGTCCTACGTTTACAAGCTTTCAGTACTGTATTCCACCACCCTCCATCAAAAGTCACTCTTCTGGAGAGGCAGCAGCTGTTTTTCACCTGTGGTTCCCTGCAAACTTGGTGCCTGCCTTCTCCTTCTGAGATGTATAACCCCAGATGGGAGCAGAGCGCACCAATATGCAAACCCTCACCTGCCTTCTTGAAGATTCAGTTCAGACCAGACTAAACTTGAAATTACCTGACTTTCATTTACTGGCAGTTCAATAACTGCTTAAAATAGAAACATTTCCTCTGTTAGGGAGGCTGAAGTCAGACTCTAGGGTTTAAAGAAAATCTTACACTCTTCCATCACTATCAACTACCTGAACTGGAAAAAATCATGGTGTTTTTGTCCAATCTATTTCAGCAGACATCCTGCAGCCCTTCCCATATATCTGTTAAGAGACAAGCAATGAAAGACCAATGTTATTAACTTTGAGCCAATTATTTACAGACTGTTACTTTCTAATTAATATACAATAGATGCACAGATGTGTAATGCCAGAGAAGTGCCCACAGCGAAACCCTGAAACTAGTAAATAGAAGTTTCAGTATTTTATTAAAATAGCATATTTAACCACTGTAACCAATAATACATTAACTTTATTCCCAGAGTATGCACAACACAGCAGTGATTCAAAATATCCTTATCCATGGTAATCAATGAAAATATCTCAAATTCAAGTGTACAACTAAAACTAAACCTTTGAAAAAATCTCTCCTTTAAAGGATACATAAAGCTCTCATACAGAATTCTTTTAAACTCCTCTATACTTAGATGTCAGTGTCTCTCACCTGACAATACCACTAGCTTTTTTCTTATGCATAGTAGAACATCTCATATTTTATAGTACCCATTTTATAAATAAATTGGCATTTTCCATCCCATTTGTGTTTATCTTCAGCTTCACAAAGAAACCAGTAAATAAAACTGTCAAGGACAGTCACAACAAAATGATCTCACAGCAAGATATAAAACTTGAAGATACTAAAAGATGCCTCTACTCTATTTTACATAAAAAGACAGATTTAAAAAGTGCAAGGCAAGATTTGCAGGGGAAGGGGAGTATTTGTTTGTTATTTTTAGGCACATCCACTTGTTTAAAGCAAGCTTCAGAATGAAATTCCAGTTTATTCTTCATGATACCTGTTTCAAAGTCTCTCTCACAAAGAACAAGACGAAAAAAAAATTACATCCGTCAAATGTCAAGCAGGGAATTTCCTGTCCAACTAATAGTCTTCAGTTATGTCTTGTTCTTCCTTTTTTCATCCTTGCGGGTTTTGGTTTGGGAATATACTGATTGTTCGCCTGATACTCAAGTTCTTTACGGAAGTAATGAATTGCTTTATTCAAACCTTCTTCCAATGGGACCTGTTCCCAAAAGTAAGGAGAGAATGATATCACTCTAAGTTCATATCAGCTCTTTTCACAATGGTATCTTTTTTAATACAGCTATCAAAAGACTGCTAGAAGTCTCATTCTTAGCCAATGTAAGTATTAACAGCACCACATACTGGTTATATCTCTGCACTGCTAATGCATGTTAGCTTTCAAACGTCAGATATATTTTCTGACGTATCAAGTCAAAAAAACCAGCAAATTTAAATCTCACCAGATGGTTATGATTGGTCTGTTTAGTGTCAAAACAGACTTACAAAATTCTGCCTTCAATTCATAATACATTGAAAGAGATAAGGACACAGAAATTTAGGCCCCTTCAGTTTTTAATGATCAAAGATGCTCTTTCAGAGAATCTTGCTGAACGGTATATAGCACAGAAAGGTATAAAGGTGGTGGAGGTTTTTTTTGTTTGTTTTTTATTTCTTCAGTGCTCCACTGGTATACAGAAAAAGGGATACAAATTATCATCCAGTATCTCATTTGGTATTCTTAAATCCTATACAAATAACTGTAATTGTTCATATTCTATGCCTGTATTTAAACACTATGATTTGTAGACAGGAACAGAAATCCTTCCCACTTTTCTCAGGAGCCGTATGCTCTGATGTGCTTGCTGATACCATCATCAATACAGGAGGATAAAATAGCAGCACAAAAACTACTTGCCTTGATGTACTGCTACTTTAGAGTAAGTTTTGGTACTGACTGCCAAACACAGAAGGTCAGAAGTATGAAGTTAACTGTCTTAAACCTTTTGTGATTGTAACACTTGCCGTTGCCCTTGTGCTTTCAGGCATAGCCTATTAATGTCCAGTGCCTCTGTGAATCCTTTCAGAAGGGTTTGGAGCTATTCTATTTGTAGGCTTACATTTACTAGATAGGTTCACATATTTCCTGGAAAGATTTTTGTCTGCAAATCTAAAAAAGCCTACAAACCACTGTGCTAGCTAGAATGGGGAACTGGCTAAGAAAGTCACACCCTTTCTGGGGATTAAGTAGACCTTACCTCCTCAAACCAACCAGCTCTTATCATCAGCTATGCCTGGTTATACACTTGCACAGTTAACTTCACCAAAAAGGTTGAGAAAGGAAAAAACAGCAACCACAGACATTTTGCATTTCTTGCATATTAGCTGTATAGAACAACCGCAATCTTGACATCACCTCAGACAGCTGGTAACTAAGCTTTAGAGGTGGACAGACATTATCATGGGTGGTGAGATGTTAGACTAACCCTGAGCACACTTTGAGCTTATCAACACACAGAACAAACTCTGAACATCTCTACATATGATACCCATAGTCCAAAACAAGGGCTTCTTATTCTGGTTTACTTCAGTCCACCAGAATAAAAAAAAAAAAAGTGTCATCTCTCTCTGGCTAGCTTCTGTTTTGCCTGAGTTTCACATATTTCCCTTTAAACAAACTCTAAAAACCAGAACACTTGTCTGGTGCTCATATTTCTCCCTATTAATTAAAAAAACCTTTTTGGTTACAATGATGGTACAGATCATCTTAAAAACAGTCTTACTCCAAAGATTTTCTAAAAATATTTTAATAAAATAAAATCAATTTTTTCCTTCCATAATGCATGTTACCACAGCAAAACAGGAATGAGGACTGCAGCAACAGCAAACTCATTAGCTCCCGTAACTATGTACCATTTATTTCAGAGGATTCATCGAGCTTAGAGAAAGGTAGATACTTTATAATATGCATGTGAAAAAGTTAAAATGCCTATCCTAAAAATGTTTTTTTTTTTCTACTTAAGTCTATTACAAATGCTAATGCTAATATGCTCTTCTGCATGGCACAGGCCATACAGTCTTACCCAGCAGTTCTTGAATCGTGAGCGAGGGCACAATACGAGAGACAGCCTTTTAAACAATGGTCCTGGAGATTGTGTTAAGCAGATATTCTGATAACTGAAATGCACCGTTATCATGTGGTCCTCCCCCATCCCCGTCTGCCTCCCTGTGTTTTTGCACAGAACAACAGTAATACAGCTGTACGTACCACAGGTTCCCAGCCAAGCAATAACTTGGCTTTTCTGATGTCAGGTTTTCGTTTCTGAGGGTCATCCTGTGCTTCTGAGAGAAACTGGATTTCACTCCCACTGCCTATTAAACAAGAGACCGTGCATTATCATCCACAATTCACTATGCTTTGCATTTACATCTTTCTTACCTATTGGAGCATCAAGTCTTTCTGCAGCTTTCTGCTTCATAATTCTACCACTGAAATACTTTCCACAGACACAGCTACACTGCATCCAACAGCTGGGTGAATCAGCTGTCCCACAGCAACATGGATTCACCAAGCATTTCACAAAGCTTTCAGCATGGATTCACAAAAAGGAAGTTATGCTTGACCAGTCTAATAACCTTCTACGATGAAATGACCTCCTCAGTAGCCAAGGGTAGAGCAGTGGATATCATCTACCTTGACTTCAGTGAGGCTCTTGACACTGTCTCCTATAACAACCTTATTGAGTGAGGGCTGGCTGAGCAGACAGTGAGGTGGATTGAAAACTGGCTGCATGGCTGGGCCTAGAGGGTGGTGATCTAGCCTAGTCGGAGCTGGTAACGAGTGGTGTATCTACCCCAGAGGTCAATACTGAGTTGCTGATACACCAGAGGGCTGTGCTGCCATCCAGAGGGACCTCGAGAAAGGAGTCTGGAGAAAAGGGCTGGCAGGAACCTCATGAAGTTCAACAAGGAGAAGTGTGAAGTCCTGCATATGGGGAGGAACAACCCCAACGCATCAATACAGGCTGGGGGCCACCCAGCTGGAAAGCAGCTTGGCAGAAAAGGGCTTGGGGGTTCCAGTGGACACCAAGTTGAATATGAGCCAGCCATGTGCCCTTGTCACAAAGGAGGTGAATGGTATCCTGGGCTGCAGTAAGAGGAGTGCTGCCAGCAGGTCGAGGGAGATAATCTGCCCCCTCTACTCAGCACTGGTGAGGCCACACCTGGAGTGCTGCATCCAGCTCTCAGCTCCCCAGTAGAAGAGAGACATGGACATACTGGAGAGAGTACAGTGAACGGCTACTAAGATGATGAAGGGACTGGAGCATCTCTCCTATGAGGACAGGCCGAGAGAGCTGGGACTGCTCAGCCTGGAGAAGAGAAGGCTCAGGGGGATTTTACCCGTGTGTATAAATACTTGATGGGGGCAGTAAAGAAGAGGGAGCCAGGCTCTTTTCAGTGGTGCCCACTGACAGGACCAGAGGCAATGGGCACAAACTGAAACACAGGAAGTTCCCTCTGAACATGAAGAAACGCTGTTTGAATGTGAGGGTGACCCCGCACTGGCCCAGGTTGCCCAGTGAGGCTGTGGAGTCTCCATCCTTGGAGATACTCAAAAGCTGTCTGGACATGGGTCCTGGGCCACTGCCGGCTGTAGGTGGCCCTGCCCGAGCAGAAGGGTTGGACCAAATGACCTCCAGAGGTGCCCGCCAACCTCAACCATTCTGTGACTTTTGCATTGCAAAAGGACTTCACTTCCTCTTTGCGCATACTCTCCAGTCTGATTTAAATAGCTAACATAGTACTTAACTTTCCTCATGACAACACCCAGAAACAGGACAATTTCTCTAACCAAATCTAGCAAATAGTTTACATGCCATGTCACTGTGGGATTTTATGGATGTAGAACTAAACTGCCCCTCTGGGTGGACTGAAACAGATCAAGTTGTTTGTGAACAAACAGACAAATGGAGGTACCAATTATTCTATGTGCTTGATGGGTTTGGTGCTGTGATTTTCAATTTCCTTCCCTGATCTGTGGATTCACAGATGTTTTCCAGAGGGAATAGTCCTCTGTTAGAAACATCACGTGTCAGCTTCTGTACTGTATGTTTGAACTTGTCTTTTTCAGATCCCTCAGATGCACTGCTGGAATCTACAGACTGAATACCGTTGGCTAATAGCATCGGTATGTCTCATCTCATTAGGAAGCCGTGCTAGAAGACTAAGCACAGCCCTTCACTTCCATTCTTGAGTGCTCCGATTTGCTACAGGTATGAGAGCAAGAATGAAGAGAAAGCCACAGTGTTTTCTTCCCAGCTACATACAAGGGAGGTGCTGACAGCCTTGCAAGAGTCACTGGTAGATCAGTGAAAAGTAGAGAAAGGCTGTCACCACAGCATGAGGTTTTTAATGGTAGTCGAAGGAGAACAGCCTGCATAATTGTGGAGAACCACCTTGTTGGAGTATCCATATCTCAGCTAAGATGTTATGCAAGACATTTTCATTCATGTGTTTTACATTTCATTTATGTATTGTCCTTGTGCCAAAACAAAGTTAAAAAAAAGCATAAACATTATACAAAATAATTGGTACAGATTGCACAGATACACAGAAAGAATGTATTCATTCTACTGTTCATGCAATATTTTACATACAATTGAGAGGATTTGGATCATCTTATTAATATTTAATTATATGATCAGGATACAATTAAATGTCTTTGATAAAGTTATTAAGAAATCCAAGGACCAATTAATTTATCCACATATTACACACACTAATCAAGTAATAATCATCTAACGACAGTAAGTACTTCATAAGCTTTACTAAGAATTACTTACGATACTCACCAACAAGTTTTTTAATTAACTGGGCAAATTCTAGGATAGTGTGCTCTTCCGGGTTTCCCTAGAAATAGAAGGGATATTTGTTACGGTAGCAATTAAACACCATAAGACATGTTAGCTTTCTGACATGAGACGATTCTAACAGGGTCATGTGAAAATCTGAAGAAGCTAAACATTATGCCTTATTCCTACTTTGATGAAAAAAAAATGTAACTTTGACAAGCTCCATACTTACTAGAAAAGTTGCCCTCCATTACATTTGCCTTGGTAATTCAGTGTATGTAGGGGGGTGCCCAAAAAAATCAGTCTGTAAAGAATGGGCAAATGCACCTCAGTCATGGTAAAGGCATAGACCACTCAGCAGCCCACACAAACACATCATCAGTTTGAAATCTGGATTCAAGGACTTTGCTGAGTTGAGGACAGACGATATAATGAAGTATACTAAATTCTTAGTTCATCCAGAATTACAAAAAAACAATATAGCTGCAAACAATTGCTTCTGCATTTACTACATCTTACATATCAATATGTATTTTTGCTTTCCTATATATTCCTTTTCTTAACTCTCATTTTTTTGACCAACATGCATGTGAAGTCCTGATCAACATTTCTGAACAAAATGCTGAAAGCTTCCTGTTAGCATTAGCTCACCTTCAACAAACTCAATTCCCTCCATCCCTAGCTTTCATTGTTGCAAAACTCTTCTTACTACATCATTTAACCTAAAGCTGAACATTTAAGTACATATAGATTTAAACATTAAGTCTTCTGGAAACAAAAGATGTGATGAGGTTTAAAAATACCAGCATTCGGATAGAAACATAGAACTGAATTTACAGCCACAGAAAAAAGGAAAATCTAGTGAAAAACTGCCCTGCAGAGTTGAATACCTGATCTGGCAAAAGTTGGCATACACAGAAATGACCTGGCATATGCCATCCTTTTTCTATTCTTGTATCTGCTGCTGAGAATAAGGTGACAACAAATGCGACAGAACAAAAATCCTATTAGAAAAGTTAATTTCTAATCAATATTAGAAAATTATACAATCGAATACTATCCCATTTGCCTCTAATCAAGGCTAGTATGAAGTGATTTCTAATTATTTAGACCTAAGTACTCCTTCAGTGCTTTTTATCATTAAAACCAGTCTTCAATCATTTCCCTGGTGTATTTTGCGTGTCGTCCCCCCCATATTTTGTTCGTTTGTTCCATATTCTAATTACATAAATCTTTTTGCTAAAACAAATGAAAAACTCTAGCAAATTTATCCTGTTCTTGGAACTGTAAGATCTCAACATCTAGGGGCTTAATCTTCTTATTTATAAAGAGAATACATGGAGGAATATACTATTCATAATGGAAAGAGCTTTTTTGCTCCATTTATTTCTTCTAGAAACCAGCATCAGTGACAAGGAGGAAAACAGAGGCGACGTTGCCACTGCACAGTAAACACAGTAGGGTGGAGCTCTCATACTCACCAAGTTGACAGGACTGCTGACATTGCTGTTCATCAACGCCACCAACCCATTCACAAGGTCACTATAAAAAGGGAAGAACAGATTCAGGCAATTTCCACTTCCCTATAAATAATATTCTTGTCTAAAAAGAGAGCTGCCTCCTCAGAGCTCCAGTAGAGCAGGATCAGGCAGCTGAATGAGGAATGCTAAAATCAGATTTACAGTGTATACTTCAATGGGTGCATGTTTTCTCAGCTGTTTGTTCCACAGTCCCTATTGTAAGATATACTGAACTGGAGGTTAGTTTGAAAGGGTGATTAGCTTTGGGATACACTGGCTATAGCTCATCTGAGCATATGAAAGAATATTAAAAAATACCAAGTTACTAAAAAACAATTAATACTTCCTCTTCCCTCCAGTACCCAAGCATATTTAGAGGCTCATTTCCAACCTATTTCAAACAGAACAGAGCAAGTTGTAAGACAGGGGCCCATGACACCACCACCTGCTTTGCAGTTTGTTATTTGAATTGTCTTCTTGCTTTCAGAAATTCTTAAGCAAAGTTCGTTAAAAAACAGTATTTGGCGTTACCTCCCCCCAGCAGTTATTTTGGGTTATCAGCAACAAACTTATCCGCTCATCCCTGGACATACAACTTCAGATCCCTTTCATTATGACTTATAATCAGGAAAGGAGTGGCTACTTTGAACTGATGGGGTTTCTGTAGCGTCTATCACCGCTGTTACTACTTTCAGCAGAGGGAAAGAACATTTCCAAGCGGAGAATGATTAAAACAACCCAGAAGCCTGGCACAGAAGTTCAGCTAGCATGACAGAAGAAAAGATTCTCCGGAACAGATTCACTTTTTCTTGGTGAAAGTACACTCTGGCCTTGTTTACACCGCAAATATTAGCTACAGCAATACTCCCTCAACCAGTTCCTTCCCCGAGACGGGGACACGTGCGTGTACAGCACAGCACCGACCACGGCACGCCTGCAGGCACAAGGTGGCAGCATTGCATTAAAATGCAAGGACTGACAAACTGCTCAGCATTAAAAACTTACCTACCCATTACTTGCTGTCCCTTGAAGGGAAGAACACATTAATATCTCAATTCAAAGTTCTAAGCCAACTAACATTTCATTTCTCGGTACTTCTAAAAACTTCAAGGTCTCCCTTCTGAAAGCAAAGCTGGCCTAAGAATGAATCTAATTTCTTTGACTAAAATGCACATGCACACAAAGTTGGCCAAGCTCAAAAAAACATCAAGTGAAGTAAATATCAGACAGTACAAACAAAGCTTACCTGACATACTGGAAAGCTCTCGTCTGAGTTCCAGGTCCATAGACCTAAAAACAGATGAAAATCAGAAAAGTTACATAAATGTAAAAGTCCTCTCTAGCCCAATTATCTTTTCCTCACCATTCTAGAAAAATGTCCTAAGGTGAAACACCTGAGACACAAGCTCACTGTTACCGGAATGGAAAAAGATGTGCTGGCAGAGCCTTTGGCAAAGCATCAGTTCTTTGAAGGTCGTCTTCCTCTTGGACGTGTGTCCAGTAAAGATAACCTTCGGCATTTTGTTAACCAGAACTCTGCATGTGGGAAACATTCTCAGGAATGTAGGACAGAGTGATGCTTTGTCCTCTCCTGGAACATTGAAAGAGGCTGCAGCATGCACTCAGCCAGAAGAGAGCACCAAATATTTAAAGCAAACCTCAGACTACTAAGATGTGGTTATGACAAACAATTTTTCTTTGCTCATTAACAACAGCCAACTTCAAAGATACCACCAAATGTTAGTGGTCTCTAAAAAATTGTCAAAAAAAATAGTACTGTAAGCATTTAAAGCAATCAGGACTGACAAAAAAAAAAGGTCATGTGGCTGTAAATATTACTATCTGGAGAAATGGGAAGTAGAATAATTTCTAGAGGATATGACTCCCAAAGTCACCTGTACAGATTTGTATCAAAATCTTAGAGGGGAAAAAATAAAAAGTTTTCTCAGGTTATGTGCTGGCACTTTGGACCAAGCAAGTTGTTTAAATTCCAACAGACGCTAAAGTGTACTTAAAGTGTACATAATGGTATCCGATCTAACACTAGTTTTTTTACAGTTTAATTGCATGCAGTACTAAAGTCCCCAGAACATGAATACTTAAATTCTGAAAGCTATCAGTAGGCATATTTAAGTGGTGAAAACACTTAAATTTAACTGGGGATGCACACTTCTTACCATCAACCTGCTACAACAAAAAAACTTTTTGGAAGGACAGAATAGAAAGCATGTTTGGTTTCCGAGGGGACAGAAAAGACAATACAATTGGTATATATGCCATTATCTCTCACTTGGTAAGCCTGCTACTCTCTGAGACCAGTTCAGAACCAAGAGAGTTCACATTTCTGTAGGCACTGGGTAAGATCAGGGGTTTACGAGTTTACCCAATAACTGATTGTGAGAAGGATGCACCAGGAGAGCACACTGACAGTCTGATGGACTCCCAAAACAAACAGGAAGCAGATTTTGTGTATGTATAAAGAGCTTCCTCCTTGTTTTCTTTTAGCTCGTTTTACAGAACTAAGTCATTTATGCATGGTTTCTGCAAAGTCATCAGTGTGGCCACCTTTCCGACATGCAGGTGGTGGCTGGCAAATACAACGCAGTTTCCTCCTCCCAATTCCTCTTAATAAATCCTTCCTTTACAATACTACAAAGCAACAATGGTCATGTTTGCACAGGCTATAATTTCTTCAAATTAAAGAGATTGTTTTCTCAAGAGACTATTTACTCCATTTGAACAAGTACTTTGAATCAAGAGAGTGAATATATTCAGTTTCTAAAAAGGTCAACATTTGGTATTCCTGCCAGCCAAATTCTGTGATGATACAAGGGTGACATTTTTTTTGGTCTCAACTACTGCTTATTGCTGATAATTAATTTTATTTGACCTGGTCAGCTAAACAACTCTTCCTTTAGTTCTTTTCTCATATTCAGTAATTCTCACTCAGTAGTTTTCAGTGTCAGACAGTTACTCTCTACAGAACAGTGATGCTGGGCAAAATGTTCTATTTTATCCTCTGTTACATTCTTGATAAAGTCTAGGTAGCATGTCAGTTACACAAAAAAACCCCAAACCAACCCAAAACCAAAACAGCCCCAAAGCTTTCAATATTTCCTCCCACAGAACAGCACTGATTCCAGACTTCTCTTACTCATGCTCTGAAATATCCCATGGATTGTATGCTTTAAAACAAGATAACTGCTTCATATTTAGTAAGGCTTCACAAAACTTCCACTTAGTGTTCTCACTTTGTTCTTTTTATAAAAGATTACAGTACTACTTCCAATAAAACTTCAGAAACTAAGAGTGAATGAAAAAAACGTTTGAGAGGCCAAATATGGCAATAGCGCACTATATGCACTGGGGAACAAACTTGAAAAACGGACATAGCTTCTGACCCTCTGTAGGCTAGATAAGCTTTCTAAACAGCATTTAGAGGCTCAGACTTTATGACCCAGGATGCCATCCTGGGAACATGCACTACTGACAAAGCAGTATATGGTTACACCCATATTTTGATACAAGCAAGTCCTACAAGGATCAAAAGTGTCAAAGCAAAAAGCTCCATCTTCTTGTCTGCTTCTACTTGCTTAGTGTCTTGCAACAAACAGAACCAGCCTCAGCCTGCAGCTCTGGGGGGACACCTAGATAAGAAAATGAAACTCTTTCTGCAGGAATTTGAGTGCTTTTTTTTTTTTCTATTTTTAAAGGAAAAAAAGCACTGAACCCACGTGGTTGTGCAATTAGCCTATTCAGTGTTGAGCAGATTCCTACAAGGAGAGACTAGGCAAGCTGGGCTCACTGTCTTTGTCAGCTACTCAAGACTAAGCCCTGAGATCAGGTCTTAATGATGACTTATATGACACATTAAATGTCATATGTCCTTGTAAACACTGGCCATTAAGTCACAGTCAGCATCACACAATTGCTACCATACTCTTGAGCACTGACAGTGCTTTGTAGAAAAAAAAGTAAATCTCTGGGGAACAAGAAAATCTTTAGAAGATGCAGTGAACACAGCATTCAAATTACTACAGGTTTGTTACTCTGAAATAACCACAAGCCTAAACCAGAAATTTAGCAATGCTTAGGAACAACAGAGTAGCCAAGATGCATCACTGATTACATTAAAACATAACAAATTGCCTAAGTTAGCAATCACTGATAAACAGCAAGAAAGTAAGCAAATGCTGACCTCCAGAGAAGACCAATCTTTCAAAAATTATCAGTGTACTTAAGTCAGGAGATGTGTACTGCTTTGCAGGATAAACACCATTTGAGCTTTTTTAATTTTGTTTTTTATAAAGCGTTCTAGATTTCACCCTATCAGTAGGGTAGTGTCTACTACCCAAGTTTTACAGGGGGTAACGATATTTTGGCATATTATTTGAAAAAGATTAAAGTTAGGGGTGATTTACCACAGGACACCAAGCTTCATCTTGCCTGGGCATGGCTATTCCCTGGTCTAGACTCTTCAGTGTTCTGTCCAGTTTCAGATTTTGCTTTACAAGAGTCACAGTAGTGGGAGTTGCCACAAAACTTTAATCCTTTTCTCCTTGGATTGTCTGCTCCTTCCTACAGGAATTCCTGGCTGAACTCTGGATTTTACAGTCTCCATTACAGGAATGCTACCTCAATCTCAAGATAGCTGCCCCATGGAGGTACTTAGCAACATTTTTAGCAGAACATTTAGCAGAAGCCATTGAGTGATTTCCTGGCACTTCACTCTTCTAACCTAGGCAATATTAACAGATGTTTATAAGAAATGTCTGTCGTATGTCAAAAACTGTAAATGTTTCCATGAGCTCACAAAGGATCTCAGATTCCAAACTACTTCTCCCTGTATCAGGGTGTCTCCTCATTTATTTTACATATCCTCAATATTTTATAACAGTAAATGAAACAGGATCAGGGCATTGTCTGTATCGCTACAGGCACGGTCTGTATTGCTACATTACCAGCAGCATCTTTGGCAGAGTACTGGCCTATGCCAGCTCTTGCTCTCCCAGACAATGTTGTGACATTGCTTAAGCACCATCAAGAGCCAAGGACCATTCACAGCAAACAGTCTGGATGTGACAACTTGCTTCAGCAGGAAAATTTAGCTGTATAGACGTGGGTCATGCCACACCAGTTTGTCAATGGTAACAAAATCCAGTCCTGGCTGGCTTTATTTACTAATATGTGAGGTAGCCTGAAGGCCTTTTATGTTATGTTATACATGGGAAACTTAGGCTGATCTCCAAGCTTGCAAAAAGACATTTAGATGCCTAACTTCCAAAAAGGGTTCAGAGAAAGTTCCTCAGCAGAAGGAAGTACCAAAACATGATTCTGTAAGCCTTGTCATGCTGTGCCCCCATAGAAGAGTTGTGACAGACAGAGACTGAAGTTCAGGAAGACTAAAACACTTTCTCAGATTGCAAATGGTAGCCTTATTTCTCTCTGGGAAAGGAACACCAATACTATCAAGAGCACATCTTCGGGTATATAATTCTATACACTTGAGTTTGATATACCGAAAGATTAGATTTTTAGAGGGGGGAAACCTCAGTGTTTTCTAAAAACAAGCCTCTTTCATAGCACATGAGGATAGGGTATAAAGATGAATAACTCTTCATGTCACTGAGAAGTCATTACTTACTGTTAGTGGTTCTCCCTGAAGGGCTTGTAGGATAAAATTACTGACAACTCTACCATCATTCATATGCATTCGAGGACCAAAGGTATTGAATATTCTGGCAACCCTCACTTCAACTCCTTCCTGTAGGAAAAGAAAAAAGAATTGTTACTGCCTTAATAAGAGTGTCCTTCTTCCTAAAAGTGCAAATTAACTCTCCCCTGTCCAAATGCTTTCTTAAGGATCCCTCTTACAGCTTTAACAAGCGTTGTTTTCTCACCATGAAACTTCTAACCTCTCATCAACCCTACTGGAAACTGTAGTGCATACAACAAAGTAATGTATACTACTTCTCAGTATTTAC
The DNA here is from genome assembly GCF_030463565.1 of Pelecanus crispus. Classification (NCBI taxonomy): domain Eukaryota; kingdom Metazoa; phylum Chordata; class Aves; order Pelecaniformes; family Pelecanidae; genus Pelecanus; species Pelecanus crispus. Next base: position 156,706,317 of record NC_134643.1, read on the forward strand.
AATGTAAATTCTAAATCAGTGCTAGAATAGCTGATGATTTCAGCACACGCATTTTCTTCCAACAAGAACTTCAAGATTTTTCAATAGTACCCTTCCAACAACAACTTACTTCACCTGGGACTTACCTACATTTTTTGCACATAAGTGAAGTCTCATAATCACCAGATATAGCACTAAAGTTGAACACTTCAGTTAAGTACCTTTACCAATGCTATAAAGTAGGTCGCTTTGTAACCGCAGTCACAATGTTTCTTAGCTCCACACTACTTATTAGGCTGTGTAAATGCATGTATTACAATCCAGGTCTCTTCAACAGTTTAGTTTTTTTCCGAGAAATATTTCTATTATTCCCAGAAGTCCTTTCTGGAGGATATTTCGCAAATCTTCAAAGCAAAATGCAACAAATATGTGAAATTGGAAACTGCCTGGACAGAACATTTTAACATTGGGAGACTGCAGACTGAAGTAATCTCCCTAGGTATTTTCTGTTTACTGACACTCATTTGGACAAGCCACAGTTCATGATAAAGCCTACAAGAAGGATGTTTGGCCTTTGTGAGCTGAAGCATGCACTTGGCTCCTGATGAGTTCAGAGCAGTGTCTTAATGCTGTAAACAGATAGATGCTACCATGTGAGAGTGACAGCCACAAGGCACGGAGGAAGGTGTCAACTTTAGCCCAGGCCTATCCATCCTCCTCATACTCCCTGGTCCTCCCCGCTTCCAGAAAAAGCCATCCTTGTATCAGTCACAGGAAACACTTTACGTCTGAAGCAAACTTTGTGCTGCTGATTCAACTGAAGCAACTGAAGTCACATGCACAATGTTCTGGAGTTGCAAAAATTCAGTTATTCCTTCAGAGGATACACAGAACATCTTGTATTTTCAATGCCTTTTACTAAGGCATTGCCTTAGTAAGCAATTTACCAATGCTTGCCATTTTCTTGGAAGACAAGAGTGTGTGTGGAAGAAGCGTATTGTTCATACATCTGTGGCTGAAGCCTGCAGCTCACACACACTTCCCTCAGGAGAGACCTGGAAACACATTTTTCTTGGAAATAAATGTAGGTTCGCATACAAGAGAAACTTGCAAGAAAATCTGGTCTTCTCTCTTGGGTCTCCAAGAGATTCATAAACAAATGAATCCTCAAAGAATTTCCGTGAAAGCAATAGCATTACGTTTTTACAGATGAGAGAGTGAGCGAGGCAAAAGGCACATTTAACACTTTAGCTATTACTTGGTGTTGAGAAATGGGAAACACCAAGTAGTACAGGTAAAGCCCAACACTCCCTAGTATGGAGAAGGCCAAACAACATCCAGTTCTGTTTAACTGCAGGTAAGGTTTCAGTCGCCATGATGAAACGTTGTTTGTATTTGCAACTAAACTGTAAGCTAACAGTAACCAGGGAGTTAACTATTGTGTCATAGGAAAAGCCACAGTCTCGGGTCTTTGTCACACAACAAGCTTGCATCCACCACAGAGCCAAAAAAATAACCTCACAACATCCACTTGGCCCCACTGAGACACCCTGGAAAGAGCAGACATCCCTCCCCACGCAAAATGCATCAGTTGGGAATATGTTCTTTATTTCCTGTTAGCTAAAAAAGCACAGCAGTGTAACATGTCAAACATATACTTGCAGCAGCATGTTACAGAGCCATTCCCAACGCCTTCACTGTATCTGGAAGTACATGCTCTGATAGTTTCTCATTCTTTCGCTTTGCCCAGCATTCTATTTTAAAAAGGACACCAACTCCTTCAGGGAAGGATTGTATTTCATGTGGGCTTTCCAGATACTGCCATTAATAACAAGTACAGAAAATGAGGTGCTTGGAAGCTGGTACTCAAGGTAAAAATAACTCATTAAACAATGCTGACCAAAAAGCCTCTCTTGTACTGCACAAGCTACAGCAGCAGCCTTGTTTTCCAGTATTGGTTGGAAACTAGCAAGGGATCTAGAAAAGAAAACGAACACATTCTCTATAGGCACTTACTCACAGCCACAGTGAATCCAGTATTTCTTCTCCATTCTATTTATTCCCCTCCCCCCGCTGTAATGTTGTCTTTTAAAATGAGTAACTTTTTATTTATAGTGTCATCTAGCAAAGCTTTTCTCTGCAGTCTACTGCTTTGAAAAAACCTATTTTCTATGCAGCTGAATTTTCATTTGTGCCTGTAAAACTGTGATCTATCTTCTCAAAAGAAACTCTTCCACAGACAAAGGGATTTTGGAGCCAGTAACTTAAATTGTCCTAAGCTTCCTTTTGCCATTTCATGAACATTTCCTTTGAAGCAATCCTTTTTGCATGTTGAGTAACTCTACTCCTTTTTGTATTAACTGCCTACAAATACTTATGGTACACTCCTACCTATGTCCTGTTACTCTGAATATCAACAACAACATGTTAATTATGACTGACTACTTCCACCGTATTCCCACTAGCAAAGCCAATTACTTCCCCAGATTTGTGGCAGTAAGTCATGCACAATATTTTATTATATCCTAGAGGAAGGAGAAAAACTTCTTTGGCCCACATTTATACTGCTGAATAAAAGAGAGCTTGAGACTAATCCCTGACGCTGAGATCAAATGTGATCAACTTGCTTCTGTCCTCATGGTTGAAGACTGTGTCTTCCCATAGCAGATTAATCAGATAGAAAGTTCCTTGAGCAATCCAAAAAAAGAGCCCAGGAGTAAGCTAATAAAATGCAGCATTGTGGGCTATCAAAACACTTCAGCTCACTCTATTATTTACCAGTATGGACACGTTCACAGAGACTGTGCCTGTACTGATGGAGAGGGAAGACAGAAAAGATGCAAGAAAGATTGTTATCGCTTACAGAGGTACCTCCTCTGAATAAATACTTAGACTATTCTGTAGCTGTCAGTCAAAAAGTAGCATTAGTTATCCAGTCTCCCCTGCAAAACAAACTTGTCCATGGTCTTCAGCATGCATCTTTACCACTTAGTTCTAGAGATCCCTGCTCCAGGAAGTATCCAGGTATGAAGGATGCTATGGTAACATCTTAATTTAAAAAGACTTCTTTTAATTTTATAAGCCTTTTAAGAAAAGATATCTCCTTGTGTTGACTGTCTCAGAAAATAGATCAATACAGAATACAACTCAAATGTCAAGAGGTTTTTCTAACTGAAACAGCTTGAACATATGCTGTGGCTGTAATTCATATGGATATCAGGCAAGCTTCTCCTACTAATTAACAGTGCTTCCATCTTTGTAAAGTCTGTGGATCTACCTGAACAGCAAGCATGAATTAGACCGCCCTGCATACGAAATCAGGAAAGGGAAAGCTGCAATCCTCTGCTCTCCAGCAGACAACTGCGTTCAAAAAATCTGCCAGGGAAAGCCCAGACAGTTGCACGGATATCACTGCGACCTGATACAAGTCTTTATCAATATTTCAGTTAAAATTATTAAAATTGTTGCCTGCATCCTTTGCTTTATTAGTCACTTTCTTACTGATTCATATTCTTTCCCATCTGTTTCAGAGATCATTAACTAACTCTCAAAATTGTTCCCCAAACCCTGAATTGTAATCACAGCAGAATTACCAGCACAGTGTTCACCAGCATCCACTGGCGATGTGTTTAAGCTACCATACTCGACACTGAGGCTTGGTCCAAGGTATTTTATATATACGTACTGCCTATTATATAAGCAAAATGAAATTAATTCCTGGTTACTAACAGCTTTTTAAAACTGTTTTGCAAAAATAGTGATGCTGAGATCTGAATTTCATAAACAGTAAAGCTCCTAAACAAGCCAGGAAAGATGATCACAATCATCTGACTACTTTCAGCATAATGCAGATCCCTGAACACAACCAAGGCACACCTCCCATACTCTTATCTTATGGTTGAAATATTACTATGCTTCTAGTTCAACACTTCCCAGACTAGAGAAGCTACACTTCTCTTCGAGGTCTCTTCATACCATTATTTATACCTTCCTGCTAAAAGTACGTCCTATTTC